>NW_006399869.1:3647931-3660916 GCF_000299155.1 Elephantulus edwardii | reverse complement strand
AAGGGACTTATATCTAGAATTTATAAAATACTTGAGCACCACAACAAGATAAAGGAGAATAATCCAATTGAAAAATGGGCACAGGATATGAACAGACACTTCACCAAGCACATGCAGAAATGTCCAAAATCCCTGGCTCTGAGAGAGATGCACTTTTTTTACAGATCCGGGAGGACAGGGAGTTCCCCTCAAATATTGCCTTTAGGTCTAGGAGTGGTCATTAGGCTTTTATACTAGGTTAGATACTAACTCATTTAACTATGCACTTTTGTTAGTAAAATGAAAGAATTTCTACATTTGAAAAACACCCCACAAAACAAAATAAAACCAATTAATTCACATATAAGTACAGTAAACAGGCAACCTATAAACTAATTAACATATGACCACTTAAAGGACTTTACAGGACTGAAGAAAGGAACTGAAGAATTCTGAGGCAATCAGAAAACTGGAGAAAAATCTGGAGAAAACGGATGTCAGTTTTAGTTTTATAACAGATAGATAGAAAGATAGATAGATAGACAATTCTGAATTTATTAATAATATCCCATCAGTAGTTCAACACAAAAGAGGAAGATCTTCAACAAGATTGTTTGGCTGCAGAGCATGAGTTCAAATATAGAAATGATTGTGATGATGATTATATAGAACCAGGAAACGTTTAATTTTCTTGTACATAGGGCTACATTGAAAAGAACTTCAAGGCATTTAACAACAACATCACGTATCAGTGTAATCCCATTTGAAAACAGAGTTTCATTTGTTATGTTAATGAGGCCATATCAAGGATGCATAAGTAGGCATAAGAAAAGGAAATACAGATGCCAGTGGCAAGCTGATGGGAAGGAGATTGTTGATCTTTTTGCTGATAGATTTGAACCTCTAGAGGGATATGGTCTTTGGGTTAACCATGCAACTTCCCATGGAGCTCCCTGAAAATCTGGTAAGAAGGGCCAGAGAAGCTGAAACACTGATTTTTCTACCAGAGCCAGAAGTTTGAATGCCTACCCCTAGAATAAATGCACTCACTTTGGATTCCTATCTACTGAAATGGTAAGGAAATAAGTTTATGTTCTTTAATGTTTCTTATTGCTGACTATTTCTGCTATAGCTGCAGTAGATAACTAAGATGTTATGTCACAATATTCCCACTCACTAAGATCATCTATATTTCAAGGTGATGTTCTAAACGGAATCAAACTCTAATAGCACGGAGGATAGCATTAAAAAACTTTGAGTACTTTTGAAACTGCAATGACACAGAGTGCATGTAAATATAGTAACATTCAGCAAACGTCTTACATATCGTTTTTAAAATTATTTTCAGTTTTGTTTCAAATCAGGCTTTATTTTCCCTTTGCCCCCTAAATCTTAGTTAGTGAGGCAATTTTTAGTGTTTATTTTTATTTTTTACATATTATTAAATCTTGAAGTTACTGAAGTTTATTTTACTTATCTAGTAAAATAATAGGAACTTCTTTTTTAATAAAACAATGCGAACGTTAAACGTGCCTAGTCAGTGCTTGAATGGTTTCAAGAAATAGTTAGAATGCAACAGCTGCCATCGTCATTTGTGATTTGTTTGCTTGGTAAGAGATAATTAATATTTTCACAGTGCCTGCATAGGAGTTAGTAATGATCAAAAGAATGACCTTTCCTAATACTTTATTTTCTTGAAGATTCTTAATTCGAATATGCCAGAATCATTTCATTTCTTATTGATTTCTTCAAATGAAGCAATGATGACAATTAGATGGTTATTGACTGTACACACCATGGGAAAGGTGATATTTGCTAAAATATAGAAAAGATGCTTTATTCTAATTGACTGTGGGGGTAGGGAGTTGTCTGTTAGACAGAAAAAAAAAGGGAGTGAAATATAGAAAGAAATTGGTCCCATGAAGCGAACAAGCTTTTATTGCAGGGACACCAAGAGACCCCGCTGCACAGCACTCGGGCAGGATAAAAAATGGAGAGCTGGCAGTTTGGGGGAGTTCCTTCTTATAGAGGTCCTGGGGAAGATAAGATGGTATTTCTCATAATTTGGGTTGTTAATTAAGTTAGCTTCAGGCTATTTTGATGAGGCTTAGACTTATCAAGGATCCATTGTCTGGTCTGGTCTTTGATATAACCAACTTAGATGTTATCAAGTTTCTCAGGAAGTGATCAAGCTTGGGGTGATGAGGGTAGGGCAATTGCCATAATCTTCCTCCATTGTCAGACAGTTGTATTAAGCTTGAAATAGGCTAGAGCATTTTCTGCATTTATTTTTTTTTTCAGGGAACAGGTGATTAATTCTTAGAATTTCTGGATCATAGCTAAGGGTGAACACTGTGGTCTTACTACTTAAATCTATTCTTCATATCTCAGGTAAGACTTGTTCATTCAAGAAATATTTACTTGTTTATTTACTTAGTATGGCAAGCAGCATAATAAAAAATGTGTTCAACTTCTTCATAAGGTGGTGAGTTTAAACTTATTAAAATATTTGAAATAGAGTAAAAGAAAATGTTGTTGTTAAGTGTCAGAGTCTCAGGTGACTCATAGCAACCCTATGAAGGAGAGTCCTCCACACTAGGGTGTCTTTCATCCTCTTTCCAGGTTCATAGGGTTTCCGGAGGCAAGCTATTACGGAAGTGGATGCCACTCCTCCTTCCAAGCTTGTTTTAATCAGGGAGCTCCACCCCACTCTCTGTCCTCATTAGGTAATCAACCATTTAAAGCATTTGACACATCAGTGTCACAGTGTTCAGCCTCACAGCAACCACAAGTGACCTCTGTACAGGCAACTTGTACACCAAATAGTTGAGGAAATTATTTTATGGACCTCAAAGGTAGACTAAATCACTTTTAGGACAATGCATCTCTAGTTTTTCTTTCTTATTGTCTGTTGTTATTTGTCATTGAGTCACCTGTGACTCATAGCAACCCTATGTACAATAGCTCTGAAGCCTGCCCTATCCTGAGCCAACCTTACATCAACCCCCACTGCCCCTGTATTAATACTCCTGTATTAATCCATCTCATCCACGGTCTACCTCTTCTGTGCTGTTCCTCCACTCTTCTAAGCATGATGTCCTTCTCCAAGGACTGGTTCCCCCTGGCCATATGCCCAAAGTATGTGAGACAGAGCTTCCCAATTCTAGCCTCCAAGGAGAAACTTGGTTTCACCTTCTCCAAGACAAATTTATCTGTTTTTTTGGCAGTTCAAGACTCTCTTTTAGCACTACAATGCAAAAGCATCAATTCTTCTGTCATCCTTAGTCATTGTCCAGATCTCTGATACATAGCAAGTAATTGTGAAGAACATGGCTTGGATTAAGTGCACCTGAGTCTCTAAACTGACATCATTACTCCTCAGTACTCTGGAGAAGTGCCTTACAGCAGATTTTTCCAGTGGAATTCATCTTTTGATTTCCTGACTACTGGTGCCAATGTGATAATTGTGGAGCAAAGCAGGCTATATCTGTTAAAAATGTCAATCTTTTCTCCATCCATTAGGGAACTGCCAATTGGCCCAGTGGTGAGAATCTTTGACATCTTGACGTTGAGCTTCAATCCATATTGAAGACTACAGTCCTTGACTTTCTGTAGCAAGCACTTCAGGTCCTCCTCAATTTCAACAAACAAGGTTGTGTTATCAGCATAATGTAAATTGTTGATGAATCTTCCTCCAAACCTGATGCTACATTTCTTCTCATAAAGCACACAGACTCTTGATTGATTTGTTCTGCATATAGATTGAAAAGGTACGGAGGAGGAAGCATCTCTAATGCATTACTTTACTGATTTTGAACCATGCAGTGTTTCCTTGCTCTGTTCTGAGGACTGCTTTCTAGTCTAAATATAAATTTTGCAGGAGCACAATTAAGTGTTCTGGGATTCCCATTCTTCTCAAGGTTAACTACAATTTGTTCTGATCCATACAGTCAAATGTGTTTGCATAGTCAATGAAACACAGACAGACATTCTTTTGGTACTCTTTGCTTTCTGCCAAGATCCATCTGACATTGGCGATAATGTCTCTAGTGCCACAATCTCTTCTAAATGCAGCTTGTATTTCTGGTAGTTCTCTGTCGATGTACTGTTCCAGTCATTTTTTATAATCTTCAGCTGGATTTTACTTGTGTGTGACTGACAATGTGACCAAAGTATTTGAGACAGTATCACCATCCTTGCCTCGAAGGAATAACTTTGTTGAATTTCCTCCAAGACAGACTTGCTTGATTTTTTGCAGTCCATGGTATATTTAGTACTCTTCACCAGCACTACAACTCAAAGGCACTGGTTCTTTTGTCATCCTTGTGATCCTTGTATGTTTAATATGCATAAGAAGCAATTGTTTATACTTGTTTTTTAAATGGGTAGCTCTATGGGGAAACTGTTGAGTTACAATGGCAATTCACTGTGATCCTTCTCTAGTTCAAATCAGTTCTCAAAGCCAGTGGCGACTAAAGTCTGGTTTACTGTGCTGTGAAATGCCACTCGAATTTCCCAGAAGTCTTGTGTTTACGAGGAGTTGGAGTGCTTCTCTTCAGTGTGACAGTTGGCAGCTCTCTTGTTTTCCAGTGTCCGTGCTTATTAACTCACTGTACCTAAAGCTAATCTGTCTTGCTACCCTGATTGTTAATTTTGTTATTGATTATTTTGATTATCTTGCTTGAACATGGATTTCTACTTTTCAATTTGATAGAAATAAAGTGTCTTTTCCGCTAAAAAAAAAAAAAGGAAAAAAAAAGCAATTGAAAAGAGCAGAGTTTGCATCAGGTTTATTTTAGTCTTCAAACTGACATTCTTGCTTTTTAGTACTCTAGAAGTCCTTGAAAACAGATTTTTCCCCCCATTATAACATGACTTTTGATTTACCTGTTGTTAACATGGGTGTTGATTGGGATTGTTAGACACATGTGAAATTAAATTTGTTGACAGTATCAATGTTTTCTCCAACTACCATGTGTTGCCTATCATTAGTTCAATACTAAGGGCTATTGTTTTCTTGATGTGGTGATGTAATCTGTTTGAAGGATGTAGTCTTTAATCTTCTGCAGTAAGTGCTTTAAATATTCATTTTCAATAAGGTTTTGCCATCTGTACATGGCAGGTTGTTAATCAGTCTTCCTCCAGTTCTGATGCTGTATTCTTCATATGTCCAGCTCCTTAAATTATATGATCATCATGCAGATTGAAATAAATATGGAGAAAATGTTCCCTTGTTCTGTTTGGACAACTGCTTCTTGTAGATTTCACATGAGTACAATTAAGTGTTCTGGGACTGACATTCTTCTCAATGTTAGAAAATGCTCTCTAGGTACTAATACCACGCAGAAATTTCTCTTCCCTTCTGCCTGCCAGCATCAAAAATGCTCTGCTCAGTGAGAATTTGGAGGACACCTCCCATATCTACCCATAAGTGCTTGTAGTGCCCCCAAATTTCCTCATTCTCACACTAGTACTCACT
The DNA here is from genome assembly GCF_000299155.1 of Elephantulus edwardii. Taxonomy (NCBI): domain Eukaryota; kingdom Metazoa; phylum Chordata; class Mammalia; order Macroscelidea; family Macroscelididae; genus Elephantulus; species Elephantulus edwardii. Next base: position 3,655,458 of record NW_006399869.1, on the reverse strand, counting down.
AAGCTTCCAGAAATTCATGACATTTCCTTCAGTGTTCCTGCCAATTTAGTGTCCCCTACTCCAGGTAAGATCTCAGCTGTGACTCAACATTCACCTGTATCTCCAGATCTTAGAACTTTGTTTTAATAACTCAATTTTTAATGTACCCTAAAAATCTACTGATTTTATGTTTTTCTGTGTTTTCCTTCATGTAGAAAGTGAGGTGAAGACTTCCTATCTCTTTGTATGTTAGATTAAACACAGAAGTTAGCATGGTCGCTTTAGTAATAATTTTTGATGAGTAATTTTAAAATAAACTTGTCTAAAGTTTAGTGACTAATTATTTGACGAAACTCTAGTTTAGATGTTGTTGTTGTTGCTATATGCCACACAGTTGGTTCTAATTCATTGCAACCCTAATAACAACAGAATAAAACACTACCCCATTCTGTGTTGATCTCACAATCTCTGTCATGAGTAAACTCATTGCAGCCACTGTATCAATCCACTGTGTTCAGGTTGTTACTCTTTTACACTGACTCTTTACTTTCCTAAGCATGATGTCCTTCTCCAGAAAGTCCTGATACGATGTTCAAACTTTATGAGCCAAGCTTCACCATCTTCACTTCCTAGGAGCATTCTGCCTGTACACTCTCCAAGACAGATGTTTGTTTTTCTGACAGTCCAAGGAGTAGTCAGTATTACTAATCAATGTCATAGCTCAAAGACACCAATTTTTCTCCATCTTCCTTTTGTCCAGCTTTTACATGCATGCTGTTGTTATGTGGCATTGAGTCACTTGTGACTCATAGCAACCCTATTTACAACAGCTCTATATCCTGCTCTATGCTGTGTCAATCTTGTTGTCTCCAACACACCTACCTCCATTATTTTAGTCACTGAATCAATCCATCTCATCGAGAGTCTTCATCTCTTGAGCTTTCCCTCCACCCTCCCAAACATGATATCCCTCTCTAAGGACTGGTTTCTCCTTGCAACACGTCCAAAGAATGTCAGATGAATCTTCAGAGTCCTTACCTCCAAGGAGCAGGCTGGTTTCACCCTCTCCAGGACAAATCTCTTTGTTCTCCCAGAAGTCCATAATAGACAATATTCTTCTCCAGCACCACAACTCAAAGGCATCAATTCTCCTTCTATCCTGGTCATTGTCCAGCTTTCTGACTGTGTAAGTAATTGCAAAGACTAAAGTCTGGATTAGGTGCACTTTAGCCTTCAGACTGACATCGTTGCTCTTCAGTACTTTGGAGAGTACTTTGACAGCAGACTTTCCCAATACAATTAGTCTTTTAATTTCCTGACTGCTGGTACCAAGAGTGTTGTTTGTGGAGCCAAGCAAACCAAAGCTATTTAGCAAATCTCAATCTCCTCAATATCTATCATGATGCTGTCAATTGGCCTAGTGGTGAGAATCCTTTTTTTCTTGATGTTGAGCTTCAATTCATATTTAAGGTTTCCATCTTTGACATTCTGCAACGAGTGCTTCAAGTCTTCCTCAGTTTCAGCAAGTAGGGTTGTGTCATCAGAGTAATGCAGATTGTTGATGAGTCTTCCTCCAATCTTAATGCCACATTTCTCCTCAGAAGGCCCAGTCTCCCAAATTATCTGTTCTGCATGCAGATTGAAAAGACACGGAGATAGGACACATCCCTGGCATACAATCTTCCCAATTTTGAACCATGCAGTGTTTCCTTGCTCTGTTCCGACAACTGCCTTCTGGTCCATGTATAGGTTTCACATAAGCACAATCAAGTGTTCTGGGATTCCCACTCTTTTCAGAGTCAGACACAGTTTTTTGTGATCTACACATCAGAGAGCTGGACAATGACTAGGGAGGACAGAAGGAGAGTGGATGCTTTTGAGCTGCGGTGCTGGAGAAGAGTACTGAATGTACCATGGACTGCCAGGAAAACAGATTCATCTTGGAGAGGATTAAGCCAAGCTACTCCTTGGAGGCAAGGATTCTGGGGCTTCGTCTGACATACTTTGGACATGTTGCCAGGAGGGACGGGTCCTTGGAGAGGGACATCATGCTTGGGAGGGTGGAGGGACAGCGCAGGAGGGGAAGACCCTGTATGAGATGGATTGATTCGGTGACTGGGGTAATCGGGATGGGTGTGTCAGAGGCAGTGCGGTTGGCGCAGGATAGAGCAGGGTTTAGGGCTGTTGTGCATAGGGTCGCTATGAGTCGCAAACAACTCGACGGCACGTAACAACAACAACAACAACAACACAGACAAACAGCTTTGCATAGTTAATGAAACATAGGTAGACATTCCTCTGGTACTCTGTTTTCAGCCAAGATCCATCTAACATTAGCTATAATATCCCTAGTACCACAACTTCTTTTAAACCCAGGCTACACTTCTGGCATATAAAAATTTACATGCACGAGTTGATTGAAAATAGCATGGCTTAAGCCAAGTGTAGCTTAGTTTTCAAAATGACATAACATACGTCATTTGATTTCTTTGTGCTTGATATGAATCCAAATAAAATTAAATTTTTTAGAACTCCAAACATTTTTCCACTTGTTATGATGTTAATTATTGGTTCAGTTTTTAGAATTTTTGTATTTATTATGTTAAAGTGTAAGAGATGCTGAAAGCCATAGTCTTTGATCTTTATCAGTAAGTACCTTGTAAATCCTCTTGGCTTCTAGCAAGAAAGTCCATCTACATGTCACAGGTTGTTACTTATCCTTCATATAGGAATTTATAGTGTTCTTCTTCATATAGTCCTAATTTTTAAAAATTATTTACTTGCTCAGTATATAGATTGAATGACTAAAGTGAAAGGATACAATCCTGATACACATATATACATCTTTCCTGCATTAAACCATTAAGTATCCCTTTGTTCTGTTAGAACAACTGTCTCTTGGTCCATGTACAGGTTCCCTGTGATTATAGTTTGTTGTTGTTATGTACCGTCGAGTCACCTGCGACTCATAGCGACCTTATGTACAATAGCACTAAACCCTGCTCTACCCTGTGCCAGAGTTATTGTCTCTGACACACCTACCCTACCCCATTACCCCAGTCACTGAATCAGTCCACCTCGTCGAGGGTCTTCCTCTCTTGCACTGTCCCTCCACCCTCCCAAGCATGATGTCCCTCTTCAAGGACTGGTCCTGCCTTGCAACATGTCCAAAGTATGACAGATGAAGCTTCAGAATCCTTGCCTCAAAGTAGGAGCCTGCTTTTATCCTCTCCAGAACAAACTTGTTTGTTCTCCTAGCACTTCAACACTCTTCTCCAGCACCACAGCTCAAAGGTATCTATTCTCCTTCTATCATCCCTAGTCATTGACCAACTTTCTGATGCCAAGTAAAAAGTAATTTTTGCAAGTAATTGCAAAAATCATGGCCTGAATCAGGAAACCTTAATCTCCAGAATGACATCGTTGCTCTTCAGTACTTTGGAGAGATTGACCAAACATGAAATCAAGATTCATTAATAATAATGGTTGACAGGAATGCAAAAGTTGGGAATAGAGAACAGGATCAATAGTTGGAAAATAAGGACTTGGAGACAGAAATGAAGCTGGAGATAAAATGATAGAATTTTGAACAATCAATGACTTATTCATTGCAAATACATTTTATAAGAAACATAAATGCAGGCTATACTTATGGATTTCACCTGATGGTATGCATAGGAATAAGATCAATTACATCTGTGGAAAGAATCACTGGAGAAACTCAGTATCAGCTGTGAAAACTAGACCAGGTGCTGATTGTGGAACCCATCATCAACTACCATGTGCAAGTTAAAACTGAAGCTAAGGAAAAAAAAAAAAAGAAATGGAAATGGAATCAAGTCCACAGGAACCAAAATTTGACCTTGAGTACAATTTAGTGTTAGTGTTCTGGAATTCCCATTGTTTTCAATACTACCTATAATTTATTAATCTCAGTATCTAAAGCCTTTCATAATTAATAAGACTCAGTAAACATCTTTTTGGTAGTATATACTTTCAGTCCAGATAAATCTTTATAAATTTAGATGTTAGATGGAAGATATTTGTATATAATTGGCATTTAATCTCAGTTAAGAAAAAGAAATTCGCTTCAGTAATGTCAATGGATCTCATGCAATACTTTGAAGACATTGATGCAAAATCAAAATTTAACTGAGAAGATAAAATGTTACCTCAAAATTGTAACAGAAATCCTGCCTGGGATTCTTGCCTGCTGAGTGTTTCTACATATTTCAGATTGTCCAGTTTTCATAATTTTCTGTGTCTTTCTCCCTCTTCCTCTCCCCCTTCCCCCTTTCCCTTTATGTTTCACTTCTCTCTTATTATTTCTCTCACGCTGGAGAATACTGAATTATACACCACTTTCTAAGGCCTTTTCCAAGTTCTCTGATGTATAAATATTTTTTCCATTACGAGAGAAGCCAATCCCATAGATTGATCAATACTTTTTAATGCCAAGTTTTACAGCACATTCTCATGCAGAAAACCACAGAATTGGAAGGGAAAAATATGATACTAAAAAGAACCTCTTATGCCACCACAAGTAGTATTATTACTAAAATTTTGAGAACAAATTTCTATGTATACACAAATTTCTGTGTGTGAACATATTCTCTCAAATATGAATGGAATTTCATAGTGTATATATAGATATATAATTCTAAACTCTGGTTTTATTATCACTTATAATGTTATGATGCTTTCTTTTATATTTCTAATGTAAATACAAATCATGTTTTTCAGTTTTGGATTAGTAGTGCAACTCCATGTGGATTACCCCATCAGAGTTCCCTACAAATCATGTTTGCTTTTCAAATAATTTTTTAAAAAGTATTTTGTGTTGGATTCTGAAAAGAATCTGTAAAGTATCTTTTGTAGATAGAAAAATAGTCTCGATGACTCTTACTGAAATTACATGGTTCATGTGGAATTAATTCTGTTTTTCCTTTTTACCCATATACTTTATTTACTAACCCTCTTTTCCTTCAGGAAATGAACATATGATCTCTATCTGATTCTTGGACCTTTCATCTTCTTGCTAGTGTTATTGGTTCAATGATGAGTGCAGTGATCCAAAGCTGGTCAGAGATGAAATCCTAAGAGTACTGTTTGAACTCCAGGAAGAAAGAACATATTTTGACCTTTTTCCTGCAGGAGTTGCTTTAATGGTAAGATGTGAACCTTTAGTATCTTAAGCTCCTCTGTGGAGAAAAGTTGTGTCCTTTTCTCTTTACCCATCTTGATCCATTTTAAAAAAAGGAATCTTTTCAGAGGATTAACTTTTTTGGTTTTATTGATTATTTTATGTATGTTTTCTATTTTATTAAATTCATCTCTTTATATTTCTTCTGTTCCAACTTAGTATTCTTAAAACCATCTTTTTGAGATAAATTTCTAACACATTGATTCTCAGCATTTTGTCTTGCTGTGTATTTGCGTTTAAGGTATAAACATGCCCTCAGGCATGGTATTAACCTCAGCTTATTCATTTTGATAATCTTTTATTATGTTACAACTGAAATGATTTCAGAGCTTGATTTCTATATTGATCTAATAGTAATTTAAAAGTTTATTTCTAAGTTCTAAACATATAAAAGTTTTCTCGTTTACTTCTCTTATTGATGTTTTAGTGAATTCCACTGTAGCCAGAGAACATGATCTGTAAGATAAAGCCTTTGAAACTTCTCAGTCACTTTATAACTTTGCTACTGTTTCATTAGTTGCTGTCCAGTTGATTCAAACTCACAACAAGTCAATACGGGTTTTCAAGGCAGAGAACTTGCTGAAGTAGATTACTAGACTTCTTTTTGGAGGTGATAATAGGGTGCCTGAAAGGAAATGTTTTTGTCAGTAGTCATGTACTTAACCAGTTTTACCACCAAGTCACCTAGTGTATAGTTAGTACTTATAAACACTTCTTCCCTTGAAATAATATATATTTTGATATTTTGAGATACAGTGTTATATATAAATATATTTATTGCTGCATATGTGAAGGAGTTTGTCTTTCAATATGGCTTTTCTAACATGGATAACTGAAATATATGGACTGGCGGGACTATGTGAATGGGGCATGTTGGCCTTTCTACAAGGGGATTGGCCGTTATACAAAAAGGAATAGCTACTATTTATATTCTAAAAGGGGATTGGTTACTCTTGCTAATAAATTGAAGAGCTCTAGCTGCAGAGACAGATCTTCCCGCAACAGAAGAGGGAAGAATGAATTCTCAAAAGCCAGAGAAAAGACCTTTCCCACCCTGGTGTAGAGGAGACAGGGGAAATGTAGGACATACTTTGGGACAGCAACAGCAACTATGGCTGAATTGGAGAATTGATGTGAGATGGGACTTTGGGAAGAGGGAAGCCAATATTGGCAGGACTGAGAACTTTGTTGGACAATTGGGGGAGGGAAGCAAATACTGGCAGGTTTGAGAACTTAAGAACACTGTGAGGCTTGAGGATGAGGTGCCTGTGTGCATATTTTGGGAGATGTCTAGACTCTATTCTGTTATTAATCTGAATTATAAACTTTTGTCTTCCCCAGTATGGTTCTGTGTATCACGTTGGATTTTGGACCCACAAAAGCAGTAAGACCGGTATTAAGATGAGTAGAAAAATATATGGGAGCATGAGGAACGTGTCTGATCTCATGGGAACTGGTTTGTGTAATTGATGCTGTTGATTATGGACAGGAATAGTTTCCCTCTGATAAAGGTCACATATGGCTATCCATATATTGTCCTTGCTCTTTTTCACATATGTGAATAAAAGATTTCAAATGACAGCTTGAGAAGGCAAGGCAAAGCATTGTAACGAAATGTGAAAGGAGTTGGAGTTGGACAATCAAAAGCACCAAACTGACTCGCTTTTTCTTTCTTTCTTTTTTTTTTTTTTGTATAAAATGTCATCTTTATTTTGCATACTTTAATTTCAGAACAAAATAAATGAAACTCACAATACACAATATCCCACCTCATTCTTGAGGTTGAGGCCAGAGTTACATCCTGTCTTAACACACAGGACAGGAAAGAAAAATGCTAGCTATCAGCAGATGGAGCCAGATGGGGGAGGGGGCAACTCAAGGCTGCTGTGGGAGACACAGGATGCTATACAGGGGCTAGGGGGTGTTACAGTAGGAACTTTTAATCGACTTCTTCCATGTGAGATGCATCCTCATCACCCTAAAGTGGGGGGATCTCATCAGGCACAGCAGCACTGGGTTCCTCAACAGTCACCTTACCTTCTACTGTTCCAAAAGAGTTCAACGGCGTTCTTCTAGTTATATGAACAAGTACGCCTTATGTGTTAATAAAGGTCAAAAACCTCATTACCGCTGAGTGAGAACAAAGTCAGAGCTGATGCTCCAGTGGGTTTTCAAAGCTTATAACTGTACAACAGGAGACTGTCCATCTTTTCCCCTCAAAGCCACTGGTGGATTTGAACTATTTACCTTTTGGTTGACAGTAAAACTCCCTACCCACCAGGCAATCAAAGGCTTGTTTATTTAGTAATTTTACAATTTTCCATTAAATTTATTGAACCTACACA
>NW_006399869.1:3645167-3647306 GCF_000299155.1 Elephantulus edwardii | reverse complement strand
TATATATATAACTGATTCATCCTGGAAAGGGTTAAACCAGGCTGCTCCTTGGAGGCAAGGATTCTGGGGCTTCATCTGACATACTTTGGACATGTTATTAAGGAGGGACCAGTCCTTAGACAGGGACATCATGCTTGGGAGGGTGTAGGGACAGCGCAGGAGGGGAAGACTCTCTATGAGGTGGATTGACTCAGTGACTGGAGTAATCAGGTTGGGTGTGTCAGAGGCAGTGCGATTGGCACAGAATAGAGCAGAGTTTAGGGCCGGTCGCTATGGGTCGCAAGCTACTCAAAGGCACATAACAGCAACAACAACACCTACCCCCAGTACATTTAATTCATTTTATTATACATGATTATGGTGTTTATAAGGGAAGTCAAAAGGCTATCATTCAGATTGGCAGCTGTATAAAACTGTTTATTTGGCATGGTCTCCACAATGTGCTCACAGGATCTCAGCCTGTAGCTTCACAGCTTTATGTCATGTGATGTTAACGTGAACTTGGCTTTTTTAGTCATTACCTTTGCCCCCTCTGGTCTCCAGCTATCATAGCTACAGACGGATGTTCTTGCCAATCATCAACAACTGTGGGACTAAGATAAGGAAGAATTTCCCACACTAAACAGCAACACTTGAAGAAGACTGGAGCAAGACCCCAGTGAGAGAGAGACCCTATGGCAAGACCACGGTGATGGTGGTAAAGAGACTATGGCATTGCTCTGGGGAAATTGTGGTAAGGTGTAACCAGAAAAGCCCTGAAATAAAGGCCACAATAGAAGGATTTTGCTGTTCTTGCCAGAAGCTTGAAGGAGAAGCTGACTTATAACTGCTGTAAGGATAACCTTGCTAGAGGATTTTTATTTGACTGCTGAACTGAAAACAGAACTTTTACTAATTTAGGAACTCTGTCTTGCTGTTAATCTGGCATGGGACTGCTGGACTAAAACCTAGATTTTTCAATGAATGACATTTTTTGTCTCCTTCATTCTCCAATTTATTTCCCTAATGGATCCTATTCTTGGTACCACAACTGTGAGTAAAGTCTTTAAGTTAACAATGAATAAATGAACCTCTTGCTGCTAGTGTGGTTAGAAGCACTATGGGACTGGGCTATGGGCTGCTTTACTGCTTTCTGCTCTGGAGCAATGAGAGGTTATGCTATTCTCACTCCTTCTGTGTCTTTCAGAGAGACATTCACAGCTCTGTGCCCCCATGTATCATTTTCTGCTCCTTAGACATGACAATATTACAAAGCTTTTAGTCCTGTCAATTGTGACATCTTACTGCTAGTCCTCAAACCTAACTCTGGTTCCTCGGATAGCAGTCCCAAGACTAATTCTAATTCTGTCTCATATCAGGTGTCTAGCTCTTTGCTGCTGCTGCTGTTGCTGTTGGCTGTATGAGTGACCCAAGAATTACGGGCCACGAATGACTCAGACTGGGCATTCTCTGCTTCCTATCTGTGAGTGATAAGAGTCTAGATATCTGCTGCTGAATCCACTCAATTTAATGGCAAGACTATTCAGTCTTTTTGTGACTAGACTAGACAAACACATAGTTTCCACACATCCCCACCCATCAGTATGGTAAAGTCAAATGCGATGTCTAGCAAAGCCTTGGTGAACAATGCACTCTTAACACCACAGACCATTCCCTGGCTTTTCAGCCATTAATCCTCATATTTGAAGATTTAACTATCCCTTTACAATCATGTTACTAGTAACTACAGTCATGAAAGGGTATAGGCCAGCTACTTCATGCCTAATGGTTTAACATCCTCATTGTAATAGCCAATTTCTGATTTTTCCATCCCTGTCAGTTCCCCACAGTCTGTCTCTACATTGCTGTGTGCCTCCTACTTTCACTTCAGTGGATCTAGGTGATCAAGAGGAGTAAGCACACTCACCAACTCCTTTTAACTTCAAATCCTCTGGGCTCTGATGAGCCCCAAATTCAACCCAAATGTCTCTCTTCTCTTTTTCTCTGCTTGTCTTTCTTTCAAGTATGAATCTCTTCAATCAAATATCCAAGATGGGTCTACAGATCTCTTAAAATTAAAATCCCCTCAAAGTATTAGGTGGGATTTAATTGTTCCCTTAGACTATCCCAGCACCCACTACAAAATTCTACTTTGGACAA
>NW_006399869.1:3619862-3643347 GCF_000299155.1 Elephantulus edwardii | reverse complement strand
TGCGATTGTCACAGGATAGAGCAGGGCTTAGGGTTGTTGTACAAAGGGTCACTATGATTCGCAAATGACTCGACGGCACATAACAGCAACAACAAACAACACATAGCTCCATTTGTGTCTCCATTCTGATTCCCTTGGGATATAGTCCCAGTAGTGGAATAGCTGGGTCATATGAGATTTTTAATTTCAGCCCTTTGAGAAATGCCAAACTGCCTTCTATAGCAGTTTATAATTTACAATCCCTCTAACAGTGCACAAGAGTTCTAATTTCTGCATCCTCTCCAATATTCATTTGTTGCTGTGTTTGAAAACTCAATGCTGCTGCTTGGGTATCTCACTGCTGTTTTGATTTTCATCTTTCTAATTTCAAGTGATTTTGAAAATATCTTCACAAGTTTATTAGCCATCTTAATGTCCTCCTTTGTGAAGATAATTTTCATGTGTTTTGCCTATTTTGTTATTGTCGAGGCTCTGTAGTATTCTGTAAACTTTCTTTATGAGACCCTTGTGTGAAATAATGTTGGTAAATGTTTTTTCCAAGTCTTTGTGCTTTCTTTTCACCTTTCTAGAGAAGATTTTTGTTGTAAATATTGCATACCAATTGACATAGTTCAACAAACAGACGCTTGATGTGTTTACCAAGTTGTGCCAGGAAACCTGGAGGACAGCCACCTGGCCAAATGTCTGGAAGAGATCTATATTTGTTCCCATTCCAAAGAAAGGTGACCCAACAGAGTGTGAAAATTATCAAACAATGTCATTGATATCATATTCAAGTAAGATTCTGCTGAAGATCATAAAAAAAAAACAACTGGAACAGCACATCAATAGAGAACTGCCTGAAGTGCAGGCTGGGTTGAGAAGAGGCTGTGGTACTAGGGATATTATAGCTAATAGCAGAGAGTACCAGAGGAATGTCTATCTGTGTTTCATTGACTATGCAAAGGCATTTGACTGTGTAGATCACAACAAACTGGCTGACCCTGAGAAGAATGGGAATCCCAGAACACTTGATTGTGCTTAGGCAAAGCTAATACTTGGACCAGGACTCAGTCGTCAGAAGAGAGCAAGGAAATCAGCATGGTTCAAAATTGAGAAGGGTGTATGCCAAGGATGGCTGGGCACTATGAGGATAAATGTGGCATCAGAATTGGAGATGGACTCATCAACAATCTATGTTAGGCAGATGACACAACGCTGCTTGCTGAAACTGAGGAGGAACTGACGTGCTTGCTGCATAAGGTCAAGGACTGTAGATTTAGATAAGGATTGAAGCTCAACATTAAGAAAACAAAGATTCTCACCTCTGGGCCAATTGGCAGCATCATGGTAGATTGTGAAGAGACTGAGATATTTAACAGCTTTTGTTTGCTTGGCTCCACAATAAACACTATTGGTAGCAGCATCCAGGAAATGAAAAGATGAATTGCATTGGGAAAGTCTGCTGTCAGAAACCTCTTCAAATTACTGAAGAGCAGTGATGTCACTCCTGAGGCAAAGGTGCACCTGATACAGTTCATGGTCTTTGCAAATAGTTGTTATGCATCAGAGCTGGACAATGACTAGTGATGATAGAAGGAGAATTGGTATCTTTGAGCTGTGGTGCTGGAGAAGAGTACTGAATATACCATGGACTGCTAAGAGAACAAACAAGTTTGTCCTAGAGAGGGTGAAGCCAGGCTGCTCCTTTGAGGCAAGAATTCTGAAGCTTCTTCTTTCATACTTTGGACATGTTACAAGGCAGGACCAGTCCTTGGAGTGGGACATAATGTTTGGGAGGGTGGAGTGACAACGCAGGAGAGGAAGACCCTTGATGATATAGTTTCAGTGACTGGGGTAATGGGATTAGGGGTGTTAGAGACAATGAGGATGGCACAGGATAGAGCAGGGTTTAGGGTCGCTATGAGTTGCAGGAAACTCCAGGGAACATAACAAAAACAACATCACTTGAGGAATGAATTTGATATCTATAACTGAATTGCTTTGGATCTGTAGATTGCTTTGGTAGGATTGTAATTTTCAAAATTCTGAGTCTTCCAAACCATAAACATATTAATGAAGATCATTAAAAAATGGCTAAAAATGTACATATATAGGAAACTGGGTTTAGAAGAGGCCATGACACTAGAGATATCATTCCTGATTTTGGATGGATCCTGGCTGAAAATAGAGAATAATAGAAAAGTGTCTATTTGTGCATTATTGACTTTGCAAAGGCATTTGACTGTGTTGATCATAAGAAGTTGTGGCTAACACTGAGAAAAATGTGAACCCTAGAACATTTAGTTGTGCTCATGTTAAGCCTCTACCTGGATCAGGAGGCTGTCATGCAAACAGAGCAGGACAACACTACATGGTTCAAAATTAAGAAGGGAATGTTCAGGGTTGTATTCTCTCTCCATACCTACTCAGTATGTGTGCTGAGCAAATAATTCTTTCAAGAAGCTGGACTCTAGATTGTGGCATTATGATCAGAGAGAAACTCATCAACAACTTGCATCATGCAAATGACACAACCTTGCTTTCTGAAAATGAAGAGTACTTGAAGTGCTTGTTGCAGAAAAATCAAGAAATGCAACTTTCAATATGAATTGCATCTCAATGTCAAGAAAACGAAGATTCTCATCTCTGGACTGAAAGACAAGGTCGTGAATAGAGAAGTGATCGAAACTTTCAACAACTTTATATTACATGATCCACAATTAACACCCTTGGTACAAGCAGTTAGGAAGGAGATGTATTGAATGAGCAATACATGATTGCAGTAAGACTCATCAGTAATGTATGTTATGCAGATGTCACAACCTTGCTTGCTGAAACTGAGGAGTACCTGAAGTACTTTATGCAGAAGATCAAAGACTTTAGTCTTCAATACGGACTGAAGTTCAACATCAAGAAGACAAAGATTCTCTCTACTGGGCCAGTTGACAACACCATGATAGATGGAAAAGAGATTGAGGTTGTTAACAATTACAGCTTGTTTGGCTCCACAATCAACACTTTTGACACCAGCAGTCAGGAAATCAAAAGACAAAATACACTGAAAAAAATCTGCTGTCAGGACCTCTCCAGAGTGCTGAGGAATGTCTGTGTTTTATTGACTAAACAAAGACATTTTACTGTGCGGATCATAACAAACTGTGGCTAACTTTGAGAAGAATGGGATTCTCAGAACACTTGATTGTACTTAAGCTAAAAGTTGGACCAGGAGGCAGTTGTTAGAACAGAGCAAGGAAACACTGACTGTTTCAAAATCAGGAAAGGTGTACTCCAGGTACGCATCTTACCTCTATAGCTTTTCGATTTATATATTATCATCCAGGAGGCTGGACTCTATAAGGAGGAATGTGGTATCAGGATCAGAGGAAGACTCATCAACAAACTGAATTATGCAGATTTCAAAATCTTGCTTGCTGTAACTGAGGAGGACCTGAGGCATTTGCTGCAGAACATCAAGAACTGCAGCTTTCAATATGGATGGCATCTCAACATCCAGAAAACAAAGATTCTCACCACTGGGCCAGTTGGTAGCTTCATTATGGAGAAAAAATTAAAAATGTTAATGGCTTCAGCATGGTTGACTCTACAAACAACACTCTTGGTAACAGTATCCAGAAAATCAAAAGACAAATTCATTGAGAAAATCTATTGTTAAGTAACCTTTCCATTACTGAAGAGTAATGATGCCAGTCTAGATAAACTAAGGGACCAAGACCTTTGTAATTACTTGCTATACATCAGAAATCTGGACAATGACTAAGGATGATAGAAGAAGATTTGATACCTCTGAGTTGTGGTGTTGAAAAAGAGTATTGAACATACCATGGACCGCTAAGAGAACAAGTCTGACCTAGAGAGAGTGAAACCAGGCTGCTTCTTAGAGGCAAGGATTTTCAAGCTCTATCTCACATACTTTGGGCATGTTACCAGGAGGGACCAGTCCTTGGAAAAGGACATCATGCTTGAAAGAGTGGAGGGACAGAGTGGGAGAGAAAAACCTGACAAGAGACGGATTGACTCAGCGACTTGGGTAATGGAGTAGGTGTGGAGACGGATTGACTCAGTGAATTGGGTAATGGGGTAGTTGTGTCAGAGATTAAATTGCCAAATCTGTTGTACATAGTGTTGTTATGAGTTGGAATAAATCTGACTGCACATAACATGTTGAGGACATTTCTCTCTATTCCTATTTTGTCGAGTCTTTTTATAAGAATTGGTGTTGAATTTTGTCAAAAACCTTTTCCACACCAACTGATAGTATCATGAGATTCTTGTTCTTTACTTTATTAATGTGATGAATTATATTAATAATTTTCCTTATGTCAAACCATCTCTGCATTATTTTTATAAATCTCACTTTGTCATGATAAATTATTTTTTATAATGGTGGATTCTATTGGCCAGGATTTTATTGCAGGTTTTTGCATCTATATTCATGAGACATATTAGTCTATAGTTTTCTTTTTTTTTTGTGATGTCTTCATCTGATTTTAGAATTAGGTTTTACTTGCTTCATGGAATGATTTGGGATTGTCCATTATTTTTCTATTCTAAAAAAGAATTTGAGTAGAATTAGTGATAGTTCATCTCTGAGTGTTTGAGAGAAATCAATAATAAATTTGTCTGGGCCAGGACTTTTTTTGAGGGGACACCTTTTCATAATCTGGTTAATTTCATCTTTTGTGATCGATCTGTCTGTGTCAATTTGAGTAGGGTGTGGCTTTCTAGAAATTTGTCAGTTTCCTATAAATTTTCACGTTTATTTGGTATAGTTATTCCTAATATTCTGTTATCAATTTAGTTTCTGCTGGTTCTGTTGTGATGTCACTTCTTTCATTTCTTATTTGTATATTTTCTTTTGTTAATTTTGTTAACAGTTTGTCTTAAAATTGACCCTTTCAAAGAACCAGCTACTGATTTTGTGGATGGTTTTAGTTATTTTTCTGTTTTGTAACCCACTGATTTAATCTCTTATTGTTGTACTTTCTTCTAGGGGTTGTGGGATTAGCTTGTTCTTTTTCTATTTGCTGAAGATGTTGAATTAAGTTGTTTACTGACTTTCTTTTTCTGTGTGTTTGCTTATTGCTATGAACTGACTCTTGAGGACAACCTTAGCTGTATCCCAGAGATTTTGATATGTTGTATTTTCATTTTCACTTGTTTCTATAAGCTTTTAATATCTTCTATAATCCAGCTGTGCTCAATCAAGGCATTATTTAGATTCTATGTGGATGTTCTTTTTTCCCTTTATCCTCTTGTTATTGTCTAACTTTATGGCATAGTAGGCTGATAAGATCCTTTATATTATTTTTGTTTTTTAATTTGTTAAAGCTTGCTTTGTATCCCAGCATGTAGTCAGTTCTATACCATGTGACCTTGAAAGAAAGTAAGTTGAGTTTTGTTGGGTGAAGTACATTGAATACTTCTGAGGTCAAGTTGGCTAGTTGTGTAGTTTAATTCTTCTGTATTTTTGTGGAGTTTCTTTTGAGTTGGCCTGTCTTTTGGTAAAAATTGTGTGTTGAAGTTTCCCACTACTATTGTTATGCTATTTATTTCTTTTTTCGAAGTCTGTCTAGGTTTGTTTTATATATTTTGTAGGTTTATCATTTGGTGCAGAAATATTAATTAAGATTATGTCCTCTTGTTCTTGTGTGCCTTTAATAATTATATAATGTCCTTCTTTGTCTCTTACAGAATCTTCACCTTGAAGTGTATTTTATCAGAGATTAGGATTACGACTTCTTCTCTTTTGTGGATGTCATTTGCTTGAATATTTTTTTTTCCATTCTCTGACTTTTAGTCCTTATTTCTGACATCTGTCTCCTGTGGCAACATAATGATGAGCTTTATGGTTTTTTAAAATTTTATATTTTAAATTTTATCAACTCTGCTACTCTTTTTCCTCCTTGTTGGTGCATTTAAGCCATTCACATTGAAAGATAATTCTTTTTTTCTCATTGTAATTTCTTTTTATTGGGAAAAACATATTGGGGGTACAAGGAAGTGAGGGTTGGGGGCAGAGGGATGAGGATGGGCAGAGATGCAGTTGCAGAGCTGCAGAAATTCGTTGGTAGGGGGAGCAGGTGAAGGAAATGAAAAGGATCCAGTGAGGACCAGATGCTACAGGGGAATGACAAGCATTTTCCAATGGTAATTAAACCAACTGTCTATTGATTTGGGAACTGGCTGCCGACTCTTGCTTCTTCATGCTGAAGAGGGGCATTGATGTGAACAGGGAAAGGAAGGACACTTTATTACCTTACTGGTGATCTTAGGTTAAGGCTGATTGCCCGCTTGTTCTGTTAGAAGATATTTTCCTGTCATTTGCTCCCCTCTGGACTTCAAAGTGTTTTCCCAGGTGGGTCCAGTGGGGATGACTGGTTGAACCCAGAGGCTCCATCCTCCTTTGCTTCTTTAGCTGGCAGTTGTATTTCCTTTTTGTCACTGGCACTGGGTTCGGGGTCAGGTCTGAAGTAAAACTCAGTGGTAAGGTTACCTATAGGAAAGGGAGCAAACCTAGAGAGAACAAACTTGTGAGTTACAAATAGAGGGGTTTTGGGGGTGTTGCTTTCAGGTTTGCTGGGGGAAAGGGTGGCAGAAAGTAGCCTAGATAAAATTCTCTGGATATCTTAGGCATTTTTTTTCCTACCCAGGGGTCAGATTGCACAATCTGGGGACTGAGGAGCTCACCCTGAGGGCCATGATGGCTCGCCCCAAGCCAAGGGCCAAAGACAGCCCATTCCGAGCAGGGCAAAACCCCCCATGGGCTGGCTGGTACACTCCCCCTGTATTTGCCCCCACCCCAATCTGGTCCCCTCACCTGACCAAGGACTGTGTGGCCAGGGACAGTGTCTCCAATTCCAGCACTGCCACTTTTACTCCCCCCCCCCACCATAAGTGGTCATACTATAATTTGAAGTAGGTGTCACTGCCCTCCCCCTTTATAAATGGCAAAGGGAACCTGAGAATTGTGAGCAGGCTCTCCCCACGTCTAAACAGCTTTTGGCAGAAGCATTGAACAGATCAAAATATGTGGTGCATTTAGGATATCGGTCCTCTTGGACATGCTGCCACTGTTGTCATCAAGTAGACAACTCACAGTGACTTTCAACAATCCATTGTATAGGTGATGATCTTCTCTGGCTTTCCAAGGAAACCCAAACCTGCAGAGGGTGGGGTGCACGCCCCCCCCACACACGGGCAGCAGGGTGGTGTCCCATCTCCTGTGCGGGCGGCTGGCAGGCACGCACCATCCCCCAGCGCAGGCGACTGGCAGGCTATCAACATCTCCCGCACATCATCTCCCCTGTGGGTGACTGGCGGGCGCGCGTCATCTCTCGGTGGGCGCGCATCTTCTCTCGGAGGGTGCACGTCATCTCGCATGCAGGCGACAGGCGGGCGCATGTCATCTCTCACGGGGCACGTGTCATATTGTGCCCAGGCAGCCGGCAGGTGCACGCCATCCCCCAACTTGGGTGGCAGGTGGGCGCGTGCCATCTTCCAGAGCGGGCAGCCGCTGGTCATGCACCATCTTCCACGTGGGTGGACAGCGGGCATGAGCCATCTCCTGAGAGTCAACTCCCACACAGGCGGCTGGCAGGCGTGCGTCATCTCTCAGCGGGCTCCCGTCATCTCATGTGCGGGTAGCCGGCGGACGCGTGCCATTCCCCTGCACGGGCGGATGCTGGGCACGTGTCATCTTCCATGTGGGTGGCCAGCAGGCGCAAGCCATCTCCCGCGTGTCATCTCCCCCATGGGCAGCTGGTGGGCATGCTTCAACTCGTGCGCAGGAGGCCAGTGGCCACCTGCTTCCCGTGTTGCCGCCATCTTGGCTCCAAGAATTCTCCCCAGAACAAGTCCACTTTGCTGCAGTGTGGCGGCTCCACTTTACCAGTCCTGGGGAGGCCTGGTGCCCACTCTCTATTCTGGGTGAGGGATTCCATAGGTTCCGGTTGTGGGAGCTTCATGAAGCTGCGGCTGTGGTGCAGCATGGTGCAGGCTCTGCAGGTGGGTGTTGGGAGCTGCAGGACTCACCCATTCCTCCTTGGGAATCCTTTAATTCCTGTTGTTGAGCCTCAATCTTCACTGAAGACTAGTCATCAACTGTTTAACTGTTCAATTATCAATAAACAGAAGTCTGTAGAAGGTCATAGTGGCCCTGTTCCAAATTGTCCCCTGCTCCCGCAGCTCACCACGTTGTCTCCGCCTTTGCCACCATCTTGGATCTCTGAAAGATAATTCTTGATACCCCGATTTTTATTGTTTCTATTTCAATATGTTTCTTTTTTTCTGTTGTTGTTTACTTTGGTCCATTCACTTTCCTTTTCTGTCCCTGGGTGAAGTAATTCCTTTAGTATGTCTTATCGAGTTGGTCTTGTTTTCACAAATTCTTTAAATTTGTTTTCACAAATTTTTAAAGTTTCTGCTTCTTTTCACATGGCTTAATTTCTACTTCATATTTGATGGACAAATTTGCCAGATAAAGGACCCTCGACTTCCAGTTGTTTGTTTTCAGCCTTCTATATATGCCATCTCATTATTTTCTTGCTCACAGGGTTTCTGCTCAGAAGTCAGAGTTTGATTTAATGGTTCTCCTTTATAGGTGACTCTATTCATGTTTCATTCTGCTAAGATTAGTAGCAGACCAGTTATAAGAAGTGCAGAGTCAAAAATATCCCAAACGTTTTATTGCTGTCTAACTGCATGATTCCCAACATTAACAGGTCCTTCTTTCAGTTCTCTCACTCCTTTATGTCCACTGGGTTCAGTGGCTTACTGGAAAGTCTCCTAGAAACTCAAAACAAAACCAATTCCCATGAGATCAGACACATCCCCATGCTCCTGCACCTCTTTCTACTCATCCCAACACCAATATTACTATTATTGGATAAGTGATAGGTTTTACAAATGCTTTCTCTTCATTTCAGTCTAAGAAAAGAGCCAGGCCATAGTTTGTTTTCATATGGGAAATATCTAAAATTAATTTTACAATCTTACTACAGGGTTATTTGAATTTATAAACATATTATCATAGCCTGGTTAGAAAAGACTTGGATTTGGTTCAGATGGACAGTGTCATTATAAACTACACTGATGCTATCCTGTTACTATCAAACATTGAAAAATAGTCTAGCAATGATTTGAGAGCAGTGGTTGTCCACATGACCAAGAAAGGTTGGTTGGTAAACCCAGCAAAAATCCAGGGACCTTCCCAAGCAGTAAAATTTAAAGTAATAAGCTGGGCAGGAACCATCATGACATTCCACAGGCAATCAAGAACAACCTGCTGTCACTACCAACTCCTAAGGCTAAACAGGAGGCCTCACTTTGGATTTTGGAGGAATCATACCTCACATCTTAGAATATTGTTAGCACTCATCCATAAAGTTTCTTAAAAGAGAATTGCGCTTGAATAGGGACTTAAGCAATAGAAGGTTGTGACTGAAATACAGAAAGCAGTCTCTTGGACATATCCCTGCCTTAAAAAAGATTCTTACTACTTGGGCCTCAATTTTATAAGATAAAAAGCAGAATAGTATTTTTATATTTAAATGTAAAAACAAAGTTTTATATATATGGGTTTGTGAATATGTATGTTTTATTAATAAAGAAGTCACCAGAAGATAATTGATTTGAGTAGTCTGGGTAGAAGTGGGCTATTTTGTTCTACTACCACTTGCAGGTTTCTTTGCCCACACTTCTGAAGGGAGTGGACATTGGTCAGTTTGTGTGTGGAAGCAGTAAGGAAAATAAAGCATCATGTTAATACCTCAATAGAGACCCAGAGCAAAGAAATAACTTTCTCTGGCTAAACATCAGATACTAGAAAAGCAAAGCTAAGATACATTTAATGCCTTAACATAAATATGTTATACTTTTTATTTAAAAATTTTATTTTATTATTTTTGTGTGTGTACCATCAAATCGTATCTGACAGGTACAGGAGGAGATTGCCCCTCCTTCTCCAGCAAAGCATCTGGTATTTGAACTGCGTACCTCTGGGACTGCAGTGCAGCTTCTTGCCACTAGGCCACCAATATGTCATATTTTATGTGTCTATTTAGATGTACTTGATGGATACTAATGTTTCTTCTACACTGTAATATTAAGATATATTGTAAAAGTGAATACTAAGTGTTATAATAAGGGAATCTATTGGTGTTGTTATATGCCATCAGTCAAGTCTGAACCATTTATAACTTACCCTCCAGAGGGTTTTCATAGGTTATCAGAGTTGCTTTTGTATTATGAGTGATCATTTTCCTCAATTATCAGACTTAATATATGGAAAAGGGAACACTGGAGGACGAGTGGCAAGAAGATGTCCTGTAACTCTGAAGGCGTGTGATTCAAATCCACCAGCTGCTTCGTGGGAGAAGGATGGACAGTCTCCTTCCATGCGATTATCTGCCTCTAAAAACTGCTAGAGGGTCAGCTACGGGTAGGTTCCTTCTTGACGGTACACAACAACAACAACATCAAAGCAGAACATTGAATATTTTCAATATGGAAAAGGAAGGTTTGGTGGCTTAGTGTTAAAGAATTATGCTGCCAACCAAAAGTCACCAGTTGCTCTGCAGGAAAATGATGGGCAGTCTCCTCCCATGTGGTTTACTTTCTCTGAAAACCCACTGGAGTGTCAGTTTCTGAGTCAGTTCTGACTCAATAGTACATAGCCATCACATATATGGAAAACTACAAATAGCATCAGTGTTCAAATTATGTTCTTTTCTCAAAAGGAGAATTTGCTTTTTCTTCTTTTGCTAGTGGGCATGGAGTTGTACTGTTTACTATAGTAGGTAGCAAGTCCCTCGTGCTTTGAATTCGCCAGGAACTCTGGGATAAAGATGGGCAGCAGTATTCTTCTGTGAAATTTATAACTTCTGAAAACTTACTGAATTATCAACTATGGCTCCATTCTGATTTATAAGCAATAAGATGATTCTTGGCCAGTTAGCTAGAAATCCCAGGTATCTTTAATCTACTTACAGATGGAGATGGTTCTAATTTGAGACTTCACTCTGGCTCACTCTTCATTCCCTAGGTGAAGTCCTAGTGCAAAAGTTATCATGTTCAAATACTACGTAAGGCCATTATTGTAAAAATAGCAGGATAACTAATAAAATGTGTATGGGGAATCTAAGGAAGAAAGGGGTGAGCCCAGAGGAGTGAGAATGGGTATTGGTAAAACCACGGGCTTGCACAATTTGGTGTTTGGAGAGAGGAGGTAAAGGAAATGGAAAAGATGCAGTGTGGATCTGAAAAGACAGGGCAATAGCGGGCATAGTCAAATGGTGATTAATTATATGACACATGGTGAATGGGAATGATTGTATGGAACAAAATGTATAAAAACTTCGTAAGGAAAGCAATATAAAATAATTTTTGTTAAAAAATGTTGCCATGTTTACTAGACTTCTTGACCTAATGCCAAGAAGTTGCTCTGCAATCCTGAAGGCATGTGGTGTGAGGCCACCAGCTGCTCTGCGGGAAAAGGATGGTCAATCTCCTCCCATGCAATGAACTGTCTCTGAAAACTTACAGGAGGGTCAGCTCTGTGGTGCACAACACTTCAAGAACTGTCAAAGTTTCTGAGTAGCTATGCAACCTCAGAAATAGTTCTTGGAATTGATAGATTCACCTTTCTAGCTTCCATTCTCTCTGAGACCTTAATCACAATAATCTTTGCTGTTGGAAAGCTTTCCAGTGCCATCAAATTGACTTTATTTTTGTCCAGAACTGCTATTTCTAAAATAGGATTAGAATTCATGGGGAGTGAGAATAAAAGAGAAGACAACTCTCCCAACACCCTCCCCCAATGGAACTTTTTTTGTTATGTGCCATCAGTTATGGTTCATAATGACCCAATGAACAGTGGCTCTGAACTTTGCCTTATCCTGAGCCAATATCTCTGACTCTGAACACCATTATTACAGTCACTGTCAATCCATCTCAATGAGGATCTTCCACTCTTGCACCAATCCTCCATTTTCCTAGCACAATGTCCTTCTCCAAAAAACTGGACCCTCTTGACAATATTCTCAAAATATATGAAACAGTTTCAGCATCATTGTCTCCAAAGAGCACCCTGGTTATACTTTCTCCAGGACAGTTCTGTCTTTTCTTTTGGCAATCTATGGTTTACTCAATACTCTTTTCCAGCACCACAACTCAAGTATATTGATTCTTCTTTTGTCATCCTTAATCATTGTCTAGATTTCAGATACACATTACACAATTGAGAAGACCCTGACTTGAACCAGGCACTTCTTAGTCTTTAGACTGACATTGTTGCTCTTTAGCACTCTGAAGAGGTCATTGACAGCAGATTTTCCCAGTACAACTCATCTTTTTATTTCCTGACTTCTGAAAACAGTTGTGTTAATTGTAGGTTCAAGTAAGATGAAACTATTAACAACCTCAATCCTTTATCTGTCATCATGCCGTCTGTCGGTCTGGTGGTGAGGATTTTTATTTTCTCGATATTGAGGTGAAGTAGAGGTCCTTGATCTTCTGCAGTAAGTGCTTGAAGTTCTCAACACTTACAGTGAGCAAAGTTGTGTCATCTGCATAATGCAAGCTGTTGATTAGTCTTCCTTTGATTTGATGCAACAGTTTCTTTTACATTTCATATTTTGTTATACTGTCAAGTCAGAACCAACTCATAGTTGACACTCTGGCAGGTTTTTAGGGGTAGTAAATTCTCCCACAAAGCAGCTGGTGGATTTGAACTGCTTGCCTTTGAGTGGGCAGTGCAGCTCCTTACCACTGAGCCACGAGAACTTGCTTTCTGTATATGAGTGATATATATGTTTTAATCTCAGAGTAATTAAAGTATTAAATAATATTTCTTTTTCCAGATGGATTGTGTCTCAATTTCAGCTCATTTTGAAAATATATTCTTTAAAATTTCACAAGAAATATCCAGTTGATATAATGTTCAACATTTCTTTTTATAATTTCCTTTATTATCACCAGCTCAGGCTAAGTCAGTAAAATTTCATGTTATGTAAAACCACAAACTAGCCTGTGAAGCTTAATATAGCTCTCTGGGAATTCTGTAGTTAAGCAAGGTAACAGTTTTCGCTTTAAGATTCTTTAGCTAATTTGTTCAATTTCATGATTATACAAATTTTAATAACAGCCTTAATAATCATACATATTTTAGATGGCATCCCAGAGGAAAATGAGCTAGCTTTCCAGAGTTGCCTTAAATAAGTTTCAAATCCCCAAGAAGAATATTTTTTCCATATTATCTCCTGCTTTCACAAGTGCTTTTTATGTTCCCCATATTAGAGCTTCTATGTGTTTGATGCAAGCATAATTCAGTGGATAACTTAAAACAAAACACAAGTTTTTCTTATGTACTTAAAATGTGAAACTTGATTATCTATTGCCGCCGTAACAGAAATTTATAAAAGAAAACTATTAAAGAAATCTGACGGACAACTACTTAGCTGAGTGACTGGAAGAGATCCACATTTATATCCATTCCAAAAAAAGGTGACCTGACAGAGTGTGGAAATTATGAAACAACATCATTAATATCACACACTAGCAAAATCCTGCTGAAGATTATCCAGAAAAGACTTCAACAGTATAATGACAGAGAGCTACCAGAAATACAAGCTGGGTTTAGAAGAGGTCGTGGCACTAGGGATATTATTGTTAATGTCAGATGGATCTTAGCAGAGAACAGAGAGTACCAGAAGAATGTTTATATGTGTTTCATTGACTATGCAAAGGCATTTGACTGTGTGACTCACAATAAATTGTGACCATCTTGAAGAAAATGAGGATCTCAGAACATTGATTGTGCTTATACAAAACCTATAGTTGGACCAAGAAGCAGTCCTCAGAACTGAGCAAGAAAACACTGCATGGTTCAAATTCAGAAAAAGGAATGCTTCAGGGATACATCCTGTTCCCATATCTTTCAATCTGTATGCAGAAAAGATCATTTGGGAGGCAGGGCTTTATGAAGAGGAATGTGGCATCAATATTGGAGGAAGACTCATCAACAACCTATGATATGCGGATGACACAACCTTGTTTGCTGAAACTGAAAAAGAATTGAAGCATTTGCTGCAAAAAGTCAAGGAATGTAGTCTTCAATATGGATTGAAGCTCAACATCAACAAGACAAAATTCTCAACACTGGGCCAGTTAGCAGCACCGTAATAGATGAAGAAGAAATTGAGGTTGTTAGCAATTACAGCACTGGGCCAGTTAGCAGCACTGTAATAGATGGAGAAGAAATTGAGGTTGTTAGCAATTACAGCTTACTTGGACCCACAATCAATATTCTTAACACTAGCAGTCAAGAAATTAAAAGATGAATTGCACTGGGAAAATCTGATGTTGTGGATCTCTCCAGACTGTTGAAGAGCAACAATGTTAGTCTAGGTACAAAGATGCACCTAATCCAGGCCATGGTCTTCACAATTACTTCAGAGAGTTGGACAATGACGAAGATGACAGAAGAAGAATCGATGTATTCAATTTGTGGTGTTGGAGAGGATTCTTGAACATGCCTTGAACTGCCAAGAAAACAAACAGGTTTGTCTTGGCTAGGATTCTGAATCTTTGCATCACTTACTTTGGGCAATTGGCCAAGGAGAGGTTAGTCCTTGGAGAAGGACATTCTGCTCAAAAGGGTGGAGGGACAGCACAGGAAGAAGACTCCAAGTGAGATGGATTGATACAGTGACTGAGGCAATGGGGGTTGGTGTGTCAGAATTAGTGAGACTGGTTCAGGACAGGGTCGAGTTCAGAGCTGCTGCACATAGGGTCACTATGCATCTCTGGTGACTCAACAACACTAACAACAATAACACACTATGATAGGTTTGGAAGCAAGAGTGGCATCCACTTTCTAAACAATATGCCTCCAGAAACTCTATGCACTTTGATAAATGTTGATATTGTAGAGGGCCTTCAGGCCTTTTGTTCATATGGTTGCCATGAGTTGTGCTCCACTCAAAGGCAATCAACAACAACAACTATAACAGAAATATCACAAGTAGTTGGATGTAACAAACAGAAATTCATTCTCTCACAGTTTAGGAGGATAGAAGTTCAAATCCATGGCACTAGAAAAGGAGAAAACACTATTTCTGTCAACTCTGAGGGAAGATCTTTGTCTTCTTTTCGTGTCTGTGTGCTTAGAGAACTTCGTATGTCTTGGCATTAGTTGCTCCCTGAATCTAGAAGTTTCCCAGTATAGGGACCCTGTTTCCAAGGAACTAATTCGGTTTTGAGTTCCTTTATCTTAGATGTAAAAGATCTCTTTAATATCTGCTCAATTATTTAAGCTCTTATAGATAAAAGTATATTTATAAGAATCTAATCCTGTAGATAATTTGCACATTCTGTTGAATCACCACCGTTCTTGAGAATGGCAATAAGGATAACAGAAGAATTGATGTCTTTGAACTGTGGTGTTGGAGAAGAGTTCTGAATATCCATGGACTCCCAAAAGAACAAACAGGTAATGTCTGGGGGAAAATGCACTTAGAATGCTCCTTAAAGCAACAATGGCAAAGCTTTATCTTGCCGATTTTGAGTATGTCTCTAGGAGAGGCTATTCCTTGTAAAGGAACATCATTCTAAGAAAAGTGGAGGGTCAGGAAAAGAGGGAAAGAGCCTCAGTTAGTCACTTTGTGGAGTGACTCAGTGACTGCAGTGATAGACTCAAGAGTGCCAGGTGGTAAGGATGGTACAGGATAGGACAGGACTCAGATCTGTTGTTCACAGGGTCACTGAATCATGCTCAACTTGACAGCACATAAGAACTTTTTTCTTTTTTTTAATTTTCCCCCAAGCCATAATATTTTTAATTACTTCCTACACCTGGGCTCAAGTGTGCCAGAGAAGATGAGGAAGGACAGGGTTTAGGTCTGTTGTTCATAAGGCTGGTTTTTTCCCTCCTAAAAATTCCCCTCAAAACCCATCTATTTTTTACATTCTTGTTCAAATTGAAGCTGAAAACAAAATTAGTTCATGAAAGTCAGAAGGTGCTCTTGAGAACATACCATCTGAATTTAGAAACCATTTCAATAACAGATTTGAAGCATTGAACTGTAATTACCTGAGACTACATTGGTTATGGAAATAAGAAGGCCTTTTTCATTGAAAAAGAAGGCAAGAAGGAAAAGACCAAAATGAAAGTTTAAAAAGAATCTGACACTTGCTCTTGAAAGTAAGAAATGAAAGAAATGGGGAAATTAAAGAGTTGAACAGAAGATATCAAAGGCAGTTTGACATTTCCTCAAAAAGCTGAACACAGACATTTCATATGACCCAGATATTCCATGACTTGAAATATATCCGTAGAGTATGACAACTGAGGCACAAACAGAGACTTGTACACACCAGTGTTCATAGCAGCTTATTCATCAGCTCAGGAATGTGGAAACAGCCCAAGTGCACAATTACAATGGAACGGATTGAGAAATTATAGTGCATTCACACAATGGAATACTATGTAGCACGCAGGATAAATGATTTTGTAACTCACTACCTAAAATGGGAGTCCCTGGAGAGCATTATGATGAGTGAGCAGTCTCATAAAGACAAATACTGTTTAAGACCAAAAATGTAGAATGAATATGAGGATCCAAGGAGAAGAGGTGGGGCTTAATCATAGGGTCTCACAATCTGATGGGTGGAGGGAGGGAGGGGTAAAGGAAAGGGAAGACCATCTTTGGAGGGAAAAAAAAGACTATTTCAAAGGGCAGTCCAAAGAGACAAAGTATTTCTTTTCTTTGTTTCTTCTTTTAAAAAAAACCAACTCAATGGAGCACATTTTTACCCTGATACACATGGAGTAAAATCAGAGGCAACTGGTATCTGGTTATAACCCCACTGCCTAGAGCAGTAGTGTGGTGTGTGAATTCTGTTTTACTAAATAAAGTTTAATGGCACGTGATCATGTCTACCCATTTACATTCATTGCCGGTGGGTGCATTTGTAAAACAAAGTACTTCAATGAAATGTGCAAAGACTTGGAATTAGGAAACCAAATGGGAAGAATATATTTAGCATTTCTCAAGGTGAAAGTACTGAAAAACAAATCTATGCTTCTAACGGAAAATACAGAAAGATTCTATGGGTGAAATGTTGAATGATGCATAAAAAATCAACACCCATCGAAGCAGCAGTCAAGAAATCAAACAATGTATTACATTGGGAAAATCTCTTGCCAAGGACCATTTTAAAGGGTTGTAGAGCTAGAATGTCACTTTAAACACTAAGATATGCTTGACTCAATTAATAGTATTTTCAACTGTTTTATATGCATAAGTTGAACAATGAATAAAGGAAGACCTATTAAGTGCTGGTTCTTTTGAATTACGGTTTTGGAAAAGAATATTAAATATACCATGGACTGCCAAAAGAACCAACAAATCTGCCTTGGAAGATGTGTAGCCAGAGTCCTTTTTAGAAGAAAAGATAGTGAGACTTAGATTCACATACTTTGGACACATTATCAGGAGGGGCCAGTCCTTGGAAAAGTGGAGGTTCATCAAAGATGAGTATACCTTCAATAAGATGAATCAACACAGTGACTACAACAATGGCCTTGTAAAATATAGTGAGATTGTAAAGACACAAATTCAGGCAGGATTTTGTTCTAGTGTGAATAGGGTTACTCTGAGTCAGAGCAATTTCAATGGAATTGAACAACAACACATCGTTTATAAAATGAATAAAAAGTACAGTATGTTTTATCTTTGATAGAGAGCATATTGAAGAGATTCTAGTGGGAGAGTCCTTAGTAAATTGTGTTGCTATTACACTTGTTTGACACGTGGAATCTATCAGAAATCCTTGCGAAAAAATCTCCTCCCATGTAATTTACAGTCTTGGAACCCTGCTGGGAGGATCACCTATGAGTTGGAACCAATTTGACAACAATCAATGAGAGAAAGAGAGGGGAAAAAAATATATATTTTGAGGGACTGCTGTTTCTTTATGTTGTTTATTTAAAACGTGGAAACATGTGATGCTTACTTTCTTTTGTGTGTGTGTGTGTGTTATTGGATGATGCTTACTTTCTTTTAAACCAAGTTTTCTTGTATTTAATACTTATTTGATGAACAATTATAACAAGATCTAAGATATCCAATGCATAATAAACATATTTTATTATAGCAGATGGTTATTATATTCCACTTCGCTACCCCGTGAAAGCAGAACTCTCTTAATTATATATTCTCTGAACAGACAGTGTTGTTGTTGTTGTTGTTACTTGTCATCAAGTCACCTGTTACTCAGCGACCCTATGTACAACAGCTCTAAAGCCTGCCCTGTCCTGAGCCAGTCTCACTAACTCCAATACACCTACCCTCATTGCCCTTGCTACAGTATCAGACCATCTAATCCAGGGTCTTCCTCTCCTGTGTCTTCCCTCCACCGTCTAAAAACCTATCATTTACATAAGGAAGCTACCAATAAGAGGATTGTATTTGGCATTGTGGATGCTGTGTGTTTCTGGCAGTTCAAATGCACTAATAACTTTATATGAGAAAGAAGGGGAGTTTCTTCCCTTTGGGATTTTCAGCCTTCAAAAACCAACAGAAAGTCATTGTGATTCAGAACTGACCGAGGATTTGCAGGTTAGCATTATATGTAGAGAAGAAACTTTAGAAATTTACTTTGTGCATCCCCATTCCAAAAAAAATGTGATCAACAGTGTGGAAATTATTGAAAAACATCACTAATTTTACATGCAAGTAACATCCTGCTGAAGATCATCCGAAGCGACTGGAACAGTAACAGAGAACTACCAGAAATTCAAGCTGGGTTTAGAAGAGGCTGTGGCACACAGGAGATTATTGCCAATGTCAGGTGGATTTTGTTCAAAAAAAGAATACCAATGTCTATGTGTATTTTATTAGCAATGCAAAGGCATTTTACTGTGTGGAACACAACAAAATATAGATAACCTTGAGAAGAAAAAGAATCCAAGAACAACTGATTTATACTCATGTGAAATCTGAAGAGAGCAAGGAAACACTGCATAGACAAAATCAGGAAAGGAGTACATCGGGACTTCCTCCTATCTCTATACCTTTTCAATCTATATGCTAAGTAGATTATTTGGGAGGCTGGACTTTATGAGGAGGAATGTGGGGTCAGGATTGGAAGAAAACTTATCAACAACCTGCCGTATGCTGATGACACAACTTTGCTTGCTGAAACTGAAGAGAGCCTGAAGCATTTGCTATGAAGGTCAATGACCGAAATGTGTAATATGGATTGAAGCTCAATATCAAGAAACAAAAATATTCTCACCATTGTGCACCATAATGGAGAACAGATTGAGACTGTTAACAATTTCAGGATGCTCAGTTCCACAATCAATACTCTTGGTACTAGAGGTCAGAAAATTAAAAGATGAATTGCATTAGGAAATTCTGCTGTCAGTTACCTCTACAGAATGCTGAAGAGTCACAGTGACAATCTAGAGACTAAGGTGTGCCTGATCCAGTCTTTGAAAGTACTTGCTATGTATCAGATAGCTGGACAATGACCAAAGATGACAGAAGAATTAATGCCTTTAAATTGTGATACTGGAGAAGAGTACTGAATATATCATGGAGTGCCAAGAGAACAAATGGGTCCTTTCTGGAACGGGTGAAACCAGGCTGCTCCTTGGAAGCAAGGATTTTGAAATTCTGTCTCACATACTTTGAGTATGTCATCAAGAGGGACCAGTCTTTGGAGAAAGACATCATGGTTGGAGGAAAGGAGGAATAGTGCAAGAGAGGTATATCCAGGATGAGATGGACTGGCAAAGTGATTGGGCTAAAGGCTATAGGTGTGTCAGAGGCAATGAGATTGGCTCAGGTTAGGCTAGGGTTCAGAGCTATTATGTATAGGGTATGCTTTGATTTGGAGTTGACTTGATAGCACATAACAACACGACATAATTGGTCTTTACCACTCCATTTGTCATATTGTGGTAGTTTACCTGTAATTATGATGTTAGAAGCTATGCCAGTGGTGTTTTAAATACCACCAGTTATTCTTGGTGGGCAGGTTTCAGCAACTCTTCCAGGAAAGGAAGAAGAGCCTGGAAGTTTACTTCTAAAAACTTGTCCAGTAAAAAACTTTATGAATAGCAAATGCAATATTGTCTGGTATGAAGGTCAAGGGATAAGCTCATCAGATTTGAAGACACTCAAAATACAAGTTCTTAGTAAAGTAGTGCCACTCAAAATATGAGTAAATTCACTTTAAAGTAAAACACTCAAAACATGAGTAAGTTCTCTTCAAAGCAGAACTACAACAGACTACCTCAAAGTAGAACCACCACCCACTACCTCTCATTGTCAAGGACTTCTCCAAAGAGCTAAAGAGCAGCAATGCCAGTTTAAAGACTGACTTGCACCTGAGTCAAGCCATAGTCTTTTTGATTTCTTGCTGTGTATCTGAGAGTTGTTGAAGCCTTTCAGTTGTGGTGTTGGAGAGTCTCCTGGACTGCCAAAAGAACAAAAAAGTCTATCATGGATGAAGTGCCCTCAGGTTGCTTTATCTCACATATTGGTCATGTTGCCGGGAAGGATCAGTCCTTGGAAAATTACATCATACAGGGAAAGATGAAGGACCAGAGAACAAGAGGAAGACCCTCAACAACATGTTTTGCTGCAAACAGTATAACAATGAACTAATTTGAGCACATCAGAGATGGTAAGGATGATGCAAGATAGGGCAAATTTCAGATTTGTTATTTGTAAGGCCGCTATGAGTCATAGATGAGTCAAGGCACCTAACAACAATAACAATCCAAATTCCCATTTTTGGCTACTAAGTCATCAACCACAAAACTTAAATGAGAATTGTTCTCAAACATCACCTCATATTTGTATCTCTTTTCACTCTTAGAAATTCACATCTGTCATGAAGGTGGATACTTTAAAGACTTTTGCTTCCATTTAACTTTTAGGATATGTTAAGTTTCCCCTTCTCAAGTTTATAAAGTCTGTCAATTATTTAAAAAAATCATTAAACTGCTATGGATATTCAAAATGCCGTCTATTAAATATCTGACAGATTGTGTTATATGTCGTTATGATTTATTTTAAAGCAGATGTTCTGGTATTAAATACAATGCCAATCTTTCTACTTTGAGAAATAATCAATTTTCTTTTTTAATGCACAAAATATTGCTTGTCCTTGAATTAACAGATGTTTTTTCCTGAGAAAAATCTATTCATGGCATTCAGATACTTAATAAAAGTATGATTTGGAAAGTGATACTAGGAATATATTGAAAATGCTAATAGTACCACCAAGTAATCATATTAAATTCATATAAACCAAAGGTTGAGAAATTTAGGTAATTTATTTCCAAACAAAATCACATCAATAAATTTTTCAGGCTCATCTGACAATTTAATTTTAATGAACAATACCTGTTTCCACTAATGCAACTTAGTAAGAAAAAAGATTTTAAAAATTTATCTGCAGAAAAAGAGAAAAATTATCAACTGTTGATAGTTTTAAAGTTTTATCAACTGGGTAGCTGTATTACTTTAAAAAATGTGATTCGAGTTTGCCAAACATGCTTCAGAAAGTATTCTTTAAAGAAAAGAACAATTGTTGTTATGTTCCTTCAAGTTGAATTCATAGTGACCCTATGAATAACATCCGAGTCTTGTTCTATGCTTTATATAAGAGTGATCTCTGACATATTTGAATTCATTGTTACAGTCGCTGTGTTCACCCATCTCTCTGAAGTCTTTCTCTCTTTAACTGACCTTCCACCTTTTCTAGTGTGAGGCATCTTTTCAAGGAATACTGCTTTCTAGCAACTTGCCCACAGTATGTGTGACAAAGCTTTGCTGTTCTTGCTTCTAAAGAGTACTCTGGTTGCACTTTCCTTCTCCAAAATATATCTGCTTGTTTTTTTGGCAGCCAGAACGCTCCTTGAAGGCATACTTTGGGCATGTTAGTAGGAGGGACTAATCCTTGGAAAAAGACATCATGCTTAGAAAAGTGGAGGATCAGGAAAGAGAAAAAGACTCTCAACAAGATGGACTAACACAGTGAGTGTAACAATGAGCATGAGTATATCAGAGGTGGTGAGGATGATTCAGGAGAGGGAAAAGTATAGATTCATTGTTCTTAGGGCCACTGTGAGTCCTAGTTTACTCAATGATACATACCAACAGCAACATGGCTTGAGACAGTTTCTTAAAATATATGAAAGAAGCAAGCAAGAACAGAGGACTCCAAGGAATCAGAAAACAAGTTAAAGAAACTATTTCCTCCAGAACCAACAGAGAATTCAGATTTCAATCCCCCCACACTCTTGGTACCAGAAGCCATGAAATTAAAAAGATAAATTTTATTGGGAAAGTCTGCTGTTAGAGACCTCTGCAAGGTACTAAGGAGCAAAGATGTCGCCAGTCTGGAGAATAAGGTGCGTCTGATAAAAGCCATAGTCTTTGCAAATACTTGCTATGCATAAGAGAGCTGGACAATGACTTGGGATGATGGAAGGGCAACTGATGTCTTTGAGCTGTGGTGTTGGAGAAGAGTATTGAATATATCATGGACTTCTGGAAGAACAAACAGGTTTGTCCTGGAGAGGGTAAAGCCAGGCTGCTCCTTGGAGGCAAGGATTCTGAAGCTTCATCTGACATACTTTAGACATGTTGCAAGGTGGGATCAGTTCTTGGAGAGGGATGTCATGGTGGGGAGGGTGGAGGGATAGTGTAGGAGAGGAGGACCCTCAATGAGATGGATTGATTCCGTTAATGGAGTAATGGGGAAAGGCGTGCCAGGGACATTAAGATTGGCAAGGGATAGAGCAGGCTGTTGTACATAGGGTCGCTATGAGTCACAAGCAACTTGATGGCACATAAAAACAACAAAAACAACAATTTCCCAAAACTGTAAGAAAATACCTTTAAGGTCATGTACTTAAAGTACTTCTGTTCTAGCAGCATTAGATATATGAGTTGCACCCTCCAGTGCTTACCAAATTCAGCAGAGAAACGGCCAATATAGATGATCTCTGATCATGAAATTTGGTTATTTCTTAGTTATTTAAATTATTGCTTGTAATATGCACCTGAGGAAAATGTAAAATGAAAAGTTTTCATAAAACCTTAGAATACATGATTGATTAAAAGTTAATTCATGAAAGAGAACAAAATTATGAATAACAAAATATCAAATACAGTGTCATCAAGCTGAACACTGAATCAGATTTTTTAATTGCCATTGAGTGGATTCTAACTCATAGCAAATCTATATACAATAGATCAAAACACTGCCCAGTCATATACCATTCTCAAAACCTGAACCTACAATGTAGCTCCTGTATCAATCCACACTTGGTTTTTTAATTTGAGTGAAAGTTTATAAATTTTATTGTGTTTTTAATTTAATTGTTCATAACTATTTTGTTTTATAACATTAATTATAATTATTAAGTACAACATCGTGAGTGACAGGATTATATCCATAC
>NW_006399869.1:3595180-3617257 GCF_000299155.1 Elephantulus edwardii | reverse complement strand
ATGGCACATAACAACAAGAACAACATTGATTGTTAAGTGTCTTCCTCTTTTTTGTTGATCTTCCACTTTACCAAGCATGGGGTCTTTCTCCAGGATCTGACCCCAGTTGAGAGCATGACATCTTCTCAGGTTGTTCTTGTTAGGTACTTTCAACTTGACTGCAAGTCATAACTACTCTATGAACATCAGGTCTGAACATTGCCCTATCGTGCTCCATCCTTGTGATCT
Source organism: Elephantulus edwardii (assembly GCF_000299155.1). Taxonomy (NCBI): domain Eukaryota; kingdom Metazoa; phylum Chordata; class Mammalia; order Macroscelidea; family Macroscelididae; genus Elephantulus; species Elephantulus edwardii. Next base: position 3,617,029 of record NW_006399869.1, on the reverse strand, counting down.
CCATTATACTCAGGCCTATTACTGTAGTCACTGTGTCAGTGCTTCTTGTTTAGCGTCTTTCTCTTCTGCTAATCTTCCCCTTCTTCCAGCAAGACAATTGTTTCTAAAGACTGGCCCTTTCTGACATGTGCCCAACGTGTGCTGCTATACTAAGAAACAATTATTCGTTCCATATATCCATTCATCTTTACTTTGTCCTATTTTATTCTAACAAAAATGTCCTGAGTGCAGGACTAATGGGTAAGCACCAGTCTACTAGAGAAAACCAAATGTTGAGAATTTTAGCTCATCAGCAACAATATGGGAGAAAAGTCCTAACGATCTGTTCCTATAAAGATAACAGCTTAGAGAATTCTGGGAGTCTATATATATAGGGCCACTATGAATAGGCATCATATCAACATGTAATAGGTGTCAAATAGGTATGTACTAGGTTTTATATGGATATAAAACACTTGCTGAAGAAGATCAATGACTACAGCCTCCAGTAAGTATTAAATCTCAACATTAATAAAGCAAAACTCCTTACCACCACAAGACCAACTGTCAACATTATGGTAATGATAAATGAAGAAACAATCGAAGCTGTTGGTGAATTAATCTTGCTTAGATCAACAATCAGTATCCTTGGTACCAGCAGTCAGGAAATGAGGAGATACATTGCCTTCAACAAGTTCATTGTTAGGGACTTCTCTAAAATGCTGTCTTAAGAGCAATGATATTAGTTTGAAGATTTAGGTTCAATGGATTCAGTCCAGAGTCTTCTCAAATATCTTTTAAACATCAGAAATCTAGACAATGAATAAGGATGACGGAAGATAAATTGACACTTTTGAGTTGTGGTGCTGGAAAAGAGTACTGGATATCCCATGAACTGACCAAAGAATAAGATATGTCTTAGAAAATGTGCAATCAGACTGCTGTTTGGAGGTAAAGATGGTGAAGCTTCGTCCTTCACACTTTGGATAAGTAGCTAGCTAGGTGAGGCTATTACTTGGAAAGGAACATCATGCTTTGCAATACGGAGGGTTAGCGAAGGAAAGGAAGATCTCCAATAAGATGGATTGACATGATGACTTCAGCAATATGTGTCATCTCTAGTGTGTCAGAGATAATGACAATGGCACAGGATAGGTCAGGGTTTAAATCAGCGGTTTGTAGGGTCTCTGTGAGGCATTCATGACACAACAACAACAAAAACATCTAATTCATCAGCAAATTTAATTTTATGTACTTTCATAATACAGCTAGAATCCTACCATTTCCCATCACTTTTTAACATCTATCCTTATCCAAGACACAATCATCCTTTGCATAAATTGTTGCCTTGGCCTTTCCCTTGGATATTGCTTTTACCTGACTTGACGAGGTTCATTCTTTAAACTGCAGTCAAAAAAATCTCTTTCCTTTCCAGTCAGAAAAACTTAAGTCAGAGAATGATTATACTCTATTGAAAACCCACAATTTGATTCAATAAAATAACAAAGTACATATAGTAGCCCGCAAGACCTTACAAAATTTGAACTTTTTTTACTTCTGTGACTTTAACTCCATTACTGTCATTTACCTCTGAGCTTCCTGTATTGACCTCCTTATTGTTCTTTGGATGAATTAGTCAGACTCAAATCTGAAGAGTTCTGCCTGGGAAACTTCTCTTTGTTATCCAAATGTCATCTCAGTTCTTGCTCAAATGCAATATTTTTAGTGAGACTTTCTAAGATAAACTGTATTATTTCCAAAATGTTCACAGAACTATTTCCCACTTCACATGATTGTTTAGAACTTTGTCAGTTCTCGGTTGAGTGATGGAATCCATTTTTTTGCCATTCAAAATCAAGGCATGCCTCTAAGCCTGTCTCAACAGTCTTATTTGTGAAAAAATTGACAATGTGTGATATCTGAGTGTCAATTCATTAAAAAATGAATTCACTGACTTCCATTACCTGGAATAATACTAAAAAGGATTTCTGTTTTACCCTTTCTTCTAAGACTCATATTTTTTGGTAACCTACTTACCATTTTGTGAAGAAGTTCAAGTTATATGAAAAGGGTTTACCAAATGTGTTTCAATATCCATTCCAGACAGCTGAATGTGAAAGTCTTAGTGAATTCTAGCTTCCAGCTTCCATTCTTCAGCTTGAGACATCAGAGGCAAGCAGAGGAAAGTTCCTTATCAAAAAAGGAGTGAGCCATGAATACTTCCTGTCCATACTTTTAAAATCTATATGAGGAACAGATAATTTGGGAGCCTAAGCTTTATAAAGAGAAATGTAGGCTCAGGATTGGAAAAAGACTCAACAACAACCTATAATATGCATATGACACAACTTTCTTGCTGAAACCAAGCACTTGCTGCAGAAAGCCAAGGACTGTAGCCTTCAATGGATTGAAATTCAACATCAAAAAGTTAAAAAATTCTCACTACTGGGCTGATTGCCAACACCACAATAGATACAGAAGTGATTGAGATTGTTAACAATTTCAGTTTGCTAAGCTCCACAATGGATAGTGAAGAGATAGAGATTATTCACAGCTTTAGTTTTCTTGGCTCCACAGTCAACATTCTTGGCACCAGTAGCCAGAAAATTAAAAGATGTATTGTGATGGGAATGTCTGCTGTTAGGGACCTTTCCAAAGTTCTGAAGAGCAATGGTGTCTCTCAGGAGATTAAGGTGTGTCTGATACAGGCCAGGGTCTTTGCAATCACTTGTTATGCATCAGAGAGTTGGACAATGACTAGGGAAGATAGAAGGAGAATTGATGCCTTTGAGCTGTGGTGCTAGAGAAGATTATTGAGGATACCATGGACTGCTAGGAAAACAAACATATTCATCCTAGAGAGGGTTAAACCAGGGTGTTCCTTGGGGGCAAGGATTCTGAGACTTCATCTAACACACTTTGGACATGTTGTAAGGAGGGACTGGTCCTTCTAGAGGGACATCATTCTTGGTATGGTGGAGGGACAGCGCAGGAGGAGAAGGCCCTCTATGAGGTGTATTGATTCAGTGACTGGGGTAATTGCAATGGGTGTGTCTGAGACAGCGCGATTGGCACAGGACAGAGCAGAGTTTAGGACTGTTGTACATAGGGTCGCTATGAGTCGCAAGCTACTCGATAGCACATAACAACAACAAGCTCCACAATCAACACTCTTGGCACCAGCACTCAGGAAATCAAAGATGAATTGAACTGGAAAAATCTCCAAAGACCTCTCCAGAGTAGTGAGAAATAATGATGTCAGTTTAGAGACTAAGGTGAACTTGATCCAGGCCATGATCTTCATAATTACTTGCTATGCATCAGAGAGCTGGATGATGACTGAGGATTGAAGAACAATTGATGCCTTTCAGTTTTAGTGCTGGAGAAGAGTCTTGAACATACCTTAGACTGCTTGAAGAACAAACAGGCCTGTCTTGGAGAGAGTGAAAACAAGTTTCTCTTTGGAGGCTAGAATTTAGAAGCTCCATCTTATATACTTTGGAGGCATGGCCAGGAGAGACCATTGTTGGAGAAGGACATCATGCTCAGAAGGGTGAAGAGACAGCACAGGAGAGGAAGATCCTGAATGAGAGGGACTGACATAGTAACTGTGATCCAGAAGGCAGCCTATATTGATCACCATTCCTTTGGTGGCAGGGCCCTCTTATTTTAAAGTTTTGTCAATACAGAAGCTGGGCCTTTTTCATCAACAACACTGTAAGCCCTCAGGTCTGTGGCCTTTAGGCCTTGTGTGAGGCATCAGCATCAAAGATTCAACAGAGATTTCCATGTGACCATAATATCCACATCTGGGATCTTATCCCAGCGTGCCACCCATGAGTATCATCCAGAATGCTTCAACATCCTCTCAAGACACATCCTCCCATATCTGTGAAGGTTTCAATTGGATCTCATAACATGATGTTGATATGTTTGATTTGCCATTAGAGGTAAAACACTACTATGTCGGTTTATTTTAATTGGGGAATTCATTGCTCTAATTAGTCTTGTCAGTTTGCTATACTGAGGTAACGTGTGGGTTACTGTGACAGTGAAAGCATCACATGCCACAAGGGTCACCCATGGTGCACAGATTTTAGTAGCAGTTCCAGATTAAGACAAACCAGGAAACAAAATTGTCCACTTACTCCTTAAATAGTACGTCTCTGAAAACCCTATCAACAGTAAAGAAAGAAGTATAGTTATAGTATTGGAGGTAGTCCTCAGATTGGAAATCAATCAAAATAAGGAAAAATAGTCAATATTCTTTAATAATTGGAACATGAGATATATGAAGAATGAATGTTGGAAAACTAGAAGTGAAAAATGGAATGAAACATCAATATTTTAGGCAGTAAAGAATTGGTCACTTTGAATCAGAAAATCACATGGTATGCTATGCTTGGAATAAAAACGGAAAAATAATGATATTGTATTCATAGTTACAAAGACAATTTCAAGTGCTGTCCTGAAGTAAAATGTGATAGGATATTATCCATTTGTATACAAGGAAGACCTATTAATAAGGCTATTATTAAAATATGTGCTCCTAGGACTAAATTCAAAGAGGAGGAAATGAAAAATATTACTAAATCTTGCAGTCTTAAATTGACCAAATATGTAATTGAGGTATATTAATGTTAATTGATGACTAAATTGTAGAAATTGGACACAATGAAGGGAAGGTAGTTGGAAAGTACAGACTTGCTGACAGAAATGAGGCTGGAAACAGAATGATCAAGGTTTGTATGTTCAATGATTTATTCATTACAAAGAACTTAAAAAAAATAAAGTCAAGCACCAAGAACAGTGACTTTATGCATAGACTTCACTCATAGGTAGACTCAATCATTGGAAAAGCTCACTATCAGGAGTCAAAACCAGGCAAAGGGCAGGCTGTGGAACAAACCATCAACTTTTCATGTGAAAGTTTAAACTGAGCTGAAATTAAGTTAAAACAAGTCCAGAGAAGCAAAATATAAAAAATCACCTTATGATGAGCAAAATATCTCAGTCACAAAAGGAGAAATAGTGCAAAATGCCACTGTAATAAAACAGGACTTAAATGGAGGTTGGGAAGAAACTAAGAAAAGAGGGGATAAACAATGAATACCACATTGAAATAGATTAAGGAAAGGTCTGTTTAAAAGAAATATTTGATTATGTATTATAGGTATGACAACAGCCAAGAATAAGAGGCACATTGCAAAGAGGAAAAGGGGAAGAGAGAAGTTAATTGTAAAACAGAATATATATATATACATATTTCGTCATGTGAACATACCATAATTTCTCAATCCATTTGATTTTGTTTGGGCATTTTAGGCTGTTTCCATGTTCTTTCATTGGTGAATAATGCAGTTATGAGCTGTGAACTTTGGTGTACAATTTTCTATTTGTGCCTCAGTTCTCATACTCTTGGGGTTATTCCAAGCAGTGGAATAACTGGGTCATTTGGAATTTCTATGTTTAGATTTCTCAGGAAACCCAAAACTGCTTTCTAGAGTGGTTATACCATTTTATAATCCCACCAACAGTGCATAAGAGTTCCTATCTTGCCACATTCTCTACAACATCTGTTACTTGCTCTGCTGTTAAACTTTGCCACTGCTACTGGGGTGAGATTGTATCTTATTGTGGTTTTTATCTGTATCTCTCTTTTTGCCAGTGGTTTTGATCTGCATCTCTTTTTTTGCCAGTGATTTTGAGCATTTCTTTATGTGTCTGTTGTTTCTGGTTACTATGGTCCATCCACTTTCCTTTTGCTTCTCCATGTGCAGGATTTCACTTAAAATTTCTTGCAGTTTTGTTCTTGTTTTCACAAATTTCTTAAGTTCCTTCTATTCTGCAAAGGATCTAATTTATCCTTCATGTTTGATGGAGGGATTTGCTGGGTATAGGATCCTTGACTGGCAATTGTTTTCTTTCAACTTTCTGTATATGCCATTAACTTTCTTCTAGTTTGCATGGTTTCTGCTGAGAAATCAGAACTTAATCTAATTGTTTCCCCTTTGTAGGTAACTCTTGTTTTTCTCATCTTTTAGTATTCTATACTCATCTTTTTAATTTGAAGAATTTGTGCTATGTCTTGATGTTTTTATTTCTGGGTCTAGTCTATTTCATGTTCACTGTGCTTCTTGAACATGTATTTTCTTATTCTTCAAAATACCAGGGAAGTTTTCTTCTAGTACATCCTCCATAATTTTCTCAGTGACTTCCCAGTCACTCCCTTGTTCTAGAATTCCAATCATATACATGCTGTTCCTTTTGATGACATCCCACATGATTCTAATGTTTGCTTCATTATCCTTATGTCTGATCTCTGATTTTTCTTATTGTATATTTTCTGTAAGGCCCTGTCCTCCAGTTCACTGAATCTCTGTTCCATCTCTTCAGTTCTACTTTTTGTCCCACCAGTGTGTCACTTCTACCATTTCAGTCTTAATATTCTAGATTGCATTTTCATGCTTTTCTGTTATTTCTAGTACTGTGTTGGCTGTACTCTCTCTGTCTTGAGATGATTTTTTTTTAAGTTCTTGTACCTCTTTATCGTCCATTTAATTTTTTTTTTATTTTAATTTTTTTTTTTTTGCCTTTTCTTCTGTAGATGTTCAAATCACTCTTCATCAATTTGTTTTTTTCTGGATTGCTGTCTCTTGTTTATTTGCTCTCTTAATGATATTCATTGTTTCTTCAGTAATTTGTATCTTCTTCTATAGCTGTTCAAATAAATCTATATCAACATATTTCTTCTGGTTATCTCTATCTGGGATGCTAATTGGAATTGCTTTTTTAGGAGAAGCATTATATTTCCTTTTTCATGATGACTGAGGCAGACTGCTGCTTTCTTGATATTATATGAATCTTTTCTAAGTAGTTACTAGGTTGTTGTAACTGTACAATGACCTGGGGTACAGCAATGTTTTGTAAAGGACCTGTATATTAGTGTTCTTGGGAAGAACACACATCTAGGAGTGAGATGACTATTGCCCTCCTGAAACTGTGCCTCCACCAAGCCTCTTTCTTTTGAGCCTAAGAAATCCCAAGTGGTGTAGCTAGACAGCAGTGTTTCACCAAAAATACCTGTGATATTGGTGCTCCTGGTGCTGGATAGCAGACGTGGCAGCTGGATGGTCTCCAGGTGGCGGGGCAGTTGGGTCTCTAGAAGGTGAGGGCAGTGTTCTAGTGCTTTGTGAGGGGAGGGGAACGTAGTCTAAAACTGCACCACTCCAACCTGGCAGATTCTATTCTAGGCCAGTGTGTAAGTGAGTGTTTCTGGGCTTGGCTGCAGCCTTTAGCAGATACTGGGGAAGAAGTTACTGGAAGATGCTCCTGAACCAGCTATTCCACACAGATTTTGGTGTTTTACAGCAGAGTGAAGGTAAGGTCCCTAAAGAGCAGGTCTTGCAATTTTTGCATTTGGAAATTGAATAATCATACAACCAAGATGCATTAATAATAATGGGTGACTATAAGGGAAAAATGGGGAGGAGGATCAGTAGTTGGAAAACATGGACTTGGTGACAGAAATGAGGCTGGAGATAGAATGACAATTTTGTATAACCAGTGATTTATTTATTGCAAATACTTTTATAAGAAACATAAATGACAACTATACACATAGACTTCAACTGATGGCACACGCAGGAATCAGATCGACTATTTATGTAGAAAGGATTGTTGGAGAAGCTCAATATCAACTGTGAAAACTAGGCCAATGTGCTGATTGTGAAACAGATCATCAACTACTCATATGCAAGTTTGAACTAAAGCTAAAGAAAATGAAAACATATCCACAAGAACCAAAATTTGACTTGACCCTATTCGATGAGAGTTTAAAAATCATCTCAGAAACAGGTTTGAGACCTTGACTATTAATGAATTAAGACCAGATATACTTTGGGAGGATATCAAGAATGTCATTCATGAACAGTAGAAAAGGTCAATTGCAAAGACAGAGGATGAAGTGAAGATCAAAATGGATGTCAATAGGGACTCTGAATATTGCACTGACACACCAAGGAGCCAAAGCGAAGTGAAGGAATCAGAAAGTTAAAGAGCTGAACAGAAGATTTCAAAGGTTAGCTCAGAAAGATAAAGCAAAGTTTTATAATAAAATATGCAAAGAGCTCAAAAGGGCCGAACTCACTCAGCATTCCTTAAGCTAAAGGAACTGAAAACAAATTCAAACCTCGAGTATTCAAACATACCTAAGGATGTTATGGGCAGAATATTGAAGGATCCAGGAAGCATCAAAAGAAGCTGGATGGAAAGCACAGAGTCACGGTACCTGAAAGAATTGGCTGGCATGGAAGAATTTAATAATAAAACATATAGACAAGGGCTAATGATGATAAAGAAGGAAGTTCAAGATACTCTGAAGGAACAGGCAAAAACCAAGGCCCCAGGTATTGATAAAATACCAGTTGACATATTTCAACAGATGATAGACAAGCGAGCACTATATTGTTTAAAATTAACGGAGATATGCTTCAGGATTGTATCCTCTCTCCTCACTTATGAAATCAGTATGCTGAGTAAATTATTCAAGCTGAACACCATGAAGAAGAATATAGAATCAAGATTGGAGAGAGACTCATCAATACTTTTGTGTTATGCTATGCAGATAACATGACCTTGCTTACTGGAAATACGGAGGACTTGAAACATCTGCTACAGGAGATCAAAGAATGCAGCCTTCAATATGAATTTCATCTCAATGTCAAGAAAACAAAAATTCTTAACACTGGTCTGATAGACAACATCATGATAGATGGATAAAAGATTGAAGTTGTCAGTGAATTCATCTTACTTGGATCTACAATTAACACCCTTGGTCCCGGCAATCAGGAGATCAGGAGACGTATTGCACTGGGAAAGTCTTCAGTCAGGAACTTCACTAAATTATTGAAGAACAATGATGTAAGTTTAAAAATGAAGTTGTACCCAGTCTAGGGTATGTCTGATTTGGTTGTTTATTTGTTTTTTGTTTTGTTTTTTTTTTTGTTTGTTTGTTTTCTCAACTACTTGCTATGCATCTAAGAGCTGGACAATGAATAAGGATGACAAAAGAAGAATTGATGTCTTTGAGCTGTGGTGTTTCAGAAGGGAACATCCCATGAACTGCCAAAATAACAAACATATATCTTGGAGAAAGTGCTGCGTGAGTGCTCCTCAGAGGCAAAGATAATTAAGCTTCATTTCACATACTATGGAAATGTTGTTAGGAGATGCTATTCCTTGGAGAGAGACATGGTGTTCTGAAAGATGGAGAGTCAGCACAAGAGAAGACCTTCAACTATATGGATTGACATAATGACTGCTACAATTGGATCGAGTGTGTCAGAAAGGGTGAGGATGGCACAGGACAGGCCAGGATTTGGATTTGTTGTTCATAAGTAGACTATGGATCATACCAGATAGTACCTAACAACAACAACAACAACAACAACAATTGATCATTTATTGTGGCCCCTGCCTATGTAATACTATCTATGTTGATATCTACATCTACATCTATATCTAGATATATATATATAGACATACTCATGGATTTAAAGTGAGATATAGTTATTTATGTTATTGCTGTTAAGTGCCATCGAGTTACCTGCAACTGAACTCGCTCATCATTTCTTAAGCTCAAGGAACTGAAGAACAAATTCAAACGTTGAGTTGCTACAATCAAGGATGCTTTAGGAAGAATATTAAATGATCCAGGAAGAATTAAAAGAAGATGGAAAGAATATACTGAGTCACCATATCAAAAGGAATTGGCAGACACAGAAGAATCTCATGAAACAACATATGAGCAAGAACCTATGGTGATGAAGGAAGAAGTTCAAGCTGCTTTGAAGGAAATAGCAAAAAAATAAGGCCCCAGGAATAGATGTTATATCAATTGACGTATTTCAGCTAACAGATGTTGCCCTGGACGTGCTCACCAAGTTGTGCCAAAAAATCTGGAGAACAACCACTTGGCCTACTGACTGGAAGAGATCTATGTTTGTTCCCATCCCAAAGAAGGGTGACCCAACTGAGTGTGGAAACTACAGAACAGGGTCATTGATTTCACATGCAAGCAAGATTCTACTGAAGATTATCCAAAAATTAATGGAACAACACATCAGCAGAGAACTGTCAGAAGTCCAGGCTGGGTTTAGAAGGGGTCATGGTAGTAGGGATATTGTAGCTAATGTTAGATGGATCTTGACTGAAAGCAGGGAATACCAGAGGAATGTATATCTGTGTTTCATTGACTGTGCAAAGGCGTTTGACTGTGTGGATCATAACAAACTGTGGCTGACTCTGAGAAGAATTGCAATCCCAGAACACTTGATCATTCTCATGCGAAATCTATACTTGGACCAAGAAGCAGTCATCAGAACAGAGCAGGGTTCAAAATTGGGAAGGGCATGCGCCAGGGATGTGTCCTGTTTCCATACCTTTTCAACCTGTATGCTTAACAGAATATCTGGGAGACTGGGCTCTATGAGGAGGTATGTGGGGTCAAGATTGGTGGAAGATCTATCAACAATCTGCGATATGCAGATGACACAACCCTGCTTGCTGAAACTGAGGAGGACTTGAAGTGCTTGCTGCAGAGAGTCAAGGACTGCAGCCTCCAATATGGATTGAGGCTCAATGTCAAGAAGACAAAGATTCTCACCACTGGACCAATTGGCAGCAACAGGCTGGATGGTGAAGAGATTGAGATTGTTCACAGCTTTAGTTTGCTTGGCTCCACAGTCAACACTCTTGGCACCAGTAGCCAGGAAATTAAAAGATGTATGCCATGGGAAAGTCTGTTGTTAGGGACCTCTCCAAAGTACGGAAGAGCAATGGTGTCTCTCTGGAGACTAAGGTGCGTCTGATACAGGCCATGGTCTTTGTGATAATTTGTTATGCATCAGAGAGTTGGACAGTGACTGAGGAGGATAGAAGAAGAATTGATGCCTTTGAGCTTTGGTGTTGGAGAAGAGTAGTGAGGGTACCATGGACTGCTAGGAAAACAAACAGGTTCATCCTGGAAGGGGTCAAACCGGGCGGCTCCTTGGAGGCAAGGATTCTGAGGCTCCGTCTAACATACTTTGGACATGTTGTAAGGAGGGACTGGTTCTTGGATAAGGACATCATGCTTGGTTGAGTGGAGGGATAGCGCAGAAGGGGAAGGCCCTCTATGAGGTGGATTGATTCAGTGACTGGGGCAATTGGGATGAGTGTGTCAGAGGCAATGCAATTGGCGCAGGACAGAGCGTAGTTTAGGGCTGTTGTACATAGGGTCTCTATGAGTCTCAAGCGACTTGATGGCACATAACAACAACAACAACATATATAGCAGCTCTGAAGTCTGACCTGTGCTGAGCCAGTCCCACTGACTCTGACACACCTCCTACCACTTTCCCAGTTACTCTATCAATCCTTCTCATCTGAGATCTTCCTCTCCCATCCTGTTCCTCCACCTTTCTGAGGATGATGTCCCTCTCCAATAACTGATCCCTTCTGGTCATGTGCCCAGATGAAGAATTTGTTTATTGTCCAATCAACACACATGAAGATTGTTAGTTGTGAGACTGACCCCACATTAGTAGGTCAGCACCACTTTAGTGGTCAAATCTTACAATGCCAAGAAAGAAATAAGCATAGCATCCAGAAATTATCCATTTACCAGGACTTGCACCTGGAACTGGGCACTATCCATAGAGTTGCAAGATGCACCCAGAGGCATGAATCCTAGAGTTCAGTAGGTTACTTGACTACAATTTGCATAGGCTGTCAGAAAGTACACCAAATGGGAGAAATGGGAAACAGCATTCAAGTATCTAGTGAAAGTTTGTTTTTCACTTTCTACTTGGTATTTCTTGTCTCAATCAATCCCAAGCATCAGAGTATGACTTTGAAAGTTTTGATGGGAAAAAAAAGATCCAAATACAAGGACTCTAAGGCTTGAGATTAGGCAAGAGCTACTATACTGACTGACAACCAAGACAATTTTCTTACATTCATATTTTTAAATTCTTCCTCTTTTCTTAGCACTCCCTACTCATATATCCTGTTCCCTACATATAACTCTGACAACCATTTGATATGCTACATATTTTATTCTTTAAAAGCAGAATTTCTCTTCTCCCCTCTAACCTAGGGAGCTCTGGCTGCCTACTGGTAAGAAGTCACGCTGCAGTCACAAAGGAACGTGGTTTCAATCCACCAGCTACTTTGTGGCTGTCTTCTCCCATGAGAATAACTGTTCTGAAAATCTGCCAGAGGGTCAGGTATCAGTCGTTTCTGACTCAACTATATACAGCAACAACTCTAACCTGAATGTCCTGAGAAGTCAATAATTCTGCACGTTATGTTCACTCTAGCTTCTCCATCACCAAGAAACATTCCTGGAGCATGGAAAGTATTCAATACTATCTGGCAATAACAGCTGCTAAAAGAAAAAGGAGTAAAGTGATACAGAAATTTTGACCAGTATGGTTAGAAATTATCTTTTTAATGGTATGATATTTAAAAACTAATTTGAATAATAAAAGTTTTAAAAACCCACAACAATGTAAGTATATGGCAGTAAGAATGAATTTGCAGTGATCCTAAAGCAGCATTGTACTTCATGCTGGAGCAATGAGTGAAGGCTGCTAGTATGATTGGAGCCATAGGTACACTAACAGGAGACAAGTCATGAAATTAATCAAGATATCAAAAAGAAATTCTTTTAAGCCACCTAACACAATTATCATATTTATGATGTGTTAGGCATATGTTAGAAGGATCCAGTCCCTGGAAAAAGATACCACACTGGGAAAAATAGAGGGCCAGTGAAGGTGAGGAAGACCCTCAGTGAGATGGATTGGTGCAGTGACTACAGCCGTGGGCTTCGGCATGCTAGGGATTATGATGCTGATGTAGGATCCACTAAGCTTTTGTTCTGTTGTTCATAGAGTTGCTATGAGCTGGAGTGGACTTGACAGAGTCCAACAGTAACAGGAACATGTTTATCAGAGTGGTGGTAGTATTTCACTTACAGAATTCAACATTGCAATTCAAAGAATGAACTAAGCATAAGTTATAAAACATCTTAAGTTTTATTCTGTATACAACAGAGGAACTTTTTTTTTTTTTAGCAAAGAGATCATTTCATGTCAAATCTGTCCATAATCTTAGGTAGTTAAGAAGAGAGATAGATCTGAGAGCTCTGGAGACTAAAAATTTGGATTTTACCATATACCTCTCATTCTCACTTTGTATCCTATATTTAGCAATTGGGCTTTTGCTTTTCCCACCTATAATCAAGCTTCATGTTCCCAGGAAGATTGGGACATTGTCTACTACAGTAAATTGCCCTGATTGCAGAGCCACCATTTTTGTTGGTAGGTGCCATTCAGTTGGCTCCAATTCATAGCAATCCTATGTACAAAAGAAGGAAATTTTGCCAATTATATGCCATCGCTATAATCTCTGCTGTGTTTAAGCCTGTTGCTACAGCAACTACATAAGTCCATCTAATTTAAAATGTTTTTCTTTTGCAATAGTCTTCTACTTTTCCAAACAGAATATCCTTCTACCAAGACTGGCCACCACTAGTCTATATAGTAACTTTGGATGAATTAAGAAAATGTATCCTCTCCAGAGGATGGGGGATTTCTTTTACTACGGCTTAAGACTGTTGTTGTTGTTATGTGCCATCAAGTTGTTTGCGACTCATAGCGACCCTATGTATAACAGCCCTAAACCCTGCTCTATCCTGTGCCAATCGCACTGTCTCTGACACACCCATCCCGATTATCCCAGTCACTGAATCAATCCATCTCAGAGAGGGTCTTCCCCTCTTGTGCCGTCCCTCCACCTTCCCAAGTATGATGTCCCTCTCCAAGGACCTGGCCCTCCTTGAAACATGCCCAAAGTATGCCAGATGAAGCCCCAGAATCCTTGCCTCTAAGGAGTAGCTTGGTTTAACCCTCTCCAGGATGAATCTGTTTAAGACTAGAGAATTTTAATTTAGCTATTTAAGAACGTCTTACTGGACAGTATTTTCTGCCCACAAACTATACAGCTGAATATGTTGGCCTTGCATGTATGTCCTGCATCATATTCCTAAACTTACTTCTTCATAGAGCCCAGCTTCTAAATTATTTGCTTAGCATATAGATTAACTAGGTGTGTAGAAAGGATACAACCCAAGGCACACTCTGCCATGTTTTAAACCATGTTTCCTTGTTCCACAGGTTTCACATGAGTGCGATTAAATGTTCTGGGATTCTCATTCTTCTCAATGTTAGCCATAATTTGTTGTGATCCACACAGTTAAAAGCTCTTGTGTAATCAAATGCAGGCAGAGTGATCCTTGGATGATAAAAGATAATAAAGCTTTATTTCAAGCATGCTTTCAAGAGACATTATTCATTGGAGACTGACATTGTGCTTAGTAAGATGGAGAATTGGCTAAGTAGATGAAGATTTTCAACCAGATAGATTAACACAGTGATTGCTGCCACAGGCTTACATATGTCAGAAATGATGACGATGGCACAGGATAGAACCGGGTTCAAATCTATGGTCTACAGGATTGCTATGACTTGTCCTTCACTTCATGGCACCTAACAACAACAATCACTGAATTTTAGTCTTTTGACCCTAACTTTGCTGCAGACTATGCTAATATCTTTTTAAATCTCTAACATAGACCTCTAACCATCATTTTTACCCTGAAACTCTATTGGCTCTAAGGTTCATTAATATTTTAAGGGGGAAAATGGGAGAAGTATCTTAACACTTTCAACTAATATTTAGAAACAGTATATTAAAAAGGCACGTTACCAATGTTTTATGTGTTCTTACCATAATTGTTGTCATTGTTCGATGTCATTGTTAGAGTTGATCTTGACTTATGAACACCATACACACAACAGAACAAAACACTGCCCAGGTTCATGCGACCCTCCCAACCTTTGTTTTGTAACCACAAAACCATTCTTGTAAACCATTCTTGTAACCACCATGATAGCTATAATGGATGACAATTTTTTCACAATGACAGTTTTTGAGTTATTGTAGATATAGTTTTTACCACCTTTCTGGGTGGTAGTTGTTGTTATACATTGTCAAGGAGAGTACAACTCATGATTGCCCTATGAACAACAGATCTGATCCCTGTCCTGTCCTGTGCCATTCTCATCATAATTGAGTCCATTGCTGCAGCCACCAAGTCAATCTATCTGAGGGCTTTCCTTTTTTTTATTGACCCTCCACCTTCCCAGGCATCATGTTCTTTTCCAAGGAATATACCCTCCTAACAACATGTCCACCATAATACAATACCCTTTCCAGAGTACTGAGAGGAAACACTGTCAGTGTAGAGACTAAGGTGCACCTGATTCAGGCCATGGTCTTTGAAATTACTTGCAATGCGTCAGAGAGCTGGACAACGACTGAGGATGACAGAAGAAGAATGGATGTCTTTGAGTTTTGGTCCTAGAGAAGAGTCTTGAACATATCATGGACCACCAACAAAACAAATAAGTCTGTCTTAGAGAGGGTGAAACCAAGTTTCTCTTTGGAAGCTAGAATTTTGAAGCTCTTCTTACATACTTGGTCACTTGGCAGGAGGGGCCAGTCTTTGAAGAAGGATATCTATCATGCTTGGAAGGGTAGAGGGACAGTGCACAAGAGGTAGACCCCACATGAGATTAATTGATACAGTAACTGGAGTAATGAGGGTATGTGTGCTGGAGTCAGTGATAAATGAGGCTGGCTTAGAATGGAGTAGGCTTCTGAGCTATTGTACATAGGTTGCTATGAGTTGCAGGTGACTTGACGGCACATAACATCAACAATATATGCAAAGGGTGTAAGACAAAGTTTTTCTATCCTTGCCTCTAAAGAGCACTATGGTTGTACTTTCTCCAAGACATGTTTGTTTGTTCTTTTTTGCAGTCCATGGGATATTCAGTATTATATTAAATGGCTAAGTCTTTGTGGTCCACAAAAGAGACTGGATCGCTTGCTAATAATGTAAATAAAATAAATAGCACCTTTGGGGCTGGAACATGCAGATAAGTTCTATAGACTTCTAACATGTTGTTGCTATTATATTAATCTTATGAATAATGGACTTGAACTGTGACCTACCTGTGCTATCCTCACCATCTCTGACACGTTTTAACCCTGATCAATTTTGTTATTGTTGTTGTTGTTGTTATGTGCTGTCGATTCACTTGCAACTCATAGCAATCCTATATACAACAGCCCTGAGCCCTGCTCCATCCTGAGCCAACTTTATTGTCTCTGACACACCTACCCCCATTACTCCATTTACTGTCAGTACATGTTACACTAGTCTTAAATTGAACTCACTTAGAGGCAGAAAAGAGGACTGTCATTATCTTCAAAAAAGAACCAGAAAGTGTACCATATCCTTAAAGCCAGATGATTGCTGTGTAAAACCAGAAAAAAAAATAAAAAAGCAACCAACAAAACTGAGTGAGACAAAAATATGGTGGGAGCAGCTATTATAAAGCACAGATGTCAGAGAACAAAAGACCAGTATAAATGAGAACTCAGCTAGGTTGGCTGATATCTGGAGCTGCATCTTAACACATATGGACCTATGCTTACTGACAGATTGTGGGGTGGTAAATAATTAGCAGGACTAAAAGTGGTTTACACTGCAGTGGATTTTCAGAGTCAGTATATCAAACTAAGGAAGATTGTCCACCTTTCTCCCATGAAGCAGCTGGTAGATTGAAACTGCATACTTTTGGCTTGGCAGCACAATTCCTAATCACTAATATGACCTTGAATTGATCCCACCTGAATTTAAAAACATTGGAAGAATAAATTTGATACATTTAACAGTAGTGATTTGAGACCAGATGAGTTGAGGAATGACAGTAAGGTCATCACGCATGAAGAAAGCAAAAGAATTTAAAAAGAAAAAAAAGAAAAAAATACCAAAATGTATCACAGAAGAGAATCCAAAATTTGCCCTTCAATACAGAAAAGAAAAAAAAAGAAAATAAATGAAGAAGTAAGACAGCAAGGTAGGAGATTTCAAAGCCACTTCAGAAGACAAAGAGGTAGAATAAAATATATGCAGGTCTGGATTTACAAAACCAAAGGGGAAGAACATGCTTAACTTTCTTAGGCTTGAAAAAAAAAAAGAAAAGTAAATTCCACCCTTGAGCTGCAATATTGAAAGATTCTATAGAGAAAATATTGAATGATGCCAGAAGCATCAAAATAAGATAGGATTACACAAAGTCACTGTACCAAAAATAAATGATCAAACTTAAGCCATTTCCATTTTACCTGACTTAAACTGTACAGATTCAGAGGAAAGACATGGGAATGTCACACTACCATCGAAAATGACAACTAGAAATGACAGGAACATCCTTCAAGACAAAGAATTCTGTGTGAACGAGAGATATAAACAGAGTGAAACAAAGCAGTAACAGCATAAATGTAAATTAAAACCACTTTCCCCACAAAAATAGTTTGAGAAACTGGATTATATAAAAAATAATGTGGCATCAGAATTGGAGGAAGACTCATTAACAAACTGCCTTACGCAGATAACACTAACATGTTTATTTGAATTGAGGATTTTAAATATTTGCTACAGAAATCAAAGACTTCACTTGACACACACACACAGATATGCCTATATAGTACATCTCTCTATCATACACAAACATAAATAAATTTGCAGTATTTTATAATAGATTTTTTTGAAACAGAATATATTTTTATTATAGAGCAAATATTAAAATAGAAAATATAAAGTATGAAGGCTATGAACTTTCCCAGGTAAACTACAATGAAAATATTAAATAAACTTTATAATTTATTTTTTGTTTTATTTTAAAAATTAATTTTTTAAGAGAGAATATTGAGAAATGATGGTACATTCACATGATGAGATACTACGCAGCACACAGGAGCAATGATTTTATAAATCACTACTTAATTTGGGAGAGACTGGAAAGCATTATGCTAAGTGAACTAACTAACTCATAAAGACGAATACTGCATAAGACCGTTATTGTAGAACATATATGAGAATCCAAGAGTAGGGAGACGTAGAGTGCTGAGGAAGGGAAGAAGAGGGTAATCATAGGGTCACACATTTGATATGTGGAAGGAGAGGTGTGTAAAGGAAATGTGAAAGATCAGTGGGAAAAATAATGTATTTGAACTTTGTAAGTAAACAGTATAAAATAAAAATGTCACTAAAATTGGTTTCCTTTGTTTATGTACTCTGAGCAAAAGAAATCTCACATTAAAGTTGTGTATACTGGGGGGATTGTATACCATTGAAGGAGTTTTTCTTTTGCTTTTCAAGAAGAAGAGCGAACTGGGGGTGGGGGTGGGGTGGGCGAGGATAAAGGTGCAACAATGAATGAATGGAAATGCAAAATCTCTGTAGATGTTCATTGAAATGAAAATTAAAAAAAGATGATGCATATATTTAAAGAAAATATGTTTCAAATTAAACAAAATTGGCAAAAATTGATACTTTTAAAGCAGAATGATGTATTTTAATAGCTGAGTATTAAATATTTTCCTAAACAAACAAATAAACAAAAGCTTGCTTAAAGGCTAAAAAAAAAAGTTGTATATATTTACATACTATGATCACTTTTAAAAGCCTTTCTTATTTTGGTTTTTTCCCCCAAAAAAATAGTATAATCCAATATCTACTGCAGTTAAGGAAATTCTTACCTACAGCAATCTTTTCACATGTTTTCCAAGGTTGTAATCTTTACAGAAATATACCGCCCATCTTTGCTCGGTAAAGGATCTAATTGATCTGAGTTAGAAACCACACATGGAAACCTTGTGCTCCTAGAGTTCCTTAAAAAGTTTAAGGAACATAGTCCTTAAAAAAGTTTAAAAAGCTAATTGTGTGTGTGTGTATGTATATCTATATATCTACATAGACATACTATTTTAATATATTGCTTTTGTGGTTTTTGTTGTTCTTATTGTTCTTAGGTGCCATCGAGCAGACTACAACTCACAGTGACCCTTTGAGCAACAAATCTGAACTTTGCCCTCTGCTCTAACCTCACTGTCTGTTATGCTTGAGCCCATTGTTACAGTCACTGTGTCAGTTCATATTGTTAGAGATCTTTCACTCTTTTTCTGACTCTTCACCTTTCCCATCATGATGTCCTTTTTACCAAGAACTGGACTCTCCTGAAAACATGCTCAAAAAATATGAGTTTCACCATGTTTGTCTCTAAACAACACCTTGGCTGCATTTTTGCTAAGACAGACTTGTTTATCCTTTTGACAGGCCATAGAATAGTCAATTCGGGTGGCTGCTCTGGGTGGCCATGTCAGTCTGGGTGGCTGGGTCGCTCTTCCTGGATTGCTGGATTGTTCCAGGTGGGCAGCTGGGTTGTTCCAGGCATCCACCCAGACTGGCCACCTGGACCAGCTGCCTGGAATTGCCCAGAGCATCAACATCACTGGGAAATAGATAATGAACAGACAGAAGTGGCTGGAGGTCTGAGGCATCTTAAAAGGGGTTAGATAGGAGAAAGGGGAAAGGAAGTGCTGATGGGGTGAGAAACAGAAGGGGATAACTGGTTGGGTGGGGCTAGGTTTTTGGGGCCAGGGACCAAAATGGAAATGCTGTAAACTTTTTAGCTATGTAAAGGAGAAGGGTCTTTCATGTTCTCTTTTGGGTAAAATGCTTGTTTGTCAGATGTTGTTCTAAACCTGAACATCCAAATTAAGACAGACAAGGAAGAAGAATTAGCCATTAGCTTCCACAGGCCTTTGAAAACCCTATGAATAATAGACCATATTGAGATTAGACTAGGAGATATCATACTGGGGTTTGAGCTTTCATATTGGGAAACACAAAGGATGATGAACAGTTGCAAGGAGACACTAGTTATTGAAAGAGGAAATGTGAGAAACGTGAATGTGGGAAAAGTGGACATTGTTAAGAAATAAATGGAACACAAAAATATTAAAATTGTAGCCATTTGTGAGCTGAGATGAATTGGCATGGGACGTTTTAAATCAGATGATCACATGATCTACTATGCCAGAAAGAGAAGAAAAATGGTATAAAATTAATAGTGAAAAAAAGATCATCTTTAGATTCATTCTGAAAAGGAAAACTTATTAATACCACTATCATTCAAATATATACACCAACAAACAGAGCCAGAGGAGGAAATAGAAGATTTCTACCAACTTTTACAGTCAGAAATCAATCAAACATGCAAACAAGATTTATTAATAATAATAAGTGACTGGAATGCAAATATTTGGAACAAGGAAGAAGAAAATATGAACTCAGTGACAAAAATAAGACTGGGGAGCTCTGGTGGCCTAGTGGCAAGAAGCTGCACTGCAATCCCAGAGGTATGCGGTTTGAATCCACCAGATGCTCTGCTGGAGAAGGAGGAGCAATCTCCTCCTGTGTATCAGTCAGATCCGACTTAATGGTACACACACACAAAATAGTAAAATAAATTTAAAAAAAAAGACTGGGGATATAATGACAGAATTTTATACAATTAATGATTTATTCATCGCAAATACCTTTTATAAGAAACACAAATGAAGACTGTACGTAGTGAACTCACCTGATCGACTACACAGAAATCAGATTGGATTATATCTGTAAAAAACAATCATTGGAGAGCAGGGGGGAAAAGAAAATGATGAATGTCAGAAGAGACTCTGAATATTGTACTAGAATGTCAAGAAGTCAAAGAAAATGGAAGAAATTAGAAAGTTAAGGAGCTAAACGGAAGATTTCAAAAGGCAGCTCAGGAAGACAAAGTATTATGATGAAATGTGCAAAAAAGCTGCAGTCAGAAAATCAGAAAGGACAAACTTATGCAGCATTTCTTAAGGTGAACAAACTGAAGGAAAAATTCAAGCCTCAAGGTGCAGTACTTACAGATGCTGTGGGCAGAATAGTGAATGACCCAAGAAACATCAAAAGAAGGAGTGCACAGAGTCACTATATCAGAAAGAACTGGCTAACACAGAAGAATTTAAGGAAACAGTAAATGATCAAGAGGCAATGGTGGTGAAGGAAGAAGCTACTCTGAAGGAATTGGTAAAAACAAGGACCTACGAATGCAGAGAATACCAAAATTGGCATATTTCCACAAACAGATGCATCCCTTGATCTGTTCACCAGGTTGTGCCAAGAAATCTGAGGACAACTACTTGGCCAACTGAGTGGAGATATCTATATTTATTCCCATTCCAATAAAAAGTGATCCAATAGAGTGTGGAAGTTATTGAACAATATCATCAATATCATATACAAGCAAAATCATTAATATCTTGGTTTCTTTTTTTATTATTAACAGCTTCAAGTATAATAACAGTGAAAGTGAAATAAGTGTTTATTTTCTATTAATAAAAATGAATTTTGACAAAATTGGACTCTGGCTTCCCCTCCCCACCACCCTTCTGGTCTAAACATTTTCTGACAATGCCAGGAGCTTTCAGACACATGTTAACAAAAAGAATCTGATGAAGTTAAGCAGCTGGGGTAGAGAATAGTATTTCCAAAACCACCCAAAGCTGCACTAGCCTATCAACACTGAACAAATATAATAAAAAGAGAAAACAGAAACAACCATGCACAAGGACAGATGTTTGCTTGATCTGCTGGCTTAGGACGAAACATGAATTTTTTTTTTGTTTTTATTATTATTAAATTTTATTAGTTTCAATGAACATTCACAGGGATTCTGGGCTTTCACTCCTTCATTGCTGCACCATTGTCTCCACCCTCCTCCCCAGTTTGTTCTTCTTCCCCGCCATCCGAATGTCTGTTTTAATTGTCCAATTGCCACAGTGCTTGTCAAAGTCAGTTCTGATTAATCT
>NW_006399869.1:3578018-3592170 GCF_000299155.1 Elephantulus edwardii | reverse complement strand
TCCAGAATTTATGAAATACTTGAGCACCACAACAAGATAAAGGTAAATAATCCAATAGAAAAATGGGCACAGGATATGAACAGGCACTTCACCGAAACATGAATTTTTTTTATCTCCCAAAGCATTAATCTTTTAAAAGGTGATTCTGGGAGCTTAAACCTCACTTCCTGGTGTGCGCACTCCACCACTTTCTTTTAGAGCCCGGTTAGAACTTCGCCAACAGAAGCCAGGATCACATCAACAGGGGTTCCTTCTTTGCTTCTGACAGTCACCTGCGTGGTCACTCCATCAGCTAAGGGCAGCCTGGACCTCACCAATAAGTCAGAGCCACCTCTCAACACACCTGCCAGATAGAGGGAATGGGAATTCTTGTTCTCAGCTACTTTGTCTGACCTCTCACATGGCTGCATGCGCAGGAAGGTGATGATGTTGTTGACAGCCTCTTCCAGAGTTTTGGTAGAACTGAGGGCAAAGGTCTCTCCTCTTTCTCAAAAGTATTTCCCACCTCCTCCCAGGCAGCAGCGAAGTTAGGCTTCAGAACCTTCTGAATGTGGTCAGACATGGTCACTTCAAGGTCTTCCAGCAGATATTCATTGTCATATCCATCTTCATCTGGAACTCCAGTGTTAGGGTCGCAGTCCCGGACGGTAAACTTCATGGTGCAACTGAAGGTGCACGTGACTGCTGTAGAGTCATCCTCAGGTAAACGAACAAGGGTGTAGCATATTCCCGGCTGGTTGCAAGTGAGGCTGGGGGCTGGTATACAGCACAGCACTTCTTAAGAATCTGATGGTTCCATCTGCACGACCACTTTCTCCAGCAGCTGGTCATTGAGAGTACTGGTACAGTCAAACTGAAACACAATGTGATTGGTAAACATGTGTTTGATACAACGAACAAAATATTCCATCTCTGCTTCGGTAAGTTGAACGGATTCTTGGTTCTTCCCTTTGCTTTGGCTTTTCCGTGCTCTAGTGCAATACACAGAGTCTCCTCTGACATCCAGTTTGGTCTTCCACCTCTGTCTTTGTAAAGATCTTTTGCATTTTTCCTCGATGATGTTCTTGATATTCTCCCACAGCTCATCTGGCCTTCTATCGTTAATGTTCAAAGCCTCAAACCTGAGATGTTTTTGAAATTCCTGAGATGTTTTTGAAATTCAGGTGAGATAGGCTTAAGGTCATATTTTGGTTCCTATGGATTTGATTTAATTTTCCTCAGCTTCAGCTTAAACTTACATATGAGTAGTTGGTGGTCTATTCCACAATCAGCACCTGGCCTAGTTTTCACAGCTTTTTCAGAGCTTTTATAGAGCTTTTTCAGCTGTTCTTTCCACAGATACAATAGATCTAATGCTTATGCATACTATCAAGTGAGGAGAGCTTGTGGCAGAAGGTTGCAGTCTGCAGCATTCAATATGGATTGAACTTCAATATCAAGAAAACAAAGATTCTTATCACTGGCCCAATTGTCAGCATCATGATAGATGAAGAGATTGAGAATTTGAACAGTTTTAGTTTGCCTGGCTCTTGGTACCAGCAGCCAGGAAATTAAAAGACATATTTCATTGTGAAAGTCTGCTGTCAAAAACCTCTCCAGAGTAATGAAGAACAATGTCAGTTTGGAGACTAAGGTGCACCTGATACAGGCCATGATCTTTGCAACTACTTGCTATGCATCAGAGAGCTGGACAATAACTAGGGATGATAGAAGGAGAATTGTTTCTTTTGAGCTGTGGTGTTGGAGAAGAGTATTGAATATACCATGTACTGCTAAGAGAACAAACAAGTTCATACTAGAGAGGATGAAACCAGGTTGATCCTTGGAGGCAAGGATTCTGAAGCTTCATCTGACATACTTTGGACATGTTGAAAGGAGGCACCAGTACTTGGAGAGGGACGTCATGCTTGGGAGGGTGGAGAGACAGCACAGGAGAGAAAGACCCTTGATGAAATGGATTGATTCAATGACTGGGGTAATGAGGGTAGGTCTGTCAGAGACAATAGGATTGGTATAGGTTAGAGCAGGGTTTAGGGCTGTTCTACGTAGGATCACTATGAGTTGCAGATGACTCAACAGCACATAACAACTTCAACAATAAGCAAAATCCTGCTGAAGATTAACAAAAATTAACTGTAACTACCAGAAATGCAAGCTGGGTTTAGAAGAGGCTATCATACAAGGGACACAATTCCTAATGTCAGCTAGATCTTGGCTGAAAGCAGAGAGTACCAGAGGAATGTCCTTGTGTTTCACTGACTATGCAAAGGCATTTCACTTTGTGGATCACAACAAATGTTGGCTAACATTGAGAAGAATGGAAATGTCAGAGCACTTGACTGTGCTCAACTTAGACGAGGAAGCAGTTGTCATAACAGAGCAAAGGAACACTGCATGGTTCAAATTCAAGAAAGCATCAGGAATGTGACTTTTTTACTATACTTTTTCAATCTGTATGCAGAACAGATAATTTAGGAAGCTGGACTTTATAGAAAGAATTGGTATCAGGATTGGAAGAAGACTCATCAACAACTTGCGTAATGCAGATGACACAATCTTGCTTGCTGAAACTGAGGAGGACCTGAATCATTTGTT
This sequence comes from Elephantulus edwardii, assembly GCF_000299155.1. Taxonomy (NCBI): domain Eukaryota; kingdom Metazoa; phylum Chordata; class Mammalia; order Macroscelidea; family Macroscelididae; genus Elephantulus; species Elephantulus edwardii. Next base: position 3,589,575 of record NW_006399869.1, on the reverse strand, counting down.
GCAAAAGGTCAAGGACTGAAGTTTTCAATATGGATTGAAACTCAACATTAAGAAGACAAAGATTCTCATCACTGAGCCAATTAGTAGCACCATAACAGATTTAGAAGAAATTGAGATGTTTAACAGGTTCAGTTTTGTCAGTTTCCCAGTCAACACTCTTGACATTTATGGAGTTTGTCTTTTAATATGGCTTCTTTAGCATAGGCCACTGATTGTGTGGATGGATGTGACTATGGAAATGAGGCATGTTGGTTTAAAAATCTTGCTATCTACTGTTCAACAAGGGATTGGCCAGTCTCAACAATCTACAAGAGGATTGACTAGTCTCACCAATGTTGGACAGTCCTATCTGAAGAGATAGGATCTTCCTCCACCAACCTGGTGAAATGTAAGACAAGCTTTGAGATCGCAGCAGCCAAGGTAAAACTGGAGACATGCTTTGAGATGAAACCTTGGTGGAGACTGAGGAGTAGAACCAATATTGAAAGAACTGAGAATTTTGTTGGACAAAGGAGGGTGGAGGAAGCCAATATTGACAATATTGAGAACTTTGTTGGGCAATTGTGGAGGTCAAGCTAATATTAGCAGGACTGAGCACTTGGAAATAATGGTCTGGAACACGACACTTGAGGCTGAGGTGTTTCTGTGTACATTTTAGGAGTTGTCTTGACTGTATTCTGTTTTTAATCTTAATTATAACCTTTTGACTTCTCCAATGTGGTTCTGTGTGGTTTTTGATCTACCACATTGTATTTTGGACCCAGCAAATGTGTAAGATTGGTGTTGAGATGAATAGAAAGAGGTATAGGAGCATGGGAGGCATATCTAACCACATGGGAATTTGCTTTGTGTTATCAATGCTGTGGATGGGGACATTTCTCCTTTGTGAAGTTGATAAAGGTCAGATATGGACACCCCTCTGTGGCCATTGCTCTTTTCACAACACCAGCAGTCAGGAAATAAGAAAGAAATTGCATCAGGAAAATCTACTGTCAGGGTCTTCTCCATAGTGCTAAAGATCGACTGTGTTAGTATAGGTACTAAGGTGCACTTAATTCAGGCCATGGTCTTTGCAATTACTTCCTTTGTTTTAGAGAGCTGGACAATGACTTAGGCTGAAAGGATAAAAGTAGATGACACTGAGTTGTGGTGCTGGAGAAAAGAACTGAACGTACCATGTACTATCATAGAATCAAAAGGTCTGTCCTTAAAAAGTGTATTTTGAATTTCTGGAATACTTTAGGTATGTTGCCAGGAGGGACCAGTCCTTGGAGAAGGATATTATCCTTGGAATGGTGGAGAGAGAGTACAGGATAGGAAGACCCTACAAGAGATAAATTGACACAATGACTAGGGTAATGAAGATAGATTTGTTAGAGGCAGTGAGATTGGCCTAGGATAGGACAGAGTCAGAGCTATTGTGAACAGGGTCACTATGAGTCAGTATTTTTTCCACTCTTCTTTTTCTTCTTTTGCCATCCTTTCTCATTATCAAACTTTCAGGTGCTTAGGAATTAATTTAAAAGTCTGTGGTTTGATCAAATGCAGATTAGTTTTTGAACTGATCATGTTGTTACAAAGTACTTTGGAAAGATCCTTGACAGCAGATTTTCCCCAATGTAACGGATCAGTTGATTTCTTGACAGCTGCTATTGTGGGTGCTGACTGTAAAATTAAATGGTTGACAACTGCAATCTTGTCACATCCTATCATGATATTGCCTACTGATCCAGTGCTGAGGGTTTATTATTATTATTATTTAATCCATGGATTTCTTTTTCACTCTATTGGACAAGTTTTTGATGTATACTGTATTTCACTTTTTTTTTTAGAATGTACTATTCATATCTTTTTAAAAAATATTTATTTACAAAGTTTGAATACATTGTTTTTCAAAAAAAGATTCTTTCCATTTCCTTCACCCCCCAGCCATCAAATTGTGCAACCCTATGATTAACACCCAAATCCACCCTTGCCCACCCTTACCCTTCTACTTCCACCCTCCCTTCTCTTGGATCCTCATACTAATTCTACAATAATGGTTTCATGCAGTGTTTATCCTTGTGGGACTGAGCTAGTTCACTCAGCGTAAGGCTCTCCAGTACCTCCCAAGTTAGGTAATAATTTGCACAATCATTGTTCCTGTGTGCTGCATAGTATTCCATTCTCAATCCATTCGTTTGTGGTTGGACATCTAGGCTGTTTCCATGTTCTTGCAATGGTGGATAATGCTGCTATGAACATTGGTGTACAAGTTTACATTTGAGCCTCAGTTCTTATTTTCTTGCGGTATATTCTAAGCAATGAATCAGAATCAACTCTGGAAGTGACTGAATGATTTTTTAAAAAATATACATAATTTGTTGTGGTTGTTGTTAGGTGACATTAAGTTAAATACAACTCATAGCAACACAGTAAAATATCTGAGTCACAGGGAATTTCTATGTTCAGCTTTTTGAGAAAGCACCAAACTGCCTTCCAGAGTGGTTGCACTGTACTTGCTTCAGCAACACATACACTAAAATTGGAATGATACAGAGAAGATTAGCATGGCCCCTGCGCAAGGATGATACGCAGAGTGGTTGTACCATTGTATAATCCCACCAACAATGTCTAAGAGTTTTTATCTTGCCACATCCTCTCCAAAATTTATTACTTGCTGTTCTATTAAACTTTGCCACTGCTACTGGAGTGAGATGGTATCTCATTGTGCTTTTGATTTGCATATCTTTTATTACCAGTGATTTGGAGCATTTCTTCATGTGTCTGTTGGCCATTTGAATATCTTCCTCTGTGAAAATTAATTCCATGTCTTTTACCCAGTTTCCCCATTTTGCAATAGGGTTATCAGTCTTTTGTTTTCTTGATGTTGAAATGCAATCAATATGATATTCTGCAGCAAGGATTTAAAATTTTCATCAGCAAGCAAGGTTGTATCATCTGCATAAGCCAAGTTGTTGATGAGTCTTCCTCTGATTCTGATACTACGTTCTTCTTCACTGAGTCCCTCTTATCAAATTATTTGCTCAGCATATAGATAGAATAGATATGGAAAGAGAGAGAGGGAGAGAGAGAGAATTCTTGTGGCCTAATGATAAAGAGTTGTACTGCCAATCCAAAAGCAGATAATTTGAATCTACCAGCTACTCTGAGGGAGAAAATGGGGAAACTCCTCCCAAGTGATTTACAAACTCTGTAAACATGATGGAGGGTCAGATGGAATGAAAAAGAAATTATTTAAAGGAGATAAAATAATAAACAAATACTTCATCATAATTAGTTAATGATATAGGCATGATTTTTTTTTCCACACAGAACCAGAGTCTGGTTTCACCTTTTGTGCCCATAATTCATGTTTGGAACTCTAGCGTGTCACTTGTGGCAAGAAGCTGAGACCACCATCTTGCCTTCCCTTCAGCACCCTATTCTTCCAAGATCTCATTTGCTTTGTTAACAACTCACCAGCCTAGGTTAGTTGGGACATTCAGGCCCAGATCTGCACTGTAAACACAGAGCTGGAGTCTGGTTTCACCTTTAGCACTCCTTATTCTCATTGGGAACCCTAGCACATCAGACGTGGCAGGAAGCTGAGATCTCCATATAAACCATAGGACTTTAAAAAAATCTACTGATGGATGAAGAAGCATCTTATAATTGCCTTATATGCCAATCTATATGTGCCACTGTGTTAAAATTGACTCATAACTGACCTAGGTTTCCAGAAGTTATAAATCGTAGGGGAGATTTCTCCATCTTTCTCCACAGAGCAGCTGGTCAATGTCAACAACCTTGGACAAATATGCAAATGTTTCTGTTTTGCATTTATTTCAACAAAAGAAAAATTAAATCCCAGTTCCAGCTCAATAATCCTGTAAAACACAATACGGTATTCTCAGCTGTTGTCTTTATGGAAGAAGAAATCCATGTCTTTCTTTTTCTGCTCCACTGACTATGTTCATATTACCAGCCCTTAAGGGTTTTTGTAACAACAAAAAACCTGATTTGTACCTCAAATTTTGCTAATACCTTCATTTTAGCCCAGTAAGACCTGTGCCAAACTTCTAACCTACAGAACTGTGTGGTAATAAATTCATGTTGTCGTAAGTCAGTATAATTAAATAAGAACAACTAAACAGCTTACACTTTATTGTTAAATATATCAAGACAACATATCTTTCAGAATCCAACTACTTCAAATAGGAGGGTCCCATAAGGAGACTCTCAGGCAGGACTCAAGAGACTTTTAATTACAGAGGTCCTCCCACCAGATTCTGATTGAAAACAACAGTCTGCCAGCCCACAACTGATTGTTAATCAAATCAAAACAACCAAACAGCTTACCCATGATTGTTAATGAAAGGAAATTCTTGGCAGTAATAAAAAAGCACTTTTACATTTTCAGTACATTTAGTGAAATCTCTGATGGTATGGTCTATAGCATGTTGAGCTGCTAACTGAAAGACTTCATTTTTCCAGCTGTTTAAATCTACCAACAATTCCATGAGAGAAAGGCAGGCAGTCTTTTCTTGTTAAGATTTATAAACCAGAAACCTGATGGAGAGTCACTGTGAAATCAGCATTAACTCTGGCAGTGACTTAGAGTGACTTTTAAAAAAATATACATAATTTGTTGTGGTTGTTGTTAGTTGCCTTTAAGTTGAATACAACTCATAGCAACTCTATGAACAACAAATCTGAACCATGCCTTATCCTATGTCATCTTCATCATCTCTGACACATTTGAGACCATTACTGCAGTTACTACGCCACTCCATTTCATTGAGGGTCTTCCTCTTTACAAATATATGAAATATTTACTAGGTTTTATTCTCTACAGCTTAAGAACTATTTCTGTACCTTTAGGAAAAGAAGATAGTCTCCTGTTTTATCTTCTGGGAACTGTATTTATTGTACTTCACATGTTATTCTTGTTCTGTGCTACTATATGGACAAACTCATAGTTAACCCACCAGGAGGTTTTTAGAGGCAATAAATCTCACAGAAGGAGAAATGTCCTGCTTATCTTTCTTCTTCTTTTTTTCTAAGAAATATTTTATTTATCTAAAAATATTCAGTTTTTAAATCAATTATTCTATATACTTTGTTGTTCTGTATTATCTTTCATCTAAACAACAATTAGTGGATTCAAAACTCATGTCTTTGGAATTGTAGTAAAGCTCCTTACCACTAGGCCACCAAGTTTCATATATATGATTTTCAGATTGTTGTTGTTGTTATGTGCCGTCGAGTCGTTTGCGACTCATAGCGACCCTATGTACAACAGCCCTAAACCCTGCTCTATCCTGTGCCAATTGCACTGCCTCTGACACATCCATCCCGATTACCCCAGTCACTGAATCAATCCACCTCATAGAGGGTGTTCCCTTCCTGCGCTGCCCTCCACCCTACCAAGCATGATGTCCCTCTCCAAGGACCTGTCTCTCCTTACAACATGTCCAAAGTATGTCAGACGAAGCCCCAAAATCCTTAACTCCAAGAAGTAGCCTGGTTTAACCCTCTCCAAGATGAATCAGATTACTTAATATCATTTACTGAAAACACAATTATTTTCTCATTGTTCAGAAGTACAATAATCTTAAATCAAGTGTCTATGTAGGTATAGATCTGTAATCTCTATCCTGTCCTATTAGTTATTTATAAATTATTATACTGTAAATGCCATATCACCTTAATTACTAGAATTATATTAAAAATTTCTCAGATACATACTTATATATACACATATTGCAATGCTTATCTTGAATTGTGGTATTAAATTTTATTGGTGGTGGTTGTTTGTGTCTAGAGGGTTGGAAAATAGGGTTTTGGGGTTGTGGGTTTTTGTTTTCTTTTTTTTAGGTTTCCTTTTACTTTAAGCCTACTTGGTTTGATTTTAATATAGTTACAACAACTTTCTTTGATGTTTACATGACATATTTTTTTAAATTCTTTATTATTAACCCTTTGTAACCATATATTTTAGACTCTTGTAAGCAAAATATTATTAGTTTGTTATTTCTCCTATTGTTATTATTGTTATCTAATATTATAACTTTGATATTTAGAGACATTTATTAATTTTTATCTAAGATAATAACTGGCTGTGATCAATTAGTGTGGCCTCATAGCACTCAGAACACAATAAACATGCTTGGCATCAACAGCCAGGAAATTAAAAGACATATTGCACTGGGAAAGTCTGCTGTCAAGAGACCTCCCCAAAGTACTGAAGAGCAACTATGTCAGTGTGGAGACTAAGGTGTGCCTGATACAGGCCATGGTCTTTGTAATCACTTGCTATGTATCAGAGAGCTGGATTATGACTAGGGATGATAGAAGGAGAATTGATGCCTTTGAGCTATGGTATTGATGAAGAGTATTGAATATACTATCAGCTTCTAAGAGAAGAAACAGGTTCGTGCTGGGGAAGGTAAAACCAGGTTGCTCCTTGGGGACAAGGATTCTTAGGCTTTGTCTGACATTCTTTGGACATGTTGCAAGGAGAAGCCAGTCCTTGAAGAGGGACATCATACTTGGGAGGGTGGAGGGACAGCACAGGAGAGGAAGACCCTTGATGAGATGGATTGATTCAGTGACAGGGATAGTGGGGGTAGGTATGTCAGAGACCAAGTGATTGCAAAGACCATGGCCTGTATCAGGCACACCTTAGTCTCCAGAGAGACAAATAGGATTAAAATGAAATTATTTTCTCAGGAGGAAGCCTTCATGTTGTTTGTTAGGTGTTGAACCAGTTCCAACTCATAATGAACTTTCGTACAGGAAGATAAAACACATTTTTCCCATATAATATAAATATCACCAATGATATAGACATTTAAGACAAAAGTAATAAAAATTAACACAAAAGTGGTGGTGCAAAGTCAACCACAACTCATAGCAACCTTATGAAACCATATTGGAACTTTACTCTATATTGCACCAGAATTGTTGTTAGGTGCCATCGAGGTGACGATGACTCAAGGAGACTCCATGGACCATGGATCTGAACATTGTCCAATCTTGTGGCATTATTATAATCTCTTATTACAGTCACTTGTTATAGTTACTGTGTTAGTCCATTTTGTTGAGTGTCTTCCTTTCTCTCATTGACCATATATCTTTTCAAGCATGATGCCCTTTCCCCAGACAACATACCGAAAATATACAAAATGAAACTTCACCATACTTGCCTCAAAGGAGCATCTTGACTGCACCTTTTCCAGGACATATTTACTTTTCTTTCTGGAAGAACATGGATAGTCAGTATTCTTCTCCAAGGCCACAATTCAAAGACATTGGTTCTTCTTCTGTCATCTTTATTCTTTGTGCAACTTTCAGACGCATAATAAGTAATTGAAAAGACAATGTATTGAATGAGATGCACCTTAATCTTTAAACTGACATCATTTATTGTTCCTTAACAATTTAGAGAGGTCTTTAACAGCAAATTTACCTGATATAGTAGATTTTCTGATTTCTTTACTGCTGGTGCAAATGATATTGTCTGTGGATCCAAACAAGGTGAAATAATTCACAAATTCAGCCTTCTATCCATCTATTATGATGGTGTCAGTTGGGCTAGTGGTAAGCCTTGTTGTATTATTGATGTTAAGATGTAACCTATATTAAAGGCTGTAGTCTTTGATATTTTATAGCAAGTAGATGTGAAATTAATAATCAGGTGTGGGAGATGATTAACATTAGGAAAACAATGGATGGACAGCCATTAAAAAGCCACAGTAAAAAAGGTTTAGAAAAATTTAGCATCATTTCCATCCTAGTATTGAAGAGGCCTGTGCTGGAGCTGGAAACATATTAGTATCATGGATGTGGGGAAAACACTGAATGTTCTCATTAATTTAATCCATTTTCTGTATTATTCAGCTTTGGCTCTATACAAAACCTTTGTAAAAACACTGTGTCATGAATAATAAATATTCACATAATCAAGACCATGTGGATCAGTTTCCGTGACTGTTAGTGTATCGTGTAGTCTAATGAGAAGGAACATCTGAATCACTTACAAGACTAAGAGGAAAGAGACAAGGACATTTTAATATCTGAAGTAGAATTTGTAATTGTACAAGGTCATTTCCACCCACATTCCATTTACCAAAACAAGTCATATGCAGAAGTCCAATATCAAAAGGGCAAAAGGTATCCTTCCTTCAATAGAAATATAGAGTTAAGGAATAAACATTAGAACAATTGCCCAATTGATCACATTGTTTAACTAAAAAAATGCTTTAAAGTGCCTGTGTTTTCTGCTCAATGCAACAAAAATGTTATCTTTGGATTTATTTATGTTCTTCTTTTGGTGCTCCTGAATCTTTAGAATAAATCAGGAAAGCAGATGTGTCCTTTCTTTGTTTGAAATAGCCTACCATATATTTTGGAATTTGAAAAAAACCCAAAACTATTCCTTCCCTTATCTCTTCAGGAACAGAGAATTCTGTAGTGCTTTTTAGATGCAGAAAATATAAGTTATAATAGGAAATTTTAGCTGAATTTTATTAAATGTAAGGATATGTTTGCAATATGTAGTCTCAAAGTATATAGTTTTGAAATTAACTGATATAACAGGGATTGGAAGAGTAGCAATTTATAAAGTGACATAAGAATAATCCATTTAAGTGTTTATTCCTTTTAAATTTAGAGAAAATGAATAAATTATTATATACAAGAAGATGAATGTGCTTTCAAGACTTAAATATACAAAAATGTATAATATTTTCTGCTGACTTAGCATTCATATATAAACTTCTGTATATAAGAAACACCTGAATTAACAATGAATAAGAGTAAGTAAATATCAAAAGAACATGCATGAAAGAAAACCCTCCAACCTACTAACTGCAAAAGTAAAAGCACAAGAGGGCAAAATATTGATGCAGCTTCTTGTTACCTAATATCTTCAGACAAGAGAAATCCAAAATAGGCACTTCAAAAGAAATAAAGATGAACTGCAAAAAAGGCATAATATGACAATACTGAAAATGATACTATATTTCTAAAATTGCGAAAGAACAAAACAAACAATGAACATTTTAATAATCTGGATGACACTGGATGGCAAAGCATCATTCATAGTCATAGCAGCAAAGACAGAGCACAAGTTAACCTCATAAACAGAAGAAAATGTAAAAAGAGAAATGGAAGTCTTTGACTAAGAATGTAAATCTACAAAAACTTTAGGTAAATACGACTTGAAAAGAGTAGGGCATAATAAGTAATGACTAATTACATTATTGCTGAGCTGAAATAAGTTTATATACACAGAAAAAGGCTTACCTGAGAGTAAATTTTAAGAAAATATTCTTCTTTTTAGCACTTCAAAATAAGGTCTTTTTTCTTTATAAAAGTAGTTTATTTCTCATAATCTCACTATTTGGAGATGATCACAACTAATATTTTGTTTACCATTTTTGTAGACTGTTTTTACTTATGTACTTCTATTATTTACATTTTACTTACTATTAATTTTAAAACAGGACCCTAAGAACCTGCTGGAAAAATATGAAACATAATTGATAAACAGAAGAAGCCTTAGAAGGATGATTCCTTTTTAATTTTTTAAGTAGGATTTGTACACATTCTAAATTGTAATAAGAATTACAGACCTAGCTCTACAAGTGTGATTTCTATTTACCGAATCTAGTTTAAGCAAATAAGAATTTAAAACTTAACAGTGGAGAGGAGGACAGATATAAATGAAAGACAATTTGGCTTGATAGGCTGGGTAAATGTGTGTGTGTGTGTGTGTGTGTGTGTGTGTGTGTGTGTGTGCGCGCGCGCATATATCTTTGTCAATGATTTCATCTTACGTGAATCCACAATCAACACGTTTATTGCCAGTGGTCAGGAGATAAAGGTATGTATTGTTTTGGGTCATCGCCTTTTCCATCACTTACTATGCATCTGAGAGCTAGACAATCAATAATAGGATGACAGAAGAATTGATGCCTTTGAAAAGTAGTGTTAGGGATGAGTATTGAATATCCCACAGACTGTCAAAGAACAAACATACATGTCTTGGGAAAAGGGCAGACAGAAAGTGCATCAGGAAAGCAAGTAATAAATGTTGGAGAGGATGTGGAGAGCTAGGAACTTTTAAACACTGTAAGTGGGATTGTAAAATGATACAATCACTCTTGAAGGCAGCTTGGGTTTCCTCAAAAAGTTGAACATTCCATAGGGCCCAGCTACTCCACTGCTTGGAATATACCCCAAGAAAATGAGAATTGAGGCACAAATGAAGATTTGTACACCAGTGTTCATAGCAGCACTACTTGCAAGAATATGTAAACAGCACAAATGTCCAACCACAATGGAATGGATTGAGAAATTATGGTACATTCACATTGTGCAAAAGAAATGATTTTGAATATTACTATGAAACTTGGTAGAAATTGAAAAACTAATTAATAAGGAGAAATACTGTATAAGACTATTATTGCAGAAATAGACAACTAGTAAAACATGCATGAAGATCTAAGAAAAAAAGGGTAGTAGGAGAGGCGTGAAGATGGGCAGAGAAGTAATTATAAGGTCCTACATTTTGATGGGTAGAGGGAGTGGTAGATAAAGGATATTGGAAAGATCCTGTATGAAAAATAGTATATGCAAACTTTGTAAGCAAACCAGTATAAAATAATTAAAACAAAACCAAAACAAAGCAAAAGAAAAGAGTAAGTGCAGCCTGAGTGCTCCTTGGAAGCAAGGATGGCAAAGCTTTATCTTTCATACTTTGGACATGCCTCTCCTATTTTGGAAGTGTTAGGAGATGCTATTCTCCTTGGAATGGCATAGAATGTTTGAAACGTAGACCTTCAATGAGATGAATTGTCACGGTGACTGCAGCAATGGGTGTAATTGTATCATGGATGGTAAGGATTGCACGGGATAGGGCAAGATTCACATCTGTTATTCATAGGGTCACTATGAGTTGGACTTGAGTCAATAGCACGTAACAATAACAATATGCATACAAAAATTTTTTGTAACAATATCTATATTATAAAGATACATTAAAAATACTAAAACTCAACCAAAACAACTGTCTGCATAGAACACAAAGTTAGCAGTAAAAAAATGTACCAGAATCTATTAGAGATGGTAACCAACCACCGTACCATGGTGGAGAGTGTTTGGTGGAGCTTCCTGATTAAATCATGCTTGGAAGCAGGAGTGGCATCTATTTCTGAAATGGCTTGCCTCCAGAAACTCTATGAACATGGAGAAATGACCAAAATTACAAGTGTTCAGGTCTTTCGGTCACAGCATCGCTGAGTCGTCTACGACTCAATTGGCACTTAACAACAATAACAATGACAACATAGAGAGAGCTCTGTTGACTTAGTGGACAGAAAGTTAAGCTACCAAGGTGGATGATTTTAATCTGTGGCCATCAGGCTAGGTTGAAATTGCTTCCCCCCCCCCCAACATTCTTCTACATGGTACAGCACTGGTCTGTGCATTGCTGTACAGAGGTAACTCGTGGTTGCTGTGAAGCTGAACACTGTGACACTGATGTGCCAAATGTGATAATGGTTACCCA
>NW_006399869.1:3574351-3576148 GCF_000299155.1 Elephantulus edwardii | reverse complement strand
GATCCATAATGAGAAGGATTGACACAGTAACTGGAATAATGATGGTAGGTTTGTCGGAGTTAGTGAGACTGGCTCAGAATAGTGCAGATTTCAGAGCTGTTGTACATGGGATAACTATGAGTTGCAGATGAGTCGATAGCACATAACAACAAGAACAACAACAACAACATCAAAGTTCACAGGAGGAAATTGCCTAGCTATAACCTACAGAACAATTGATAGATTTAAACTGCTGCTTTGGGCTTGACAGAGAAACTCTTAGCCAGTAGGCCACCAGAGCTGTTCTCTAAGTGATGCAAACTACTTACATTCTCAGCTGTTAACCAAAAGTTAGAGATTGCAGTCCACTCATAGGTACTTTGGAAGAAATCAGTCACTGAAAAGAGTGAGGCAAGATGGTGAAATGGTATGATCCTATATATGTTATTTTTGTTTTGTGCCAACCCTATGAACAATGAATGTGAATTTTACCCTATCCTGTGCCATCCTTATGATTTCTGTTATACTTGAGTTTATTGTTACAGTCATTTTGTCAGTCCATCTTGTTATGTATCTCCCTTTATTTTACTGACCCTAGCACCTTTCCAAGCATGATTTCTTACTCTAAGAACCAGCCCTCCTAACAACATACCTAAAATATATGAGATTAAGCTTTACCATCCTTGCCTTCAAGGAGCACCCTGGCTGCACTTTCTCCAAGACATATTTGTTTGTTCTCTTGGTAGTCTGTGGGATATTCAATTGTTGTTATGTACCATCAAGTAAATTATGACTCACATTGTTATGAGCAATAGCTCTAAATCCTGTCCTATCCTGAGCCAATCTCACTGTCACTGACACACCTGTCCCCATTCCCTGTCACTGTGTCAATCCGTCTCATCTAGGATCTTTCTTTCCTAAGCTGACCTTCCACCCTTCGAAACATGATGTTTTTCCTCCAAAGATGGGTGCCTTCTGGAAATATGTCCAAAATACATGAGACAGAGTTTCACAATCTTTGCCTCCAAGGAGAAACCTGGTTTGATCTTTCCAGGACACACATACCTATTCTCTTGGTAGTCCATGATATGTTAAATACTCTTCTCTAGCACCACAACTTAAAGACATTAATTCTTCTTCTGTCATCCTTATTCATTGTTCAGCTCTCAGATGAATAACAAGTAATTACAAAAACCATGGCTTGGATCAGGTGTATCTTAGTCTCCAGACTGACACCATTGCTCCTTACCACTCTGGGGAGGTCACTGACAGTAGACTTTCTCAAATCAATTAATTTTTTGCTGTATTAATTGCTGGCACCAAGAGTGTTGATTGTGAATCTGAGCAAGATGAAATAGATAACAATCTCAACCTCTTCTTTATCTACTGTGGTGCTGTCAATTGACCCAGTGGTGATAATCTTTCTTTTCTTGATGTTGAGCTTTAATCCATACTGAAGTCTACAGTCCTTTACCTTCTGCAGCAAACACTTCAAGTCCACCTCAGTTTTGAACATCAAAATCGTTCTCCAATCCTAATGCCATATTCTTTTTCATAAAGTCCAGTCTTCCAAATGAACTGTTCCACACATAGATTGAAAAGTTATGGAGAAATGACATATCCCTGCTGCACTCCTTTCTTGATTTTGAACCATGCAGTGTTTTCTTGCTGCAGAGGGTCAAGGACTGCAGCCTCCAATATGGATTGAGGCTGCAGTCCTTGACCCTCTGCAGCAAGCACTTCAGGTCCTCCTCGGTTTCAGCAAGCAGGGTTGTGTCACCTGCATAACGCAGATTGTTTATAGATCTTCCACCAATC
>NW_006399869.1:3572228-3573362 GCF_000299155.1 Elephantulus edwardii | reverse complement strand
ACAGAAAAGTGAAAGATATATCCCTCATTGTGGAATTAATCATTCATATCAGTGTTCCTTGCCCTTGGCACTTGTGTCTTTACCCACTTATTTAACTGCTCCATCACCCGCCAGGATACCCATTCACTTTTACCCACTCCCTTCACCATGCGCCTCCCATTGTCCTGCCCTTGATCAGATAGCTTATATCTGAAGCTTCCTTGGCTTCTGTAATTCCAAAAATGTCTGCTTCTGACAGTTTCTTATTCTGTGACCAGTGTCTCTTAAATTCAGTGGCAATCCTTTCTGAGCAGAGGTGATGTGTCCTCTAAAACTGGAGTGTAGATAGGTCTTTCCTGGCCCGATAGCACAAATAAATGAAAGGTTTACTATTTAAGATAGATCTTTTTATGTAACTGCTTTTTGACTGCCTGAGTTGATGTGAAGATTAATTCTACCAAGGCTTGGCTGTTAACTTCAGAATAATTCCTATCTTTAATTCTCATGTACCCTTATGAAATTTGGTTTTCTTATTGCTTTTATTCTATAAAGATTTTCTTTCTTTTCCTTCTCTAAAAACTGTTTCCAAAAGTATATCCAGCACTTACAATGTGTTATCCTTGCAGGTATTTTTGGACACTGAAATCCTATGGCCTGAGACAAAAGTCTTGTTTTTGAAAATTGTTTACCAAGCTGAATGCAGAAACAAGTCTATTATGTTACTAAGCATTCTATAAAATAAGGTTTATCATTGTTCTGAGATGTTCAACTTTAAGAAATTGAAGTTTTTTTCCTCTAAATATAATATGCATGTACAATTTTGCAAAATATATTGAAAAGCAAAAATGCTTTCTCCTATTCTCTGTTTCTATGGTAACATTCACTTCTTACCCCCTAAGGTATATGAGACAAGAGCTCTAAGCTCCCTAGATTACAAAATGGAAATGCTGCAATATGGGGGGGAAAAAAGGAAGAATCGTTTGAGAAAAATTATTTGTCTCATTTTCAATTTTTATGTTTAACCATTGTTGTTAAGTGCTGTTGAATCATAGACAACTCATAGTGACCCTATGAACGAAAGACCTGAACATTTGAGCAACTTTTATCGTTCCTCCCAAGTTCACAGCGTTTTGGAAGATACCACTTCTTCTTCTT
>NW_006399869.1:3566877-3570983 GCF_000299155.1 Elephantulus edwardii | reverse complement strand
GATAAAAACCAGGCTTGAGCTCAAAGTTCAGGATGCAAACATGACTCACTCTCACTTTGACATGTATATTAGGGTTGGACTATAAAGACTAGCGAACTTTCTTCTTACAGTTACTTCTCCCATGAAAAACCAAAGCTTTTTTTAAAGATCTGCCTCTCTGACATATTACCCACCAAGTTTCCATATTCCTATCACAATACATTTTTTACTCATTCTCCTTAACTTGACAAACAGAGTGGAAATCCTGATCTTCAACATTTAGTGCTTCCAAGACTAAATGCATTGTCATTTAAGTTCATTGATCTGATTATCTTTAATTTTCCTTCTGCTAGCCATTCTCTGCCTTAGAACCTATCATTGCCAGTAAGTGCTCCATTATGGAAATTTCTGTTTCAAATATCTCAAAATATGACTTGTTCACCTGATTCTGGTAGCTTTCACTGTAATTAATCTGCCCCATTTTTTTAAAATCTCAAGTCAATCTACTTTTTCCATATCACTGTTGTTGTGACGCGTCATAGAGTTAGTTCCAACTCACAGATGTCTTACATATAAAGCAGGATAAAATATTCGATCAGGCCTGTGCCAATCTCACTCACATACATTACATCATTACATCTACATTGCTGTAGATACTACTTCAATGTATTTTATTAAGCATCTTCTTTTTATTCACTGACCCTTTGCTTTACCATGCATGGTTTCTTTCTCCAGATATTTGTTGCCATTCATCCAAAGTATGTATGACAAAGTTTTCTTGAATATAAGAAACATTCTGGGTGCACACTTCTAAGACTAATTAGTTCTTTCAATATCACTAATCTATTTTTTCCCTTCAATTTACTATCTGATAATGGTCAATTGTCATACAATTTTTTTTTTGCCAGTACTCCAACAATCTTTTACTGTTCCTCTCTGCTATACATTAATTGTTGTTATGTGCCATTTAGTTAAGTCCTACTCACGGTGACCCTAGAAACAACAGATCAGAAACTTGCCCCAGCCTGTTCCATCCTCATCATCTCTGGAAAAACTTCACCAATTGCTGCAGGAACTGTTTCAATCAATCATGCTAAGGGTCTTCCCCTCCTTCATAGACCCTCCACCTTTCCAAGTATCTCCTAACAATGTGCCATAAGTAGGATGAAGGATGAAGTTTTGTCATCCTTGCTTCCAAGGAGCATTATGGCTGCACTTTTCCCAAGACATATCTATTTGTTCTTTGTTAGATCATGGGATATTCAGTACTCTTCTCCAACACCACAATTTGAAGGCCTCAGGTCTTCTTCAGTCATCTTTATTCATTGTCCAGCTTTCAGACTCTCAGAGGCATATAAAATAATAAAAAAACAAGCAAACACAAACCAAACAAACCATAGTCTGAATCAGGTGCACCTTAGCCTTCAAGTCAACATCATTGCCCCTCGAGGCTTTGGAGAGGTCGCTTACAGCCGACTTTCCCAATGCAATACATTTCCTGATCTTTCCTGCCTGCTGGTATGAAAGGTGTTGATTGTGGATCCAAGCAAGATGAAATTAAAAAATTTCATTTTTTTTTCTCAATCTATCAGGTTTCTTATCAGCCCAATGGTGAGGAGTTTTGTGTTCTTGATGTTGAGATGCAGTCCATATTGAAGGCTGTGATCTTTAATCTTCTGCAGCAAGTTTTTCAAGTCTTCCTCCCTTTAAGTAACCAAAGTTGTGTCATCTGTATATCACAAGTTGTTGATGAGTCTTCCTTTGATCCTGATGCCACATTCTGCTTCATAGAGTTCATCTTCTTAAATTATTTGCTTATAATACAAATTGAATAGGTGTGGAGAAAGGATGAAACCTTAACATACACCTTACCTGATTTTCAGCCATACAGTATTCCCTTCCTCTGTTCAGACAATGAATTCTTGGTTTAAATATAGGTTTCTTATGAGCATAATTAGGTTTTCTGGGATTCCCATTCTTTTCAATATTAGCCACAGTTTGTTATGATTCACACAGTTAAATGTCTTTGCATAGTCAATAAAGCACAGATAGACATTCTTCTGGTATTCTCTGCATTCGGCCC
Source organism: Elephantulus edwardii (assembly GCF_000299155.1). Lineage (NCBI taxonomy): Eukaryota > Metazoa > Chordata > Mammalia > Macroscelidea > Macroscelididae > Elephantulus > Elephantulus edwardii. The sequence goes on along the minus strand of NW_006399869.1, from coordinate 3,568,921 downwards.
CTGTCCATTTGACATCAGCAATGATATCCCTGGTGCCATGAAACAATCCCATCCCTTGTTGAATCAATCTGTCATATCTCCATTTGCACCAGATTATTTTACACATACAGAAACGTATAACATAGCTGTCAGCTAACTATGTTACAAAAATCCTGACTGAAACCCTCAATATGATATTCAGCATTGCTCTGAAATTCTGTTGTATTTGCTTAAGCATCTCAATATGAGATATTAATATTTCATGTCTTCTCTCTTCAAACTTCTTATATCTATTTTCTTTAGCAATGACCTCATGTCATATTTTACCCTAAAAAAAGGCAATAAATCAGGAAACCACGTTCATCAACACTTTTTTGTTTTTGTTTTTTATTTCTCCCTACTACAAAGATAGAAGTATTTCCACACACCAGGACCTTGAGAGAAAGAGATAGCAATGTCTTGTTGGTCTCATTCACATCATGATTTTCTTTGGAATAAAAATGTATCTTTCAGAGATTTTAAAACTAGAAGTCATAACTTGGAAAGATACAAACCATAGAATCTATCACTCTGGTCATTAAAATTTCAGAAATTCTATGAGCTCCGTAGAATTACTCTACACTTTGTTCATAGGAGTTATTGAAACACAAGTTTCACATAACAATGTATGCTTTCTTGCATGACAACAATGTCATTTTCTGTGAACTTCTACAGAAGGGTAACCAACCTGTAATTTTTTGGATCTTGTTTCCCTCTTTTCTCCTCAACAATGTCTCCTGATCTGTTGGATTCTGTCTATTCCCTCTAGCACATGCATGCTACCTCCACATTCTCTTCTGTTGACTCCACATCCTTCTTTACCTTCCATCTGATCATCTTTTTTTTTTACTATCTTCATTTTCTCTTTTCCCATTTTTTTCTTAAACGTTCACACACTAGTGTTCTATTCCCATTAAATTTACATTTCTCATCAAATTCACTATTTTTCTCAGTCTCAAACATTTTAGACAAGTTACTAAATTAAATAAACTATTCATTGATCTTAATGTGATTGAGCTCCTAGCATTATTTTTCATTACTGACCCATTTGTGCATCTTGAAATAATTTATTCTCTGCTTCTAGGGCACAAGTTCCTTCTGTTTTTCTTTTTTGCTTTCTGCTTCACAAGCAGTGTCAGATTTCTTAAGCAAGTTTCAACTTCTCTAGCTAACCTTTAAATGATATTTTTAAAACTGAACCTTGATCCTAGTTCTAGACTAGATTTGTTCCTTTAGTGATACATATTTTCCTTTAGAATAAATTAATAAATTGATAATTTATACATTTATGTCTCTTACCTTGACTTCTCTGAGTAGCACCAGCTGATTTAACAAACTAATAGTTCACATTTCAGTGGCTTAATATGTGACAAGAAGTTGTGCTGCAATCCCAAAGGCATGTGATTCTAATCCACCAACTTCTTCACAAAGGAAGGTGGGGTAATTTCTTCCTATATAATTATCCACCTCCGAAAACCCATTGGAAGGTCAGTTATGTCAGTTCTGACTAAACAATACCCAACAACAGCACTACCACAACTTCGGCCTCAATTTGAACTTGCATATGAATAATTGATGAACTGACCCGATTCAATGGCACCTAACAACAATAACAACAACAACAACAACAACATGTTTCAGATTAAGAGATTCTACAAGAAAGGTATCTATCACATTCTTTTTATTTTACATTGGTTTGCATAGAAAGTTTTTATACGTTGTTTCACACTAGCCTTCATTCACATTGTGTTTCACTTAGTCGTTCTCATTCATTATCCTTTATAAACTCAATCACCATTAAACCATGCTCATTATTGCCATTTTAGTATATCACATTCGTGACAAATCTGCAAGTACTGTAATCATAGAGCAAATCTATGACAATACAGTCTACTGTGAAATACACATTATTTTGCAGATTTATTTTAGAGAAAAGTTCCAAACTATGAAAATGGACATTAATGAGTCTCAGGTTGAAAATTACTATTTCAGATCAATGATGTAGACTCATGTAAGTAAAGATTTT
>NW_006399869.1:3561706-3566277 GCF_000299155.1 Elephantulus edwardii | reverse complement strand
TTTCTGAATGCACTTCCAGCTGGAAAAAAGTAGAAATTGCTGCATGCATACATTTGAGACAAAGATTCCTGTACAAGGCAGATCAGGACCAAGATGATCAGAATGGTAGTGGTAGCACCACTGCCAGCAACAGAATCAGCAATCGTAGCAGTGGTGGTGGAGAAGAAGAGAACCATGAGGGACAGGGCTGAATGGAAATGTTTCTGCAGAGTGTCAGAGATGAGGATCTTTGTTCAAGTTTACTTTGGAGGAAGGGAAGAAGATATCATAATTGGAAAAACTTGAAAACACTGCATAACATTAACGAAGAACCTCAAGGCTGAAGGTCAAATGTCCTGCTAACATGGCTGAGAAAGTGTTCTGGCTGAAGAATTGTGTGCTGTTTCCTATGTAAGTAATAAACTGTAAACTTCCCTAATAAACTCACTTCTGTGAATATAGTCTTTGAGTTCTCTGGGGACTTGTAATTGCTTAGCAGACCTATTAGTTGAGCAAGGAGAGCTGTATTTGTGGACTAGGGTGTAGATAGGGGTGGCATTTGGTGTTAGAATTCATAGAGGAAAGTGCAGTAGTGTGGAGGCATGTGTGACCTCACAGGAATCAATATTGTAGTGTTAATATTATTGATGGAGATTCTTTCATTTTATAGAGTTAGTGGAGGTCAGACTCAGCTGCTTTTATGCCAGTTGTACTGTTTTTGTATCCATTACATAGCTTTATATTAATTACTATAAATTACATTTAATTGATTATGATATGGATTTTTCATTATGATTGAACCATAAGTAATTTGTTGTTTTTATGTTCCGTCAAGTTGAAACCAAACTCAAACTGATCCTCCAGCAGGTTTTCAGAGGCTGTAGATCACATGAGAAAATTGTCCATTTTTCTCCTACTGAGCAGCTGATATATTTGAATTGCCTGGTTTGGGATTGGCAGTGCAACTTTGGGAAACACCAATTCATATCTTTGTTGTTGTGTTGTTTGGTGCCATCAAGTCAAGTATGACTGATAGAGACCTCATGAACAATAGACCTGAATCGTGTTCTATTCTATGCCATCTCACCATCTCTGATACACTTGCACCTATGGCTGCAGTTACCAAGTCAATCCATCTCAATAGAGGTCTTTCTTTTTTCTTTTTTGTGACTTTCCACTTTTCCAAGCAAGAATGCCATTTCCAAGGAATAGAGTCTCCTTGGAACTCTTCTAACAACATGTCCAAAGTATGAGAGATTAAGCTTTGCTATCCTTGCCTCCAAGGAACACTCTAGCTGCACAGCTGCACCTTTTCCAAGATATACCAGTTAATTCTTTTGGAAGTTCATGGTATATTCAGTACTCTTCTCCAACACCACAATTCAAAGACATTCTTCTTGAGTATTCCTTATTCACTGTCCAGCTCTCAGATGCATAGCAAGTAATTGAAAAGATCATGACTCAAATTAGGCACACCTTAGCCTTCAAACAGACATCCCTAGTCTTCAGTGTTGTGGAGAGGTGCCTAATAATGGACTTTTCCTGACTGCTTGTACCAAGGGTTTTGATTATGAATCCAAGAAAAATGAAATCATTAACAGTTTCAATCATTTCTCCATTTACCATGATGCTCCCTACTAGTCCAGGAGTAAAGATGTTTGTTTTCTTGATGTTAAAATGCAATCCATATTGGAGGTTGTAATCTTTGATCATGTGGAGCAAACACTTCAGGTCCACCTCACTGTTAACACTTCATGTAGTGCCCTCTGCATAGCACAGATTGTTGATCAGTCTTCCTTTAATTCGGATGTCACATTCTTCTTCATTTAGTTTGAATTCATGAATTATTTGCTCTGCCTATAGATCAAATAGGTATGGATAAAGGATAAACCTTTGATGAGCACCCTTCCTGATTTTAAACCATTTACAATCCTTTTTCTATTCAAACAACAGCTTCTTGATCTAGGTATAGACTTCACACTTGGACAATTATGTGTTCTGGGATTCTCATTCTTCTCAGCATTAGTCACAGTTTGTTGTGATCCACACAGTCAAATGCCTTTGCATAGTCAATAAGAGACAAATAGTTATGTAGTGAAACAAGTAATTTAGGAATATCCAAAGAACATAATTTGAGTTTCCCAAAATATTTATTCTCTCTCTCTCTCTCTTTCTCTCACACATACACACATACACATATACACACATTGGAGAAGCTCAATATCAGCAGTCACAACTAGGCCAGGGGCAGTGTGTGAGTCAGATCATCAATTATACATATGTAATTTAAATTAAGGCAGAAGAAAATGAAAATAAGTCCAAAGGAACCAAGGTATGATCTTGAATCAATTTCATCAGGATTCCATGATCATCTTAAGATAGGTTTGAGGCATTGAACACCAATGATAGAAGACTAGATGACTTGTGAAATGATATGAAGGCTATCACTCATGAAAAATATCAAAAGGTCATTACAAAAACAGAGGAGGGGGAAAAAACTGAAATGGATGTCAAAAGAGACTCTAAAAATTGCACTGGAATATTGAGAAGCCAAATCTAAAGGAAAATAGGTCAACGTGAAAGAGCAAAGGGCAGTTAGGGAGGACAAAGCAAAGTATTATAATGGAATGTGCAGAGAACTGGAATTGGAGGGGAAAAAAGGGAAGGACTTGCATTGCATTCTCAAGCTAAAGAATTGAAAAACAAATTTCAGCCTTATGTCGCAAAGTTGAAAGATGCTATGGACAATATATTGAATGATCCAGAAAGCATCAAAAGAAGATGGAGGGAATACACAGAGTCACTGTATCAGAAAGAATGGATTGACAGTGAAAAATTTAAGGATGTATCATATTTATAGGAGCAAATGGTAATGAAAAGAGGAAGTGGAAGCTGAGTTGAAGGCATTGCCAAAAAAAAAAAAAATTCCCAGGACTTGAAGGGACACCAATTGATTTGGGTCAATTAACAGATATAGCCTTGAATGCACTCGCCGGTCTATGCCAGGAAATCTGGAGGACGGCTGTCTGGCCAATGAACTGGGAAAAGGTCAATATTTGTTCCTACTCCCAAGAAAGGTGATCCAACAGAATGTGTAAATTATCAAACAATATCATTTCTATTGTTTGCAAACAAAATACTGCTGAAGATCATTCAAAACAGCTGGAACAGCACATAGATAGGGAATTGCCATAAGTTCAAGCAGGATTTAGAAAAGGCTGTGGCACCAGGGATCTCATTGCTGATGTCAGATGGATTTTGGCTGAATGTAAGGAATACCAGAACAATATATATTTATGCTTTATTGACTATGCAAAGCCATTTGACTATGTGGATTATGACAAGTTGTGGCTGACATTGAGGAGAATGGGAATTCCAGAGCACTTGATTGTGCTCATGAGGAACCGATACCTAGAGCAGGAAGCTGTTGTGCAAATGGAGCAGGGGAACACTGCATGGTTTGGAATTGGAAATCTCCATACCTATTCAATCTATATGCTGAGCAAATAATCCAAGAGCCTGGACTTTATGAAGAGAAATGTGGCATCAGGATTGGAGGGAGACTCATCAATACCTTGCATTGTGCAGATGAAATAACCTTATTTGCTGAAGGTGAGGAGGATTTGAAGCACATGATGCAGAAGATCAAGGAATGCAGCCTTCAGTATAGATTATGTCTCAATATCAAAAGAACAAAGATTCTTACCACTGGACCAATAGACAACGTCATGATGGATGGAGAGGAGTTTGAAACTGTCAACAGCTTCATCTTGTTTGGATCCACAATTAACACCCTTGGTACTAGGAGTAAGGAAATAAAGAGACACATTCTACTGGGAAAAATCTAAAGTTAGAGACCTTTCCAGATTACTGAGAAGTAGTGATGTCAGTTGGAGGCCTAAAGTGTGTCTGATTCAGGTCATGGTATTTCCAATTACTAGCTATGCATCCGAGACCTGGACAATGAATAAGGATGACAGAAAAATAATTGTTGCCTTTGAGCTGTGGTATAGAAGGAGAGCAGTGAACATTCCAAGGAAATGAATTAGAAATATTGAAATAGAAAATGAATAGATGTGTCATGGAGAGGGTGCAGCCCGAGTGCTCTTTAAGGGCAAAGATGATGAGGTTTCTTTCGCTTCACACAATTTGGACATATTGTCAGGTACAGTGACTCTCTGTATTTCCTCCATCTTCTTTTGATACTTTCTGGGTCATTCACTACAATGCCCATAGCATCTTTCAACATTGCGACATGAGGCCTAAATTTGCTTGTTCCTTCAGCTTGAGAAATTCAGAGCAAGTTCCTCCCTTTTTATTCTCCTTTTATTTCAGTTCTCCGCACATTCCATTATAATGTTTTGTTTTCTCCTCCCGAGCTGCCCTTTGAAACTGTCTGTTCAACTCTTTTACTTTGACATGGTTTTCTTTATACTTGGCTTCCTGATGTTTCAGTGCAACCTTTAGAGTCTCTTCTGACTTCCATTTCAGATTTTTTCTTTCTCCTCTGTTTTTATAATGAACTTTTGCTTTCTTCAAAGATGATATGCTTGATATTATCCCACAACTCATCTGGTCTTCTATCATTGGTG
>NW_006399869.1:3548848-3560063 GCF_000299155.1 Elephantulus edwardii | reverse complement strand
TATGATTATGGATAACACTGCTAAGAACATTGGTGTGCCAATCTCTATTTATGTTTTATTTCCATTTGTCTTGGAGTATATTCCTAGCAGTGGAATAGGCAGATCACATGGAAATTCTATGTTCAGTTTTTTTAGCAAATACCAAATTGCCTTCTGGAGTGTTGCTTTCATTTTACAATCCTATCAACGGTGTATGAGAGTTCTAATCCGTCCACACCATATCCAAGATATATTTCTTGCTGTCTTGTTAAACTTTGACACTGCTACTTGGGTGAGATGGTACTTCGTTGTGGTTTTTATTTGTATCTCTCTTATTCCCCATGATTTTGAATGTTTCTTCCTGTGTCCATTGATCATCTGTCTTTCTCTATGAAAAGTCTTTCCATGTCTTTCCCCCTTTTTACAATTGGGTTATCAGTCTTTTTCTTGTGGAGGCCATGAAGTATTCGGTAAACTTTTGATATGAGAACTTTGAACTGGTATTGTCAAATGTTTTCTCAGTCAGTAGATTTTTTGCATCCTATTGGAAAATGTTTTTGATATGCACAGGGATTTAATCTTTAGAAGATCACAATCATCAGTTTTAGCCTCTACTGATTGTGCATTTCTGTCTATATTTGCCAACCTTTTTATACCATACGCTAGTACTTCTAAGCTTGGTGCCTTTTTGTCTCATGATCTTTCTGCTTTTAGTCTTTCTCTATTGGTAATGATATTGGTTTTTGGTTTAGCATATATATTTTTTTTGCTATGTTGAGGAAATTCTTACCTATTCCTCTTTTGCTAGGTGTTTTAATCAGGAAGGTGTGTTGGATTTTGTCAATTGCATTTTCTGAATCAATTGCTAGATTCGTGTGGTTCTTATTATCTACTTTATTAATGTGATGAATTATGTTGACTGGTTTTCTTATTTTGACCCATCCTTGCATGTTATTTTTATTGTTGTTTTTATGTGCCGTCGAGCCATAGACAGCTCATACTGACCCTATGAACACTAGGATAACTTTTGTCATTTCTCCAAGTTCATAGAATTTCCAGAAGCAAGTTATTTCAGAAGTGGATACTACTCCTGCTTCTAAGCTTGTTTTAATGGGGGAGTTCCACCAAACATTGTCCACCATGGATAACCATTATCACATTTGACATATCAGTGTTACAGTGTTTAGCATCACAGCAACTATGACTTACCACTGAACAGAAAAAGGACAGACCAGTGTTATACCCCAGTGTTATACCTCTTAGAAGAATATTTGACCAAAAACAATTAAAACCCGGCCTGAGGGACACAGACTAAAATCATCCACTTTTGGCTTGGTAACATAACTTTCAATCCACTAGACCAATAGAACTCTCTCTATGTTGGTATTGGTGTTGTTAAGTGCCATAGAGTCTTAGACAACTAATAGCAACCATATGAACGAAAGACCTGAACACTTGTATAACTTTCATTGTTCCTCCACATTCATAGAGTTTCCGGAGGCAAGCTACTTTGGAAGAGGATGCCACTCCTGTTTCCAAGTTTGTTTTAGTTGGGGAGCTCCACCAAACACTGTCCACCATGGGTTACCATTATCACATTTGACACATCAGTGCCACAGTGTTTAGCATCACAGCAACCATGAGTTACCTCTACACAGCAAATGGACAGACCAATGCTATACAACTTAGAAGACTGTTTGACCAAAAGCAATTAAAACCAGGTCTGAAGGCTGCAAATTAAATTCACCCACTTTTGGCTTAGTAGCATAACTTTCTGTCCACTAGGCCTGAGGGCCCTAATACTTTTTTAAATAGGGGGCAGAATAAAATCAACTCACAGCCAATGGCCAGTAAACATTGCATCCAAATTATCACCAGAAATCAAACCTCTGTAGAGTCAGACTTTTTCAGAGTACTCAACAGCTGGATTTCAGCCTCATGCTGGTGACCAAATGCATTTTTAAATAGGAGGCCGAATGCAATCAACTCAACAGTCAATGGCCAGTAACTGTCCTTGCATACCTATCATAAATCCCTTGTAATCATGATGAATTATTTTTTTAATTGCTCTTGAATTCTATTGGCCATGATTTTGTTAAGAATCTTTGCATCTATATTCATGAATGATAATTGGCCTTTATTTTTCTTTTTTGATAATATCTTTGTATAGTTTTGGTATTAGTATTATACTTGCTTCAAAGAATAACTCTGTGAATATTTCTTCTTCTTCTTCTTCTTCTTCTTCTTCTTCCTCTTCTTCTTCCTCCTCCTCCTCCTCCTTCTTTTTCTTCTTCTTCTTCTAAATAATTTAAGTAGAATTGGTGATAGATCTTCCTTGAATGTTTGGTAGAAGTTAGCTGTGGAGACATCTACTCCAAGACTTTTCTTATGGTATGACCTGCTCAATTTCTTCTTTTGTGATGGGTCTGTTCAAGTGTTCTACATCTTGCTGTGTCAATCAGAGTAGAGCATGAGTTTCAACAAATTTGCCCATATCCTCTAGTTTTTTCAATTCTCAAAGTGTGCTTAATGGATACTTGTGGAGGCAGACTGTGCATATGATGTTATAGTATGTTTATTTTAATCCTACCTACAGCGCAGGAGAGGAAGACTCTTGATAAGATGGATCAATTCTGTGACTGGGGTGTTGGATATGAATGTGCTGGAAATGGTGAGGTTGGCACAGGATAGAGCAGTGTTTTAGGGCTCTTGGATATAGGGTCACTATAAGCACAACAACAACATAGTAAAAAAAAATTCTAAAAATTGAAAATTACTGAGTTTAAGTCAAGTGTAGATTTTTCACTAGAGAATGTCTTTAAAATCTATTATCAGGTTTTTGTAAGTAGATTGTGATTCATAGTAAGCCTGACAGATGGATAAGAACTGCCTCACAGGGTTTCCAAGTCTGCAGTCTTTATCATCATAAACCACCTTATCCTTTTCCTGCAGAATGGCTGGTGGATTTTATCTACTGACCTTTCCATTACTAATCAAGCACCTAACAACCAAAATACCTTAGTAAACGTCTTAGAACTTTCAAACTATCAATGCCAAGAAAAGATATTTCCAAACTTATTTGGGTTTTTTTACTTTTAAAAAATTTATACTCGTTTATTTACAAAATTCTAATACATTGTTTTATTGATCCTTTCTTTTTCATGTCACATTCAACATTTTTAGTTATCTCGGAAATATTTTTAGTGAAGCAAATTTTGTTTCTGGGTTTATTCTTGGTATTCATGACTCTACTCTTTTACTGAACATGGGGAATATTATAATGAACCCAAATCAATCTAAGGTCACATGAACTCCAGTTAACATGACAAGAGAAAGAGAGTCTTATATCTATGATTAATTCAAATTGTGTAATCAAAAGACAATGCTAATGCATTTCTCTCCTTTTCTTGTTATGTGAGTAAATATTCCTATCAAGATAACTGTTATCAAATGGGCATTGTAATTCCATTAATTTGAAATTCTCCACAAGAAATCAACATTGACCAGTCACTTGGGATGTCACTGATAATCTAAAGGATCATTAATTTTTAATAGTCTTTAGAGGTGTGCTGAACAGATCATTTGAAAACTAGACTTCATGAGGAAAAATGTGGCATCAGAGTTAAAGAAACACTCATCAGCAGCCTGCATTATACAGATGATACAATCTTGCTTGCTGAAAGTAAAGAGGACTTGAAATATTTGCTGAATAAAAACTAGTCTTCATACTAAATATATATCAACACTAAGAATACAAAAATTTTCACCCCTGGACCAAAAGGAAACATCATGATAGATGAAGAAAAAGATTGATATTGTTAATATTTTGGTTTACTTGGATCCATAACCAACATCCATGGTTACAACAGTTAGGAAATCAAAATATATGTTGTAATGGGAAAACTTACTGTCAAGGACCTCTCTAAAATGTTAAACGGCATAGTTTTCAGTTTAAAGATTATGGTACACTTAATCAAAGTAATGTGTTTTTTTTTTTCAAGTAATTGCTATCCATCTGAAAGTTGAACAGTAACTAAAGATGACAGAAGAATTGATGCATTTCAGATATGGTATTTGAGAAGAGTACTGAATATCCCATGGATTGTCCACAGCCAGAATGCTCCCAGATTGGACTCAGTTATGTCAAAGATGTTGAGGATGGCACAAGATAGGTAGGGGTTCAGACCCATGATTCATAAGGTTGATATAAGCTGTAGTCAACTCGGTGGCACCTGAGAACTATACCCTTTAGAAGCTTTGCATTTTTTCTTTCTACTAGTGCAGCTTTTGCCACTAGGCCACCAGAACTCCCTAACTATGAAAAGTGTCTTACAAGCTCAGATAACTAAAATATCTCAATAGAATTAGTTTACATCCTTCTGGACTAAGCACATTTTAAATAGATTCGCTGTTTTAAACACACTCAATTATTATGCTCCACATCTACCTTATGAGACAACATGTTTCCAATGGAAACTATGTTTCCATTTTATAAATTCAAAAGATAAAAGACAGGGAGACTGTAAAACTTTATGCTTAGTCTTTTTGAACTACGGTGAGGAATAGAATTTGAACCCAGTTCCATAGTAGTCTTAATCAATATTACACAATACTCATGTGTACAAATTGCTTCAACTTCATTTGCTGTTTTCTAAGAGAATTATACCTAGAAGAATCAGATTATTTGTTTGATCCATTATTACTTGTCATTTTAATAAGAAATATGGTTGAATAGTGGAAATTTCAAATGTTTGACATTACAATAAATATTACAAAAGCATGTATTATAATGTTAGAATTTTTTTTTACTAATATGCAGGTATTTTTGAGGACTTCGAGGAATAAAAAATAATTAAGCACTCAAATGATAACCAATGAAGAGGAATGAAGCATCATGATCAGGAAGACTCATTAACAACCCATGTTATGCAGATGACACAAACTTGCTTATTAAAAAAGGTGAGGACATGAACCACTTGTTGCAAAAGATCAAGAACTATAACTATAGCCATTAGTATGGATTTAATCTTGTTATTGAGAAAACAAAAGTCCTCACAAAAAGACCAGCAATCATTATCATGATAGATGGGGGAAGACTGGGACTGTCAACAATTTCTTGTTTGGATCCACAATCAATACCTGTGGGACCATTGTGTGTCACTGAGTCATAACTAACTCATAGCTGACCCTCCATTGGGTTTTCAAAGGTGGTTAATCACATCAGAGGAGATTGTCCATCTTTCTCTTGTGAAGCAGATGGTGAATTCAAACAACATACCTTTGGGATTACAGTGAAGCTTCTTATGACTAGGCCATCAGAGTCAATAAATCAGGAGAATAGCAATGGACAAGTCTGCTGTAAGGGACCTCTCAAAAATACTTAAGAGAAATGATATCACTTTGAAGACTAAGCTACACCTAATTCAGGTCATGATCTTCTCAACCACCTGCTATGCCTTCTGATGGCAGTGAATAGGATGGCAGAAGAAGAATCAATGCCTTTGAATCATGGTTTTGGAGAAGATTACAGAATATTCTATGGACTGCCAAAAGAACTAATGAATATGTCTTGGAAAAGGTGCATACAGAGTGCACCTTGGTGACAAAGATGCTGAAGCATCAACTCTCATGCTTTGGACATGTAGGTAGGTGAAGCTATTCCTCAGAAAGGGATATCATGCTTGAAAGATGGAGGTAAGAAAAAGAGATGAAGATCCACAGCAAGATCGATTGACATAGTGATTGTAGCAACAGGGTCAAGTGTATCAGAGATAATAAGAATGACACAGAATAGGGCACAGTTCAGATCTGTTATTCAAAGGGTTTCTATGAACTGTACTTGATTACACCTACCAACAACACCAACAGATAATCCAAAGACTGGAGTTTCAAACCTACTAAGCAACTACTAGGGAGAAAGACCTTTTGATCGCCTTTTATAAATGTCACAGCAGGGAAAAACATGCCTTATGAACTTAGATGATGAAAATATCTTAAAAATAATAACTAACATTGATTTGAATGGAGCTCAGTTTAAATATATTCTTTATATGTAAAAATTAACGGCAACTACGTCCTATGGGGCAATTCTATTCAGTCACATGGAATCAAAAAGTCAGAATAAAATATACTCAATTTATTATGTAACAAAAAGACATTTATTCTGGGGAATATAGCGGGGCAAAATTTCTAAGGAAATTTTTCTGAGAAGGAATACTTGAGCTAAATTATAAAAGTTGAATAGAAACAAACAAACAAAAAAACCAACCCAAAGATACACAGAAAGAAAGAGAAAAACAAGAAAAGCTAAAATGAAAGTTTTAGATCACAGAGGGTTCCCAGGTACAGCAAATAACAGATGGGAAGATTATGAATTTAAGACTTTACATGTTATATATTTTTCCAGTCAATTGACTATATACATATTTTAATAAGTTTTTAAGGTGGCCTGGACTGCTCTCTTGCCTGGAACACTAGACCATGGCCCCACTTGCCTGAGACCTTAGCCCCTACACCTGGTAGCACCAACCCTGCCACCTGGACTCCCCAAACCTGCCACCTGGAAGACCTGGCCCCACCACCTGAACTCCTCTGCCAATTGCCAGAACACTCCCTCCCACCGCCTGAAAGTTCAGCCTCGCCACCTGGAGGACCTGGCCCTATCAGTTGGACATTCCTCTACTTGGAGGATGACAAGCTGCTGCCTCTCTGAACTGCGCTGGGGATGGCAATATCACAGGTGAACGCATTTCTTCTCCCCTCCCAGAGATTAAATTGTCTTTAGCCTTTGGGACCTTGGGCCCATCTAGTCTAGTTGCATCAATTGCCTGCCAGAGAAGATTGCTAATTCACAGGCTATATCTCTCCCTACCTGAAGCAAGTCTTTCCTTGAGTCAAGTTCCTTCAGTTCAGAGAGAAACTCAGGAAGGGTGACTGTCCTGCCCTTCTTTAGAGAAGTGACGTCCTGAGCCAAAGTTTTCAGACCAAGAGCCTCTTAAAGCCTCAGGGATGAAAAAGCTCTATCACAGGAATGTCACAGAAAAAGCAGACTATCTCAAACCTTACATAAACCCAAAACAAGATGTCATCCCCCAAAAGTGACACAATATCAATAGATTACCTGAAGTCAGAAAGTATGATGGAACTTTCTGACACAGACTTCAAATGAACAATCATTGAATATTTTCAAGGTGTAAAAGACAAAGAATTACAGGACTCTCCAAGCAAAAACCAAGAGGAACTTAACAACAACAACAACAACAACAAAACTCAATTCAAGACAATGCTGATATAACAAATGAGGCATCAGAGGCTCTGGAAAACCAAGAAACCATAATACAGAATATGAGGAGCAATGTTTCAGATGCTGTAAACATATTGGAAGGACATATGAACAGAGTTGAAGAGAAGGAACACAGAACCAGCATAATAGGACATAGAATTGTCACTACTGATCTGCTAGAACAAAAAGCAGAATAAAAAAGGAAGGAAAAAGAAGAAAGCCTAAAAATAATATAGGGTATCATCAAGAGGAATAACATGCACATAATCAGAATCCTAGGACAGGAAGAAGCAGGTAAAGGTATCAAGAAAGTTGTGGAAGAATTACTAGAAGAAAACTTTGCAGGCATAATGAAGAATGAGAGAGTATATATTCCAGAGGCTGAAAGAACAACATATAGAAGTGGCTCCAAAATAAAAATACCAAAAAAGCATATCATAGCCAAATTTGCCAGTACCAAAGATAAGGAGAACATTCTGAAAGCAGCTAGGGAGAAACAAAGAGTAACCTATAAGGGAGAACAAATAAGATTAAATGCTGATTTGTAAGCAGAAACTATGTGAGCGAGAAGACAGTGGAATGATAAATATCGAACAAAGAATACAGCTGTCAATCAAGAAAAATGTACCCTCAAAACTGTCCATCAAATATGGAGAGATCATGATATTCTCAGAAAATGAGAACATAAGAGAGTTTGTAAAAACAAGACCAGCTTTGCAGGAAACACTGATTAAAGTCCTTCTTACAGAGATTCCACCGAAAGCAGGATGGACCCAAGTAACTAGGAACAATACCGAGAAGAACTACACAAAATGACAGCAATAAAATCCTGCCTTTCAATAATTACATTGAATGTAAATGGTTTAAGTACATCACTGAATGGTTTAAGTGCATCACTGAAAAAAAATGTAGCAGATTGGATTAAAAAAACACCAAACCCATTGAAGCTGATGAGGGAGAGAATAGTTTAAAATTAATATATTTTACGGCATTATGATTATCATAAGAGTCCAGAATGAGGGTTGCAGAGTGGAGTATACTTGGGGTGGGAGTGGGGAGGTGCGCGGGCGGGTGTGGGGGGGGTGTATGAAACCAATGAAGGAGTTTGTCTTTTGCTTTTCAAGGAGAGGAGCGAACTGGGGGTGGGGGTGGGGGTGAGTGGGTGAGGAGAAAAGTGCAACAATGAATGAATGGAATTGCAAAATCTCTGTAGATTTTCATTGAAAATAATAATAATAATAATAATAAAACAAAACACCAAACCCATCAATATGCTGTCTAAAAGAGACATACTTGAAAAGTGAAGATAAAGACTGACAACAGCAACAAAAAAAGGATTGGGAAAAAAATATACCAAGAAAACTGCAACAACAACAAAAGCAGGAGTAACAATATTAATCTCCAATAAAATAGATTTCAATGTAAAAATGATCACAAAAGACAAGGAAGGTTACTACATAATGCTTCAAGCATCAACAGAACAAGAGGGCATAATAAAAAATATCTATGTACCAAATGATAAAGCTGCAAAATACAGAAAGCAAACATTAACAGAATTGAAAAAAGAAATAGACAACACCGCTATAGTAAGTAGTATGTGATTTCAATATACCACTCTGAAGAAAGGAAAAAACTACCAGAGAGAAACTCAAAGATGTGGAAGAATTAAACCACACCAAATCAATCTCATAGAAATATAAAGGTCAATGCACTCACAAAAAAACATCTCCAATGTGCATGGAATGTTCTCCAGAATAGATTATATTTTAGGTTACAAGGTAAGCATTAAAAAAAACATAGAAATGCAAAGCACCTTCTCAGACCACAATGCTACAAAACTAGAAATTAATAACAAGAGAATAAAGGAGAAAAAAAGACGTATTTGGAAAGTGAACACCACCTTGCTTGAACATGAGTGGGTAATAGAAGAAATTAAAAAAAAGAAATTAAAAAGTTTCTTGAAACAAATGGCAATGAACACAAAACTTACCAAAACCTCTGGGAAACAGCCAAAGTAGTAATTGTTGTTGTTATTGTTATTAGGTGTTGTTGAGTCAAGTATGACTCATAACAACGCTGTGGACAAAAGATCTGAAGTGCCATCCTCACATTTCCTGACACTTAAGAGCCCATTGCAGCAGTCACCATATCAATCTACTTGGTTGAGGGTCTTCCTCTCCTTCACCAAGCCGCAACCCTTCCCAACATCATGTCCCACTCCAAGAAATAGCATCTCCAGCAATATGTCCAAAGTATGTGAGGTTAAGCCTCATCATTTCTGCCTCCAAAGAGCACTCAGGCTGCACCCTCTCTAAAACATATCTACTAATTTTCTTAGCCTTCCTTGAGATGTTCACTGCTTTTCTCCAACACCTCAGCTCAAAGGCATCAATTATTTTTCTGTTATCCTTATTCATTGTCCAGGTCTTGGATGCATAGTTAATAATTAGAAAGACCATGACTTGAATCAGACACACTTAATCCTCAAACGGACATCACTAATCCTCAATAATTTGTAAAGGTCCCTAACTGCATATTTTCCCAGTGGAATGCATTTCCTTATTTCCTGACTGCTCGTACCAAGGGTGTTAATTGTGGGTCCAAGAAAGATGAAGCTGTTGACAGTTTCAATCTCTTCTCCATCCATCATGACACTGTCTATTGGCCCAGTGGTAAGAATCTTCGTTTTCTTGATATTGAGACACAATCTATACAGAACTGCTTCAAATCCTTATCAGCTAAAGCAAGTAAGGTTGTGTCATCTTCATAACACAGGTTTTTGATGAACGTCTCTCCAATTCTGATGCCACATTCATCTTCACAGAATCCTGGCTCTCGGATAATCTGTCCAACATATAGATTGAATGGGTATGGAGATAGAATACATCTGTGACACAGCCCTTTCCCAATTACAAACCATGCAGTGCTCCCTTGCTCCATTTGCACAACAGCCTCCTGCTCCAGGTACAGTTTCTTCATGAATATATAAGTATAATCAAGTGCTCTGGGATTTCCATTTTCCTCAGTGTCAGCCACACCTTGTCATGATCCACACAGTCAAACATCTTTGCATAGTCAAGAAAGCACAAATGGATATTCTTCTTGTATTCCTTACTTTCAGCCAGGATTCATCTGACATAAAGCAATGAGATCCCTGGTGCCACAGCCTCTTCTAAATTCTTCTTGAACTTATGGCAATTCCCTGTCTATGTACTGTTCCAGCTGTTTTTGAATGATCTTTTGCTAAAGAAATACTTTAGCAAAAATACTGCTGTATTTTTCTTGCAAACAATATCAATGATATTGTTTGATAATTTCCACAATCAGTTGGATCATCCTTCTTGGGAATAGGAATAAATCTTCCCATCTGTTGGCCAGACAGCTGTCCTCCAAATTTCCTGGCTGAAATTATAAAAATTTGTACAGAAATAAATGAAATAGAAAATAAAAAAATAACAGAAACTCTCAACAAAACCAGGAGTTAGTTCTTCAAAAAGATAAGTAAAATTGGCAAACCACTAGCAAAACTAACAAAGGATAGAAAGAAAAGACACAAATAATTCAGATTAGAGATGGATGGGGAAATGTCACAACAGAATCAACAAAAATAAAATGCTCAATAATGGAATATTATGAAAAACTATACTCAAATAAATATGAAAATCTAGAAGAAGTAAACAAATATTTAGTAAGTCACAACCTACCTAAACTATCATAGACTGAAATTGAACACCTGAACAGACCCATTCCAAAATACGATTAAAAAGGTACCAAAACAACTTCCAACAATAACAATAGCACCAAAAAAGCCCTGGATCAGATGGTTTTACAGGTGAATTTTATCAAACATTCAGAGAAGAATTGTCACCAATTCTATATAAAGTATTTCAGAAAATAGATAAAGATGGCATTCTCCCAGACTCATTCTATGAAGCAAACATATTCTTGATACCA
>NW_006399869.1:3546295-3547148 GCF_000299155.1 Elephantulus edwardii | reverse complement strand
CTAGAATTTATAGAATACTCCAGCACCTCAACAAAATAAAGGTAAACAACCCAGTTGCAAAATGGGCACAGAATATGGACACTTCACCAAAGAAGACATTCAGATGGTTAATAAATACATGAAGAAATCCTTTGCTCTAAGAGAGATGCTAATCAAAACAACTATGAGATATCATTTCGCACAGTAACAATAACAAAGTTCAACAGAGCAGCAAACAACAAATGCTGGCAAGATTGTGGAGAAACTGGAACCTTTATTCACTGTTGGTGGGAGTGTAAAATGGTGTAACTACTCTTGAAGTCAATATGTCATATTGTCAAAAATTTGGAAATGGAAATATCATTTAGCCCAGAAATTTCAGTACTTAGAATATACCCTAAAGAAACCAAAACTGCCATCCAAATAGATTAATGCACACTCATGTTTCCTGCTGTATTGTTCACAATAGCAAAGAGATGGAAGCAAACCAAGTACGCATCAACGAATTAATAGATGGAAATGCTGTGATATATTCACACAATGGAATATTACACAGCACTGAAAAATGTTGTTGTTATGTGCCGTCGAGTCGTTTGCAACTCATAGTGACCCTATGTACAACAGCTCTAAACCCTGCTCTATCCTGCGCCAATCTCATTGCCTCTGACACACACATCCCGATTACCCCAGTCACTGAATCAATCCACCTCATAGAGGGTCTTCCTCTCCTGCGCTGTCTCTCCACTCTGCCCAGCATGATGTCCCTTTCCAAAGACCGGCCTTTCCTTACAACATGTCAAAAGTATGTCAGACGAAGCCCCAGAATCCCTGCCTCCAAGGAGCAGCCTGGTTTAACGCTGTCTAGGATGAATCT
>NW_006399869.1:3539658-3541200 GCF_000299155.1 Elephantulus edwardii | reverse complement strand
TTAGGGCTGTTGTACATAGGGTCGCTATGAGTAGCAAGTGACTCAATGGCACATAACAACAACAACTACCTAACTTGTGAGGGACTGGGGAGAGTTATGCTGAGTTAACTTAGTCCCACTTGGACAGTACTGTATAAATCCATTATCACAGATTGAGTTGAATATCCAAGGCAGAGGTGCGGAAGGGTGGAAAGAGGGATGAGGATTCACATGGGGGGTAGGGTGTTAATCATAGGGTTGCACAATTCATGGGTGGATGGGATGAAGGAAATAGGAAAGATAATTTGTGAAAAACAATGTATTCAAACTTTGTAAATAAATCAGAATAAAATTTAAAAAAAGAAATATATGATTAGGTATTATTTGCATGACAGTAGTCCAAAATAAGAGATACATAGCAAAGTGGACTGGGGCTTGGTGGGAGGGAGGAAACTGAAACAATAAAAGAATCTTTTTTAAAGAGAAAAGCAAACTGGGGGGGGGTGTGGATTGGTAGGGAGGAATATGTACAACAAGGAATGAATGGAGATCCAAGTTTTCTGTAAACTTTCCTTAAAATATCAATTGAAAAAACACCTATCAGACAATTCCACCATAGTTTTCTCCACTGACACCCAGGAATTTGAAGTATTTAAAATTACATAGCTCACTGTGGTATTAGCCTGAAAGTTGGAGCTTTTTGCTTTTTTTTTTAAAGTCATTAGTTAACTTCTCTTGTCCCACACTACCTCAACTGTGGACACATGGTCTTACAAATTAGCATTAGCTAAGAGAGTGGGATATGTAAAGAAGTGCTTCCAATGCTGACCAGCAAGACTTGAAATGAAGCAGACTTGAAGTAAGACTTGAGGTGAACAAGCCTTGTGGTGGTAAGATTCTGGTGAAAGCAAAACACTGGTGATGGACAGATTGTGGAATTGCTGTGGAGAAACTATGACAAGGTGTGACCTGAGGTTTCTTGCATTTTTACCCGTCACTGTTGGATTCTGCTCTTCTCACCTTTGATGACAGAAGGAAAAGTTGCCTACTGAATTGAAACTGGCACCTGGACTAACTGAGGAATTGTGCCTTCGAACCACTGGACTAAAACCTGGGCATATTTTGGGTGATATTGTGATATCCTTTTCTGCCCCCACTCTCCAAATTCCTCCTCTAATAAATCCCATTGTTGATACCATTAAAAAAGTAGAATATGTTGTGTCGTCTAAGAGACATATCTGAACCATCATTGTACATCCAATAATTTACACATATTTTCTTTCAAAACATTAGTTTTAATTCCTTAAATTTTAACAACAACCTTCTGCTTTCTCCTTGGGTTTCTATCCATCCATCTCCCTCCCTCCTTTCTTTTTTTGTAAACTCTGGCTTTTAGTTGA
Source organism: Elephantulus edwardii (assembly GCF_000299155.1). Taxonomy (NCBI): domain Eukaryota; kingdom Metazoa; phylum Chordata; class Mammalia; order Macroscelidea; family Macroscelididae; genus Elephantulus; species Elephantulus edwardii. Next base: position 3,539,821 of record NW_006399869.1, on the reverse strand, counting down.
TTACTTTGAGTAGTAACTCTGAAGTTGCTCACATGTGTTTTCATTCACTTTATAAGTCTAGCTGTAATTTGACTGTAAGGTAATCCTGAAGATCAGTTTCATACCTAGGCTTAAAGAGTGGGTAAGGGCCTTAGATTCAAGAGCTCCAGCAATCTCTTTTTTT
>NW_006399869.1:3536624-3539113 GCF_000299155.1 Elephantulus edwardii | reverse complement strand
CCTCCACCATGTAGCCATCGCTCTAGACTCCTGTGATGACAGAAATACCTAGTTATATATCTCTTTTAAACAGTTTTCTCCCTCCTCTGTTTCAGTGCTCCAGCAATCTCTATTCAATCAGTGCATTTTATCTTTTCTATAATTTTGAATTTTGTTCCCTTTTTTTTCGTTCTGTGTAGGAGTAAATAAAAGTAAAGTTATATCTCTTTTATAAATATAAAATTAAAACACATCAAAGATTTTCCTTAATTTATTAATTTATGATGAGATTAGTTGAATAAATACTATAAGCAATTTTAAGGAAAATACAGAGTCACACATATTTAAGCTAATGAAGAATGTTAAAATAGATTTACAAATAGATACACATGAAACTGTCTATAGACATTATGAAATTCTGTCCACCTAACAACAGATTTTTAGGTGAAAATTTTCTTTATTGTTATTAGTTTCCCACAACTCAAATTCTTGTGAAATAACTTCAAAGTCAAAGAAAGCTTAAGAAAACTTTTAAGGTAATGCGAGAAAGAATTATATCTATTCAATTTCAGGGGCTCTCAGAATTTTTCACAACCCTATAAAACATAAATTTTAAGGCTTATAAAAAGACTGTTTTAATACTGATAAAAAAAATAGTATTCTGCCATATAATAGGTTTGCTCTGAAATTAATAACCTTATCCCTGGCAAAGCTCAATAGGTTCCTAGCGCAGTTTTTAATCTTGATGTAGGTCAGTCCAAGAGCCTATTAATCCAGATAGGTTTCAGTCACATGAGACACTGACCAGAGAATGGAGCCACCAGGATAAATACCTGATCCACAGAAAATGTGAGAATAAATTTGCACTGTGTTAAGCTTTTAAATCAGTAAAATCTTTTGCACAGAGATATAAACTAAATGCCTACTATAGAGTTCTTTTTATATTAAATTCAAGACTAGGTAAAATTGAGTTGTTGTGTGAGACGTTAAGAGGTGATTTAAGGTAGAAATAAAGATTAAGAGGAGGACTTCTAGGATCTACTAATTCTCTTTCCTCATTTGGGCAGGTATACTGACTGTGAAAATGCATTAACAGTACAGTTAGGAATTGTATAGATTCCTTCATATTGGTTGTATGAACAGAAATATATTTCAATGTCATTGTAAAAAACAACAACAAAAAACCAAACCAAAAAACAATCCACCTTATGATTTAGCTCCCAATTACGTTTATGTCTTTTGCCAAAATATATAATAATTTAAATATATATTAAGACCTTAACATATCCTATAAATGGTTCTGAAAACTTTATACAAATTTATTAAGCACAATCTTTGAGACAGATTTTTTAACAATGCCTATTTTTCAGATGTGGCAATTGACACTGGTCTTAAATAATTTGATGTGACAGGCAAGATACGAGCTTTTACCATCTGATGCAATCTATGTACCTATGTACTTATCTGGTTTTTGTTCAGGTATTTATAGTAAAAATATCCTGGATGCTAACAAAAAAGAATTAATCCATCATTTTCTGTTTTTCTTTAATTTTAAATATGGTTCAGAGAAGACTTGGAAAGCAGAATTTTCTTCTTTCCAAATAAGCCTATCAATTGCCTTTTCTACCTATTTGAAAAATGAGTTTGGTATCTGTATTGGGATTGTGTTGAACTGAAGGTTGTTTTTGGTAAGATAGTAATTGTCACTATATTGAGCCTTCCTATTCCTGAACATGAAATATTTTTCCATTTAGTTAGCTTTCTTATTGTTTCTCGTAGTTGTTGTTATGTGCTGTTGCATTGCTTGCAACTCATAGAGACCCTATGTACAACAGCTCTGAACCCTGTTCTATACTGTGTCAACCTTATTGCCTTTGACACACCTACCCATATTACTCCAGTCAATAGTAGTACTTTATCATTTTCTTTATAAATGCTTTTAGTGTCTCTTGTTGTTGTTGTTATGTGCTGTAAAGTTGGAACTGATCCATAGCTGACTCTCCAGTGGGTTTTCAAAGGCAGTTAATCACTTAGCAGGAGATTGCCTATCTAGTTAGGTTTATTCTTAAGTAGTTTATCTTATGGTTAGTTATTTATTGTAAATGGTGTTTCTTTTGTTAAAATTTACTTTTCCATGTTTTCTTTGTTGCTTAGAGAAATTCCACTGATTTTTGTATATTGATCTTGTATCATGCCTCTCGGCTAAATTGATCTATTAGGTCTAACAGGGTTTTGTGCTGTTGTGGTGTTTTGTTTTTGTTTTGTTTTTTTGTTTTGTTTTCTTTTTGGTGGATTCTCTGGAATTTTCTGTGTACACTATCATATTGTATGTGTATAGCGAGAATTTTACCACTTCTTTGCCAATATGAATGTCTCTTATTATAATTTGCTCCTTGTAAAATTCTCCCATCGCAATATGTCTTTTAATTTCCTGGCTGCTGGTGCCAAGACTGTTGATTGTGGAGCCAAGCAGACTAAAGCTGTGAACAATCTCAATCTCTTCACCATCC
>NW_006399869.1:3535176-3535704 GCF_000299155.1 Elephantulus edwardii | reverse complement strand
CTTTCTATATAATGACTCAGTATATTCCTTCCATCTTCTTTTAATACTTCCTGGATAATTTACTATACTGCCTAAAGCATCTTTGATTATAGCAACTCAAGGTTTGAATTTATTCTTCAGTTCCTTGATCTTAAGAAATGCTGAGTGAGTTCGGCCCTTTTGATTTTCTGACTCCAGCTCCTTGCACATTTCATTGTAATATTTTACTTTGTAATTCTGAGCTACCTTTTGAAATCTTCTGTTCAGCTCTTTAGTATTTTTAATTCTTCCTTGTGCTTTGACTTCTCTGCGCTCCAGTGCAATATTCAGCGTTTCTTCCGACATCCATTTTGGTCTTGTCTTCCTCTTCTGTCTTTGTAATGAATGTTTGCTCTCTTCTTGGATGATACCCTTGATATACTCCCACAACTCATCTGGTCTTTGCTCATTAGTGTTCAAGGTCTCTAACCTGTTCCTGAGATGGTTCTGAAATTCAGGTCTGATAGACTCAAAGTTATATTTTGGTTCCCGTGGATTCGGTTTAATTTT
>NW_006399869.1:3505963-3534396 GCF_000299155.1 Elephantulus edwardii | reverse complement strand
GTCCTTGGAGAAGGACATCATGCTTAGGAGGGTGGAGGGACAGCACAGGAGGGGAAGGCCCTCTAGGAGGTGGATTTATTTGGTGACTGGGGTAATCGGGATGGGTGTGTTGGAGACAGTGAGATTGGCACAGGAAAGAGCAGAGTTTAGGGGTGTTGTACATAGGGTTGCTATGAGTCTCAAGTGATTCTATGGCACATAACAACAACAACAACAACAACTACCTTTTAAAATATTCAGAAAAGTATTGATCAAAGGTAAGAGAGTGTAGTGTAAATTATGCATAATTTATGGGAAAGATGCAATATTTCGGAGTGTATATGTACATGTATGTGAACTTATTGTCCTATAAAGTAAAAAATTAAGATCCAGTATGGTGTGCTACCTTGACATCTGAAACTGAAGTGATAAAAAGGAATTCAAATGGCTTACCCTTAATTCTCCCCCCTCATGTTTTCCCCACATATAAAGTGGTCTAGTGATAGACGTTGCAGTGTCAAACCAAATGCAGACAATTTGAATTCACCAGTTGACCCAAGGGAGAAAATACACAATTTACGCCAGTGGGATTTAGGGCCGCTGAAAATTCATTGGAGGGTGACCTATAAGTCAGCCCTAACTCGATGACATGTAACAACATCACTCAATCAGTCCTCCTTGGCAAACAAATCAAGTATAGCTCCTGCTTATTCTTGAATGTTGGATTTCAATTTCCTATCATGCCACACCAAAATCAGATTGACCGCTGCAACTGAATCTATCTTCATTCACAATGACCCTTCACTGGTTTCCAAAGATGCAAATCTTTATGGGAGGAGATTAACCAACATGTTCCCCATGAAACAGCTGTTGGATAAAAACCATTAATCTTTCTTTTAGCAATGAAATATATAGCACACTTCACTACCAGGCCTCATTACGACAATTTTTCAAGCAAGCCAATCATATCCTCCTTTGAGACCTAGGAGGTAGCCTCTTGGTACTCAAAGCCTATTCACCATAGTCTTTCCCAAGAAAGGTGATCTAACAGAATGTGTAAACAATTGAACAATATCATTAATAGCACACGTAAACAAAATACTGCTGAAGATCATTCAAAAATGGCTTGAATAGTATTTACATAGGGAACTTCAAGAAGTGAAAGCCGCCCCTGTTACAGACATGGTGACTGCCGCTTCTGCCGCTGAACCCGGTGTCACCAGATGAATTGCTCACGAAAGGTGATGCCGAGAACACCAAAGAGGAGCTGGATGAGGACGACGAAGACGAGCTAGATGAGACTCTGTCGGAAAGACTATGGGGGCTGACGGAGATGTTCCTAGAGAGAGTCCGTTCTGCAGTCGGAGCCACTTTTGATCTTTCCCGCTTTGTGGCTCACAAGATGAAAAGATTTTCCAGGGCAGCCTTGTGGATTGGGACCACTTCCTTTATGATCCTTGTTCTTCCTGTTTTCATTGAGACAGAGAAATTGCAGATGAAACAGCAGCAGCAAATGCAACAGAGGCAGATACTTCTCGGGCCCAATACTAGGCTGTCAGGAGGAATGCCAGGGGCCCTACCATAACTTTCTGGAAAATCTAGATGGTTACTGCTGAATCTGAGCTGTCTTGGACGAAGTTTGAAATGCTGATTCCCGCCCCACCCCCAACCTTGCCACATTGATTTATATAAACCTGATGGGGACAATTTCTTCCTTGTGACTCCCATTATCCAAATGTGCCTTTACTTTGCCCTGACTTCTGTCTTCACTCTCAACATCAGCGTGTGGTAAAGCAAACAGTTATTCGCCGTCCTCCCCCCGCACCCTCCCCCCCAATAAATTGCTCTTAGTTATTCTGCAAGACACCCTCCTCACTCTCCTATTGTGGGACAAGAACCAGCAGTGGCGCTGAACCCAAGAGATAATGATTAGGTTTGTTTTGTTTTTTTTTTTTTTTTTTTAGAGCTAAGACTGACAAACTTTATTTGTAAATGGCCAGATAATAAATAATTTAGGTTTTGAAACTCATAGAGGCACAATAAAAAACATAAATGAATGAGAATAGCTATGCCCCCAAAAAACAGTATTTATGGGTTGTGGAACCAAAATTTCACATAAATTTTATGTGTCACAAATCACTATTCTTTAAAAAACAGTTTTCAGCCATTTAAAAAGGCAAAAATTCTTATACAAAAATGGGCAGTGGGTCAGAATTTACCTCTGAATCATAGCTTGCTGATAACTCTGGTGGCCTAGTGGAAGGAGTTGTGCTGCATAGTTAAATGCACAATAGTTTAAAATAGTTTAAATCCATTAACTGGTCCTCAAAAAAGATGGGAAATTTCCTTTTGTGTAATTTATGACCTCTGAAAACCCTGGAGGGTCAGCTGTGTGTTGGTTTCAACTTGATGGCATATAACAACAGTCTATATAAGTTTAGGTAGTGCAGTTTTTGGGAGAAAGTTGTGCTCTTAGCCCAAAGGCTATGCTGGCCTGGTGGGTTCTTAAAGAATAGGAGCTGTGGGGCGGTACATGCACACAGTATGACAAAGCGCACTATGGCTGTGAGGCAGCCGCGTGTATCCCTGGGTGTTGCAGGGAGGAGAGTCCATGCTGCTCCTCCACAGGTGAATTCTGGCTGTTCGACCTCTGTGTACGTGTAGAAAACAAGTCAGTGCTCATTTTTTTAAAATTTAAATATTAAAAACTATTACAGCTGGGGGTAAAAAAGAAGAAGTGAAAGCAGAATTTTGAAGAGGTCATGACACAAGGGATATCATTGCTGATGTCATTGCTGGCTGAAAGTAAAGCATACCAGAAGAATGTCTATATATCTTTTATTGACTATGCAAAGGCATTTGATAGTGTAGATCATAACAAGTTATGGCTAACATTGAGAAGTATGGAAATCCCTGAGCATTTAATTATGCTCCTGCAAAGCTTATACCTAGGCCAAGAGGCTGCTTGTGAACAGACAAGGGAACACTTGTTGTTGTTGTTATGTGCCATTGAGTCGCTTGCTATTCATAGCAACCCTATTTACAATAGCCCTAAACCCTGCTCTATCCTGTGTCAATTGCACTGCCTCTGACACACCAATCCTGATTACCACAGTCACTGAATCAATTCATCTCAGAGAGGGCCTTCCCCTCCTGCACTGTCCCTCCAACCTCCCAAGCATGATGTCCCTCTCCAAGGACCAGTCCCTCCTTACAACATACAACATGTCCAAAGTATGTCAGATGAAGTCTCAGAATCCTTGCCTCCAAGGAGCAACCTGGTTTAACCCTCTCCAGGATGACCCTGTCTGTTTTCTTAGCAGTCCATGGTACACTCAATACTCTTCTCCAGAATCACAGCTCAAAGGCATTAATTCTCCTTCTAGCCTCCCTAGTCATTGTCCAACTCTCTGATGCATAACATGGTTTAAAATTAAGAAGGTTGTATGTCAGAGTTGTTTTCTCTCTCCATACTTATTTAATCTATATGCTGAGGACATTATTTGAGAAGCTGGACTCTGTGAAGAGGAATGTGGCATCAAGTTTGGAGGAAGACTCATCAATAACCTGTGCTATACAGATGATATAACCTTGCTTTCCGAAAATAAAGAGGACTTAAAGAACTCATTGCAAAAGTCAACAAAGACAGCCCTGAATATGGATTGCATCTCAATGTAAAAAAAAAAATCTTGCCATTGGAGAAAAGATTGAAACTGTCAGCAACTTCGTCTTACTTGGATCCACAATCCATCCTTTGGTATCAGTAGTCAAGAAATCAGGAGACTGGAGTTCCAATATTGCACTGACAAAGTCTGTATTCAGGGACTTCCCCAAATTATTGAGAAACAATGTCATTTTTAGAATCAAGGTGCATCTGATTCATGCCATGGTCTTTCTGATCACTTGCTATGCATTTGAGAGCTGGGCAATGAATAAAGATAGTTGGGGGAAAATGTATGCCTTTAAGTTGTGGTGTTGGAGAAGATTACTGAACATCCAGTAGACTGTCAAAAGGACACCAAATATGTCTTGGAGAAAGTGCAGTGAGACTCATCCTTGGAGGCAAAGATGATAAAACTTCTCCTCACATACTTCAGGTAAGTTGCTAGGACAGGCTATTTCTTGGAGAGGGATACCCTCAATCAGGTGGATTGACACAGATTCAGTGACTGGCACAATGGACTCTAGTGTGTCAGGAAATGTTAAGATGGCATAGGATAGGACAGGATTCAAATGTACCGTTCATAAGGTCACTGTGGGTTTTACTCAATTCAATGGTATCTAACAACAACAATAAAAATCCCTCAGTCTTTAAGGTCACTGCATTTTTGAGCCCAATTCTATGTGGTATTCAATGTTCTTCCTCTTAACCTGTGAAAATATAACTAATAAATGCTGTTCATCTCATATGCGCAAAGACTGTTTTTAGTTTTTTATTAAAGTCTGACTCATGGTGACCCATATGTGTATCATAAAACTGCTTTATAGGATTTAATAACAGAATATACCAGATCTACAGGACACATCATCCTCCCTTGGGAAATGTTGTAACTACACCATGCTGCAAATGAAAGGGAAGGAGCCACAAGAAGTGAACCTGGAGCAGAAATTCAAGGGAAAGGACTTTTCTTCAGAACCATTTGAGATAGGAAGCCTTCCCTAACCCTAACATTAGTATCTTGTATATGAATTTACAGACCCCTAAACTCAAGAGACATTGACCACAGCATAAGAAAATGCCAGCAGCTTGAAGTATTTGGAATCTCAGAAGCCCATAAAACTTGAGATAAAAAAGTATCAGATCAAAGGCTTGATAGCTGGAGATAGGTGTTGAAGGGAGTAAGTGGGAATAGAAGGACATGCTGGTGGAGCAGGGAAATGGGTGGGTCAAGACACTTATGTCAAGAGCAGGGACAACATTGAAACTATTGGTTATTTCTACAATTGGGGAAATAACTTTCATCTTCTCTTTTCTGTAAAATGCTTGTCTGTCAGATACTGTCCTAAATCTGAGCATTCAGATTAATACAGACTAGGAAGGATTGGCCATCCACTTCCGAAATAGCAGGCTTTCAAAATATGTACAACAGAACACACTTAGACGAGAAGATAGGGCAACAGAAGTAGAGCGTTCAAGAATGGAAATACAAAGGAAGAGGAACAGTTGTAAGCAGACACTAGTGATTGAAATATGGAATGTGAGAAACATGAATGTAGGAAAATTATTGTTAAGGAAGAAATGGAAGGCATAAATACTGACATACTAGGTATTGACGAAGTGAGATGGACTGGCATGGCGCATTTAGAGATCATATGATCTACGTTGCTGGAGAAGAAATGATGAGGAAAAATGGGGCTGCTTTCATAGTTAAAAACGTCATTTCTAGATTTGTCTTGAAATACAATATTGGGTTCTTTGGTGGTGGTGGTGGTGGTGTTAAGTGCCATTGAGTCATAGATGACTCAAAGCCACCCTATGAACACTTGTATAACTTTGGTTGTTTCTCCATGTTCATAGAGTTTCTGGAGGCAAGCCATTTTGAAAGTAGATGCCACTCCTGCTTCCAAGCTTGTTTTAATTGGGAAGGTCCTCCAAACACTGTCCACCATGGGTAACCTTATCGCTTTTGACACATCAGTGTCATAGTGTTTAGCATCACAGCAACCACGAGTTACCTCTGTACAGCAATGAACAGACCAGTGCTATACCACTTATAAGAATGTTTGCCAAAAAGCAATTTAAACCAGGCCTGAGGACTGCAGATTAAAATCACTCACCTTGGGCTAGGTAGCATACCTTTCTGTCTACTAGACAGGTAATATTCATATGTATACAGGGAAGTCCAGTGACTATTGCTATCATCCAGAGATGTGCACCAACAACCAGAGCCAAAGAGGAGGAAATAGAAGATTTCTGTAGCCAGAGATCAATCGAACATGCAATCAAGATGCATTAATAATAACGGATGGCTAGAATGTAAAATTTTGGAACAGAGAAAAAGGATGAGTAGTTGGAAAACAAGGACGTGGTGACAGAAATGAAGCTGGAGATAGAATGATAGAATTTTGCACAATCAATGATTTATTCATTGCAAATACATTTTATAAGAAACATAGATGCAGGGTTTACACATGGCTTTCACCTAATTGTATGCAAAAGAATCAGATTGATTACATCTGAGGGGGAAAAACCAAACACTGGAGAATCTCAATATCAGCTGTGAACACTAGGTCAGGTGCTGATTGTGGAACTATCACCAACTACTCATATGAAAGTTAAAACCAAAGCTAAGAAAACTTAAATCAAATCCATAGGAACCAAAATATGACCATGAGTCTATCTCACCTGAATTTTAAAACCACCTAAGCAACATGTTTGAGGGCTTGAATACTAATGAGCATAGACCAGATGAGTTATGGAAAGATATCAAGAATATCATCCAGGAAGAATGCCAATGGTCATTACAAAGACAGAGGAGGAAAACAAGACAAAAATGAATATCAGAAGAGACTTTGAATATTATACTAGAGTGCTGAGAAGCCAAAGGAGAGAGAAGAGTTCAAGATATTAAGGAGCCGAACAGAAGATTTCAATAGACAACACAGGAAGACAAAGTATTATAATGAAATGTGCAATGAGCTGTATTCAGAAAATCAAAGGGGCTGAACTCACTCAGCATTTCTTAAGCTGAAGAAAATGAAGAACAAATTCAAACCTTGAGTTGCTATACTTAAGGATGCTTTGGGTAGAATATTAAATGATCCAGGAATTATTAAAAGAAGATGGAAAGAGTATACAGAGTCACTGTACCACAAGGAATTGGCACACACAGAAGTTCATGAAACAACATATGAGCAAGAGTCTGTGGTGATGAAGGAAGAAGTTCAAACTGCTTTGAAAGAATTAGCAAAGAAAGGCCCCATTAAAAAAAAGAAAAAGAAAAGGCCCCAGGAATTGACGGTATACCAATAGACATATTTCAACTAACAGATGCTGCCCTAGGTGTGCTCACCAACTTGTGCCAAAAAATCTGGAGGACAACCTCTTGGCCAGATGACTGAAAGAGATCTATACTTGTTCCCATTCCAAAGAAAGGTGATCCAGCAGAGTGTGGAAATTATCGAACAATATCACTGATATCACATGCAAGCACGATTTTGCTGAAGATTATAAAAAAAAATGACTGAAAAGCACATCAATAGAGAACTGCCTGAAGTGCAGGCTGGGTTTAGAAGGGGTCATGGTACTAGGGATACTGTAGCTAATATTAGATGGATCTTGGCTGAAAGCAAGGAGTACCAGAGAAATGCCTAGGTGTGTTTCATTGATTATGCAAAGGTGTTTGACTGTGTGGATCACAAAAACTGTGGCTGACTCTGAGAAGAATGGGAATCCCAGAACACTTGATCGTGCTAATGCGAACCTATACTTGGACCAGAAGGTAGTCATCAGAACAGAGGAAAGGAACACTGCATGGTTTGAAATTGGGAAGGGTTTATGCCAGGGATGTGTCCTATGTCTATACCTTTTCAAGCTATATGCAGAACATATTATCCGGGAGGCTGGGCTGTATGAGGAGAAGTGTGGCATCAGGTTTGGAGGAAGACTCCTCAAGAATCTACATTATGCAGATGACATAACCCTGCTTGCTAAAACTGAGGAGAACCTGAAGCACTGGCTTCAGAAGGACAAGGACTGCAGCCTTCAATATGGATTGAAGCTCAATATTAAAAAAACAAACCAAAGATTATCACCACTGGGCCAATTGGCAGCATCAGGATGGGTGGTAAAGAGATTGAGATTGTTCACAGCTTTAGTTTGCTTGGCTCCACAATAAACATTCTTGGCACCAACAGTCAGGAAATTAAAAGATGTATTGTGCTGGGAATGTCTGCTGTCAGAGACCTCTCCAAAGTACTGAAGAGCAATGATGTCAGTCTAGAGATGAAGGTGAGCCTGTTACAGGCCATGGTCTCTGTAATCACTTGCTATGCATCAGAGAGATGGACAATAATGGGATGATAGAAGGAGAGTTGATGCCTTTGTGCTGAGGTGCTGGAGAAGAGTATTGAATATACCATGGATTGCTAAGGGAATGAACAGGTTTCACTGGAGAAGCTTAAACCAGGCTGCTCCTTGGAGGCAAGCATTCTGAAGCTTCATCTGACATACTTTGGATGTGTTGCAAGGAGGGACTACTCTCTGGAGAGGGACGTCATGCTTGGGAGGGTGGAGGGACAGTGCAGGAGAGGAAGGCCCTCAGTGAGATGGATTGATTCAGAGACTGAAGTAATTGGGGTAGGTGTGCCAGAACCAATAAGATTGGCACTGGATAGAGGAGGGTTTAGGGCTGTTGTAAATAGGGTCACTGTGAGTCACAGGTGACTTGATGGCACAGAACAACAACAGCAAGAACAACAATGGATTTTCATGACTATGATCTTGCAGAATGAGGTTGCCAGGCCTATTTTCCAAGTCACCTCTAATGAGAGTCAATCATCAATTCTTCAGAAACTCTTTGTGCCACTCAAGAACTCTTTTCTAAGATCTCTTGTTGTTGTAATATTTTTGATTCAGAATTGACCCATAATTGACCTTTCAGCAGAATTTCAGAGACAGTATATCTCGTGAGAGGAGACTGCTCATCCTTCTTCTTTGGAACAGCTAGTGAATTTGAACAGTGAGCTTTTGGGATTACATTGAAGCTTCTTAACACAAGACCACCAGAGCTCCCTTTTTAAAGTTCTAATATCATGTATTTGGCTCTTCTCATAAGCCTAGCATGGAAAATTTTTGCCTACTAGTTTAATGAAGAGGAAACAATTAAACAGACACCTAATAGACGGGATACCATCCTACATAATGCTGCATCGCAGAGTTTTTTTGTTGTTGTTGTTTGCTTGTTTTTTTTAAATGACTTTAGTTTTTCTCACTGTTGATTTTGGGGGAAAAAGCATTATATGGGTTTTTGTTGTTGTTGTTGTTGCAATGCCCAGAATCAACAAATATGAATATCTGTGATATAGCAAATTTATTTTTAAAAGAAAGAAAGGAAAATAGAACTTTATTTTTAATTGTCAGTTTTATTTTCCTCTTTTCCTTCTTAGAATCAACTACTATCACGAATGTATTGGCATGTATGGTTTATTTTCCACTACGTTGTTGCCCGTGGTGACATAACCTATAGGGAGTGGTTCTGCTAATCCACTGGCTCTCTGACAACTGGAATCCACTTACGTCTCTGTGGGAGAAAGTTGGATAGTCCTCTGTGATGTTTACAGTCTTGGAAACCACTGAAAGGTAAACTGGAAGTTGTTTCTCCATGGCAATGAGTGAGTGAGTGAGTGATTATTACATAATAATGAAAGAGGTTTTACGCTTTTAAATATGTTTATCTTCTGCTTTTTCCTCCCACTTGTTTTTTTTTAATTTTTTATTATTATTTTGTGTGTGTGTGTGTGTGTGTGTGTGTGTGTGTACCATACAATCAGATCTGATTGGTACAAGAGGAGATTGTCCCTCCTTCTCCAGCAGAGTATCTGGTGGATTCAAACCTCACATCTGTGGGATTGCAGTGCAGCTTCTTGCCACTAGGCCACCAGAGCTTCCTCCCACTTGTTTTTATTATTCAGCACATCTTTGTGGATATAGACTTGCGTTACTAGTATCAACTAGTATCAACTGCAATAAAGTTGCAAAATTTTTCAAAATCATTTATCCTTTCTCTTGTGGATAAGCATTTAGGTTTTACCTTTCCTTTTTTTCATCATCTCAAAAATGTTGCAGTGAACTCACGTGTAAAATTTCTCTAGGTCCTGAACCAATTACTAGAATTTCTTGTTGGTAGAGTATTTAAGATTTTATTCTCCATTGTCATTTCAATTTGCACCCCCATCATAAATGTATGAGAGTTCCAGTGATGCCACATCTTTGCCAACATTTAGCACTACCAGGCATTTTCAATTTTTCCTAATCCCATGGATGAACTGGTAGCATACTGTTATAATAAACTATACAATCAACCAAGTTAACCTTTCAGGTGTAGCCTGGGTACCTCAAACCAACTAAAACTCAGTTTACTTTCTTCTCAAGTGTACAAGGTACCTACTCCAGAATTGATGACATATTATGACACAAAACAAGCTTCAACAAATTAAAAACATTGAAATAATACAAAGTATCTTTTCAGATCACAATGCCATAAAACTAGAAATTAACTACAAGAGGGTAAAGATTAAAAATCACTCATGTTGAAACTGAATAACTCCCTACATGATTGGGTTATAAAAGAAAGTTTACAGAGTCACACAGGGCCTCCAGAAGAAAAAGTGTGTAATACAATTAGAAAATGGCTAAAAGACATGGAAAGAATTCTCACAGAGGAGAATACTCGGATGGCCAAAAGACACAGGAAGAAATGCTCAAAATCACTAGCAAGAAGAGAGATGCAAATCAAAACCACAATGAAATGTCATTTCACTCCAGCGGTTGTTGGGTGGGTTTAGTGGGAAAGCAAGTAGTAAATGTTGGAGAGGTTGTGGCAAAATAGGAACTCTAATACACTGTTGGTGGGATTGTAAAATGGTACAACCCCTTTGAAATGCAATTTGACATTTCCTCAGAAAGCTGAACACAGAAGTTTCATATGAAGTTTCATATTCCAAGCTCTTCCACTGCTTGGAATATACCCTGAGAAAATGAAAATTGAAGCATAAATAGAGATATGTACACCATTGTTTATAGCAGCATTATTTGTCATCTCAAGAACATGGAAACAGCCCAAATGTCCAAACACAAACAAATGTACTGAGGAATTGTGATATATTCACACAATGGAATACTAAGCAGCATTCAGGAATAATGATTTTATACATCACTACCTAACTTGGGAGGAACTGGAGAACATTATGCAAAATGAACTAATTCAGTTCCATAAGGACAAATACTGTACAAGACTATTATTCTAGAATATATATGAGGATCCAAGGAGAGGAGAGTGAGAGCAGAGGGGTGAGGATGGATGGGGGGGGGCATTAGAAAAGCGGTTAGTCATAAGGTCATACAATTTGATGGGTGGAGGAAGGGGTAGGTAAAGGAAATGGAAAAGATCCAGTATGGAAAAAAAACCACAAAGGTATATGGACTTGAAAAGAAGACAGTACAAAATAAAAAATTTTATTTTTTTAAAAAAGTACTCTCTTGTCATTGTCAAGGAATTTACGAGACAGTAACCTGGTCATTCAAGAAAAGAAATACATGTTTGTGCCCAATCCAAAGAAAGGAGGTTAAGCAGAATGTAGAAATTATAGGATAAAATAATTAATAAATATGCAAGTAAAATCTTTCTGATGATAATTTAAAGAGGACTAGACACATAAATCAAAAGAGAACTGCTGGAAATTTCAGAAGAAGCTCTGGAATAAGGGATATTGCTTCCGATGTCATATAGATCTGGGCTGAAAGCAGAGGACACCAAAAGATGTTTACTTGCATTTAATTGGCTATAAAAGGATTTGATTGTATGGATCATAAAGAATTTTGAATAACATTTCAAAGAATGGAAATTCAAGAAGCAATTTTTCAATGGAATGAAGGGATAGTGCATGATTTTTAAAAAAGAATAGTGTGCATTTTTATTGTGTGCTATTGAGTCAATTATGACTCACAGAAACCCCATGAACCTTTACTCTGAATCCCTATCTTGAGTTAAATTCACTATCTCTGACACATCCAACTCAATTGTCACAGTCACTGTGTCAAACTATTTCATCCAGGGTCATCTTCTACCTTGGATGCACATTCTACCCTTTCAAATATGATGTCCTTCTCCAAGATCTAATCTTTACTGGCAGCATCCACAAATATGTGAGACAAAGTTTCAAAATACTAGCTCCTAAAACCAACCTGATTTCACCCTCTTAGGAACAAACAAATAGGAAAGAACTATTTGTTCTCATGGCAGTCCATAATATGGTCAGTCCTCTTCTTAAGGACCACAGCTCAAAGGCATCAATTCTTCTTCTGCCATCCTTAGTCATTGTCCAGCTCACAAATGACACACAAATAGCAAACAATTGAAGAAACCACTTCTTGGGTCTAGCAACCCTTAATTTTTAGACTTACACCATTGCTTTTTATCATTCTCTAGAGGTCCTTGAAACTAGATTTTCCCAATGCAACTCATCTTTTGATTTCTTGACTTCTGATGCCAAGGGTGTTGATCGTGCATCCAAGCAAGAGGAAATCGTTAACAACTTCAATATTTTCTCCATCTGTCATGATGCTGCCTACTGGTCTGGTGGTTAGTATTTTTGTTTTCTTGATATTAACATGTAATCCATATTGAAGGCTGCAGTCTTTCATCTTCTTCAATTCTTCAGCAAGCACCTCAACTATTCCTCAGTTTCAGGGAGTAAAGTTGTATCATGTGCATAATGTAGGTTGTTGTTGAATCTTCCTCTAATCCTGAAGCCACATTCTTCATAAAGTCCAGTCTACCGAATGATCTGTTCAGCACAGAGATTAAAAAGATATGGAAAAAGATACATTACTTTTCCACTCCTTTTATGACTTTGAACAATGCCACGTTTCCTTGCTTTGTTTGCAAAACAGCCTCTTGTTCTCGTTATAAGCTTCTAGTGCACACAAGCAAAGTGTCCTGGGATTCTCATTCTTCTCAAGGTTAACCATAATTTGTTGTGATCCACACAGTCAAATGTCTTTGCATTGTTGTTGTTGGTTTTCTTAGCAGTCCGTGGTACGTTCAATACTCTGCTCCAGCACCGCAATTTGAAGGTGTTGATTCTTCTGTCATCCTTAATAATTGTCCAGCCCTGTGCTGCATAACAAGTAATTGCAAAAACCATGGACTAGATTAGGTGTACCTTAGTTTCTAGACTGAAATCGTCACTTTGCCGTACTCTGGAGAGGTCTCTGACAGCAGCTTTCCCCAATGGAATTAATCTTTTGATTTCCTGACTGCTGATGCTAAGAGTGTCGATTGTGGAGCTAAGTAAGTTGTAATTGTTAACAATCTCAATCTCTTCTCAATCCATCGTGGTGCTACCAATTGGCCCAGTGATGAGAATCTTTGTCTTCTTGATGTTGAGTTCCAATCCATATTGAACACTACAGTCCTTCTGCAGCAAGCACTTCAAGTCCTTCTCAGTTTCAAAAAGTAAGGTTGAAGTTGTATCATCTGCATAATGTAGGTTGTTGATGAGTCCTCCTCCAAGCCTGATGTCACACTTCTCCTCATAAAGCACAGCATCCCAAATGATCTGTTCTGCATATAGACTGAAAAAAATATGAAGACAGAAAGCATCCCTGACACACTCCTTTCCTGATTTTGAACCATTTATTGTTTCCCTGCTCTGTTCTGAGGACTGCTTACTGGTCCATGTACAGGTTTCAGATAAGCACAATCAAGTATTTTGGGTTTCCCATTTTCCTCAAGGTTAGCTACAATTTGTTGTGATCCACATAGTCAAAAACCTTTGCATAGTCAATAAAGCACAGACATTCCTCTGATACTCTTTGCTTTCTGCCAAGATCCATCTGACATTGGCAGTTAAGTCTCTAGTGCCACTAGCTCTTCTAAACCCAGCTTGTATTTCTGATGGTTCTCTGTAAATGTATTGTTCCAGTCAATTTTTGGATAATCTTCAGCAGGATTTTGCTAGTGTGTTATATTAGTGTTATTGTTAGATAATTTTCACACTCTATTAGGTCACCTTTTTTTTTTTTAAATGGGAATAAATATGGATCTCTTCCAGTCATTTGGCTAAGTAGTTGTTATCCAGATTTCTTGGTCCAACCTGGTTGGAAGCATCTATTTGTTGAAATATGTCAACTGGTATTCCATCAATTCCTGGGGCTTTAATTTTTGCCAAGTCCTTCAGAGCAGCTTGAACTTCCTTCATCACCATTACCTCTTGATCATATGTTTTTTTCTTGAAATTCTTCTGTGTAAGCTAATTTTTTTGGTACAGTGACTCTGTATAATCCTTCCACCCTCTTCTAATGCTTCCTAAATCATTCAATATTCTGCATATAGCGTCCTTAAGCATTGCAACTACCAGCTTGAATTTATTCTTAGTTCCTCCAGCTTAAGAAATGCCAAGCCAGTTTGGCCCTTTAGATTTTCTGACTCTAGCTCCTTCCACATTTCATTATAATACTTTGTCTTGTTGTCTTCCAAAACTATCCTTTGAAATCTTCTCTTCAGCTCTTAACTTCTACTTTCAGCCAAGATCCATCTGACATCAACAATGATATCTGAAATACCACAGTGTTTTTTAAACCCAGCTTGTATTTCTTGTAGTTCTCTGTTGATGTACTTGTTCTAGTAATTTTCAAATAATATTCAGCTAGATTTTCCTGGCATATGATATTAATGATATTGTTTGATAGTTTCCACATTCTGTTGAATCACATTTTCTCAGAATAGGATTCTTAAAATAACAACGAAGAGACATTTTTAAAAATTATTGAAAGCTTTTGTGATTTTCTGAACTTCTCTTAATCAGAAACAATATATTATTCTACTGATTTCAATACAAGTAAGAAAGTCCTTAATATTAAGAGTATTTTTGTTTAATCTATATTGTTATCTCAGCATGTTTCATACATAGAGGCTGTGCAGTGTTAGCCTAAACTTTATTTTTCTTTTTATTTTTTGGCCAATAATTTAGCTCCCTCTGGTCTCCAGCTAGCTGAATTACAGACACATGACCTTGCAAATTATCAATAGCTATTGGACTAGGATAAGAGAAAGAATGCTTCCTACGCTGAGAAGCTAGACTTGTGTTGAGCAAGATCTGAGGGAAACTGGAGCAAGACCTATTGAGAGTGAGACCCTGGTAGCAAGACTTTGGTGATGATGGTGGAGAGACTGTGGCATTGCTGTAGAGAAACTATGGCAAAGTGTAACCAAAGGAGCCTTGAGATAAAAGCCACAGTTTAAGGTTTTCCTATTCTTTCCAGATTATTAAGGAGAATCTGACTTAAAACTGCTCTGAGGAAAACTTTCTGTATTATTTGGATTTGACTGCAGAACTTAAACCAGAGCTTGAAGTAACTGAGGAATTGTATCTTCTAACTTGGGCTAAAACCTGGACTTGTTTAGAATGATATTCTTTGCCTCTCCCACTCTCCAATTTACGTCCTTAATAAATACCATTTCAGTACCACAACTGTGAATCTGTGAGTCACCAACAAATAAGTAAACCTCTTGCTTTTACTGTGGCTGTATGGATACTTTAATTGCTTTCTGCTCTGGGATTGTGAGGAACTGTGCTATTCTCATTCCCTCTAGCCCTTTCAGAATGATACTCATAGGCCTGACCTCCATGTTGCTTTTTCTGCTCTCTAGACAGAGCTGTTGATAAATATTGATACAATTATTTTTTACAGGAGTTTTGAGACATATAGTGCAACAACCTGAATCTGATTCTGAATCTTCCAATGAACTACTTTCTCACTTCAGGTTAATCTTTTACTGTACTCCTTTGTAAAGAAGGAATAATCATTAAAGCAATTAAAAAAACAAACAAACAAACAAGCTCAACTAATATCATGAGCATTGAATAAAGCACTTTACCTGTCATTACTGTTCTTTTCAGGCACCACTGAGTTGAGTATGACTCAAAGCAATCCCATGGAAAACAGTTCTGAATCCTGTCCTATCCTGTGTCAACCTCACAATCTCTGACACACTTGAGCCCATTGCTGAACTGACTGTGTCATTCTACCCGGTTGAGGCTCTTTCTCTCCTTCACTGTCCTCCCACTTTCCCAAGTATATGTCCCTCTCAAGGAATAGACTCTGCTCACAATATGCCCAAAGTTTGCAATATGAAGCTGCACCATCCTTGCCTCCATGGAATTCTCTTGATGCTCCTCCTCCAAGACATATCTGTTTGTTTTTTTGAACAAAGCCCATGAGATAGTCCATTCTCTTCTCCAATATCACAGTTCAAAAGTGTCACTTTTTCTTCTGTTATCCTTATTCATTGTACAACTCTCAGCAGCATAGCAAATGATTGAAATACTATGGTCTGAATTAAGCATTCCTTAGTCCTTAAATTGATATCATTGTTCCTCAGTATTATAGAGAAGCCCCTGCCTGCAGAGTTTCTTAGTTCAATATATCTCCTGACTGCCAGTAGTGTAGTGACTATGGTTTAGTAAGATGAATTCATTAACAGAATCTTTTCTCTATTATGATGTCACCTATTGGTCCACTGATGAGAATTTTTATTTTCTTGACATTGAGATGCAATCAATATTGAAGGTTGCAATATTTAATCTTCTCCAGCAAGTGTTCATGTATTCCTTAGTATCAGCAAACAGATTGTGTCATCTACATATTTTTTCTACTTTCAAAGAAAAGTATTCCAACAGAATGTGAAAATTATTTATTAATATTACATGCATGCAAACTACTGCTGAAGATCTTGACACAATGGTGAGAATAGTACATAGATAATGGTCATAAATTCAAACTATATTTAGAAGGTTCTGTGGCACTAGGGATATCATTGCTAATGTCAGATGGCTGCTGGCTGAAAGTATAGAATACCAGAGAATGCCTATTTATGCTTTATGGATTATGCAAAGGCAGTATGGATCATAACAAATTGTGGCTAACATTGAGAAGAATGAGACTTACAGAACTCTTAATTCTGATTATGTCAAAGCAAGGAAACACTGTTGTTGTTTTTATTGTTATGTACTGTCAAGTCGCTTGCAACTCATGGTGACTTTATGTATAATAGCCCTGAAACTTGCTCTATCATTTTCCTATGCTAACATTGTTCTCTCTGACACAACTACCCTCATGCCTCACTGAATCAATCCATGTCTTCCTCTCTTGTGCTGCCCTTCCACCTTTCCAAACATGATATCTCTCTTTAAGGACTAGTTCCTCCTTGCAACTTGCTCAAAGTATGTCAGATGAAGTCTCAGAATCTTTGTCTCCAAGGAACAGCTTGGTTTCACCCTCTCTAGGATTGAATCTGTTTGTTCTCCTGGTAGTCCATGGTATATTCAATACTCTTCTCCAGCACCACAGCTCGAAGGCATCAGTTCTCTTTCTATCATCCCTAGTCATTGTCTAGTTCTATAACACACAGCAAGTAACTGCAAAAACAATGTCCTGGATCAGGTCCACCTTTGTCTCCAGACTGACATAGTTGCTCTTCAGTTCTCTGGAGAGGTCCCTGGCAGCAGACTTTCCCACTAAAATTTGGGTTTTTATTTCCAGGCTGCTGGAACAGAGAGTGTTGATTATGCAAAATAAAGCTGTTAACAATCTCAATTTCTTCAACATCTATCATGATGCTGTCAATCGGCCCAGTGGTGAGCACCTTTGTTTTATCTTGAGGTTGAGCTTCAATCCATATTGAAGGCTGTAGTCCTTGACCTTCTGCAGCAAGTGCTTCAGGTCCTCCTCATTTTCAGCAGAGTTGTGTCATCTGTATAACACAGATTGTTGATAAATCTTCCTCCAAACCTGATGCCACACTCCTCCTCAAAAGAAAAGAAAGATGCGTGCAAAAAGTATGGCATTTCTTGGAAGTAGGAGAATCTATGTGTTGAAGATAGTAATAGGAGAGTAATGTTTTTTTCATTTTATATTTAAGTTTGTTGTTGTTGCTGTTATGTGCCGTAGAATCAAGTATGATTCACAGTGACCCTATGAACAAAAGATCTGAACTCTGCTCTATCCTGTGCCATCCTCACACTTCCTGACACATAAGAGCCCACTGCAGCAGTCACCATCCCAATCCACCTGGTTGAGGGTCTTCCTCTCCTTCGTTGACCCCAACCCTTCCCAGTATCATGTCCTTCTCCAAGGAGTAGACCCTCCTAGCAACATGCCCAAAGTATGTGAGGCAAATCCTCATCATTCTTGCCTACAAAGAGCACTCCAGCTGCACCCTCTCCAAAATGTATCTGTTTGTTCTCTTGGCTATGTATGGGATGTTTGGTGCTCTTCTCCAATTTCACAACTCAAAGGGATAAATTATTTTTCTGTCATCTTTATTTATTGTCCAGCTCTCAGATGCATAACAAGTAATTGGAAAGACTATGGACTGAATCAGAAGGACCTTAATCCTCAAAATGACATCATTACACCTCAATAATTTGGAGGAGTTCCTAACTGCAGATTTTCTCAATGCAGTGTGTCTTCTTATTTCCTGACTGCAGGTACCAAAGGTGTTAATTATGGATCCAAGCAAGATGAAGCTATTGACGGTTTCAACCTCCTCTCCATCCATTATGATGCTGTGTATCGGTCCAATGTTAACAATCATTGTTTTCCTAACATTGAGCTGTAATCCATACCAAAGACTGCATTACTTAAATAATAACATATATAATTCATTTAAGTAATAAATAGATATAATTAAACTTGCTTGCAGTGCCAAACGACAGGACATTTACACTAAATTGTAACAGGAGAATGATGGTAATTACATAGAAAATTTATATGGGGGGAAAAGACGTAAGATTGCAGCAAGTCTTCTGAGGGAAATAAAAGTGAGATCTTCTGCCAGATTTATGTGTGAAATAAAAAGAAATAGAACAAAAAGTTTCTTCTTTTTAATGTTTAAAGTTTCCTTTTCCCCTCATTCTACAGTAAGAATGTCCTTTGTATTTTCAAATGATAAATGTCTTTGGAAATGGTTGCATGCAATTGTTATTGTATCCTAAAATATCCCCCCCCATATATTTACAGCAACATTAACATTTATGTGATGAAAGAGGAAAGAGACTGCCTCATCTACAGAAATTTTCCCTCAATCATCTACCGTCCTACACAATATGGTTTGCAATGATAAGATTTTTTAAAGGTTTTTGTTAATGGGGAATAAGGAAATGTTGCTGTTGTAGTTATGTGTCATCAGAGTCTAATATTATAGGCTATTTAGAAGCCATCAATTTACTTTCCTCTCTTTTTTTTTAAATTTTAATTTTTCGAGATGGCTATAAGTCATTGTCCAGGAATAATTTCAGGAGGTTATTACTTAACAGTTTTAAAAGATAATATAACAATTTTTGTTTAAATTGGAAACCACAAATAGAAAAATTATCATAAACATCTGTGAGTTTATACCTGATACTTGTTAGAGAATTGCAGCTGGATCATCAACATTCTTTATGATTGTTATTGATTTTATAATAGAGTTATTTATGTGTTAGGAGTGAGAAATGATCTCATTTATCAAATATGAATGGAAAAAATAGGTTCAATGTAATAATTGAAATGTTCTTCAATTTATAGATTCTTTGTAGTATGGGTAAACTACCTTTTGTACACACTGAAGGCGGCACTTATCTTAAAAAAATAAAGGATATTAAATTAGTTATCACATGTGGGAACCACTTTACTCATTCCTGGAAGCATACAAATCAATATGTGTTTATTTAACTCTTTAAAAGGATTACTAAGTAAGAATTCTTCTGCGGGGACAAAGATATAACTATACCTCAAAGGGTACCTCTTTTTAGACTTGACTATATAACATTAACAACTTTGTATGTGAAGAAGGACCAAGATTAAAATATTCACTTCCAGCAAGAGATCAGGCAAAAATAATTGCAACAAATAGATATGTTAAAGGATACACATTAATGGTGTGTATAATAAATAAATTGATAATAAAAAGGTAAACTGATAAGCAGAATAGAGAAAAGATACAGACAGGAAGTTCACAGAGGAACAGATGGCTATAAGGACATGGAAAAAGGATTAACTGTATAAAGAATAAGAAGCTCTTTTTTATCGTTAGTAAGTTTCCTTTGCATTGGCTTCTCCTTTGGTGATAATGGTGTATTGAAGTCTCCTTCTACTATTGTGGTTTTGTTTATTTATTTCTTTAATTCTGTTAACCATTGTACTATGTATTTTGTAGGTCTATAATTTGGTGCATAAAGGTTGACCAAGGTTATGTCTTTTGATCTATTGTGACTTTAATGAGTATGTAATATCCTTATTTTTGATGGTGGTTTTCATTCTGAAATCTGTTTTATCAGAGATTAATATTGCCACTCCCACTTTTTTGTGTTTACCATTTGCTTGGTGTATTTTTTTCAGCCTTTGATTTTGAATCAGTCTTTTGCTTCTTTTTCTGGATGTATCTCTTATAGGCAAAATATTGGTGGACATTGTTTTCTTATCCATTCTGCTACTCTTTTTTTCTCTTGATGGGCACATTTAGTCCATTCACTTTAAGTGTGATTATTGTCAGACATAAACGCAGGTTATACACATGGATTTCACCTTACGGCATGCATAGGAATCAGACTGATTACATCTGTGGAGAGAACTGCTGGAGAAACTCACTATCAGCTGTGAAAACGAGGTGAGGTGCTGATTTTGGAAAAGACCAACAATTACTCATATGCAAGTTCAAAGTGAAGCTAAGAAAAATTAAATCAAATCCACAGGAACAAAAATATGACCTTGAGTCTATCTCACCCAAATTTCAGAACCATCTCAGGAACAGGTTTGAGGCCTTGAATACCAGTCAGTGAATACCAGATGACTTGTGGGAGGATATCAAGAATATCATCCAGGAACAGTGCAAAAGGTCATTATAAAGACAGAAGAGGGAGAAAAGAACAAAATGGACGACAGAAGAGAAAATGGATGTCAGAAGAGAGTGAATATTGCACTAGAGCATTGAGAAGCCAAAGCAGAGGGAAGAATTCAAGCTATTAAAGAGCTGAACAGAAGATTTCGAAAGGCAGCACGAAAAGAAAAAGTAAAATATTGCAATAAAATGTGCAAAGAGCTGGAGTCAGAAAATCAAAAGGGCTGAACTCACTCAGCATATCTTTTTATAAATTTATTTTTAAATTTAGTTTGTTTATTTTTCATTTCAATGAACATCTACAGAGATTTTGGAGTTCCATTCATTCATTGTTGCACCCTTCTCCCCGCACACACCCCCCCCCCACGTTTGCTCCTCTTAAGCTCAAGGAACTGAAGAACAAATTCAAACCTAGAGTTGCTGTAATCAAGGATGCTTTGGGCAGAATACTAAATGATCCAGGAAGTATTAAAAGAACATGGAAAGAGTATACAGAGGACCTGAAGAACTTGCTACAGAAGGTCAAGGACTGCAGCCTTCAATATAGATTAAGGCTCAATATCAAGAAGACAAAGATTCTCACCACTGGGCCAATTGGCAGCATCAGGATGGATGGTGAAGAGATTGAGACTGTTCATAGCTTTAGTTTGCTTGGCTCCACAGTAAACACTCTTGGCACCTGAAGCCAGGAAATTAAAGGACAATATAATGGGAAAGTCTGCTGTTAGGGACCTCTCCAAAGTACTGAGGAGCAATGGTGTCACTCTGGAGATTAAGGTGTGCCTGATACAGGCCACGGTCATTGCATCAGAGAGTTGGACAATGACTAGGGAGGACAGAAGGAGAATTGTTGCCTTTGAGCTGTGGTGCTGGATATGAGTATTGAATGGACTGCCAAGAAAACAGACAGATTCATCCTTGAGAGGGTTAAACCAAGCTACTCCTTGGAGGCAAGGATTCTGGGGTTTTGTCTGACATACTTTGGGCATGTTGCAAGGAGGAACAAGTCCTTGGAGAGGGCCATCATGTTTGGGAGGATGGAAGGACGGTGCAGGAGGGGAAGACCCTCTATGAGATGGATTGATTGATGACTGGGGTAATTGGGATGGGTGTGTCAGAGGCAATGCAATTGGCACAGGATAGAGCAGGGTTTAGAGCTGTTGTACATAGGGTCGCTATGAGTCGCAAACGACTTGATGGCACATAACAACAACAACAACAACCACAACAACAACCAGTGTGTTGGACACTTCAGCCATTTTGGTAGTAACATTCTGGTTTGCATTTTCATGCTTTTCTGTTATGACAAGTGCTATGTTGGCTGTACCCTCTCTGTCTTGTGATATTAAGTTTTGTACCTCTTTATCTATGCTGTCACTTCTTCCATTTTTTGCATTTTCTTCCATAGCTGTTCAAGTTTCTCCTTATCAATATGTGTTTTTATTTTTCTTTTCTTTTCTGGATTGCTGTCTCTGGGTTTTGTTTGTTTGTTTTTTTTTCTTTAACGCTTTCCATTGTTTCTTCTATCATTTTCATCTTCTTCTGTAGCTGTTCAAATAACTCCATATCAGCATATTTCTTCTGGTTCTATCTGGAGTATTCATTGGGTCTGCCTTTTTAGGAGGTTTATTTATTTTTTTTCCATGATGACTGAGACAGATTGCTGCTTTCTTGACATCATGTGAGTCTTTTCTTAGTAAATACTAGGTTGTTGTAACTTCCATGTAATGCCTAGGGTGTTGCAATGTTTTGTGAAGAACCTGTGTGTTGGTGCTTCCATCTTGGGAAGATCAGTCAACCTGGAAAGGGGTGAGTGTTGCCCTCAACCTGGCCTCTTTTGCTTGAGCTTAAGAAATCCCACGTGATGTAGCTGGTTAACAGTGTTACACCCATAGTACCTGCGATATTGGTGCTCGATAGCAGCCTGATATCCAGGTTGCAGGAAAGTCTAAAACTACAACCCCTTAACCTGGCAGGCAATGGTTCTGTTGCTAGCCAGGGTATGAGGGTGCCTGGGCTTGGCTGCAACTTTTAGCAGAGGCTGGGGAGACATCCCTGGGCCAACCATACGAAACAGGCCTTGGTGTCTTGGAACAGAGCGAAGGTAAGCTTCCCTAAGAACAGGTCTTGTTATAGGATTGGGTCTTTTGAGAGGAGCAAGTCTGACAAGAGAGTACTTTCAATAACACATTCATTTGTTCAAGCATCTCAATTGGTATTCTGACAGTTGTTGTAGCCTTGTTTTTGACTAATGTGTTCAGTGCAGTTTGAACTTCTTTCTCCAGTACAAGTAGCTCTACATCATATACTACCTCCTAAAATGGTTGGATATCAATCAATTCTTTCTGCAACACTCAGTATTTTGCCCATAGTATAGTTCAAAATTGCTTTTGGAGGCTTGAATCTGTTATTCTGTCCTTTCACCTTGAGAAGTACAGAACATGCTCTTTTGGTTTTTTAACTCCAATTCTTTGCACATATCATTATAATACATTGCGCTATCTTCTTTACTCTTTTACTTCATCGTTTCTTCCTTTTGATTTAGCTTCTTAACTCAGTCTCTTCTGACATCTGTTTTCTTCTCCTTCTTCATCCATAGTATTCTCTCTCTTTCTTAACTTTTTAATGACAGTTTGCTTTATTATGAAAACGTTCTCTCACAACTTGTCTGTTCTGCACCTATCCTTGAAAGTCTTAAAATTCAGGTGACATATACTCATGTATATACTCATATACTCGTGTTGTATGGCTATAGAGAACAAACAGGTATGTCTTGGAATATATGCATCCAGAGTGCTCTTTAGAGATAAGAAGGATGAGACTTCATGTCAAATACTTTGGGCACATTGCTAGGAGGTGCTACTCCTTAGAGAAGGACATGATGCTAGGAAGGGTGGAGGGGTGGTGAAAGAAAAGAAGACCCTCAACCAGGTGGGTTGAAATGATGACTGCTGCAATGTCAGGAAGTGTAAGGATGGTTCAGGATAGAGCAGGGTTCAGATCTTTTTTTTCATAGGGTTGCTATTAGCTGTACTTGACTCAACAGCAGCTATCAAAAACAATAACATTAGATTTGTAATGAATCATAGCATTTAATAAGATTTCAAATCTGCTTCTGTATCTTATCTTAGTAAGCTTAAAAATGAAATTTTAGTGATAACCACTTTTTGTAGGTAAACTAGAAAATACCTGAAAACTATTAATTACAACTGAAAAGATACTCAAGCAAGGAAGTAAAGCAAATATTAAGAACATGAATGATTTTTTGAAAAATCTTATAAATCAATGGCGGTTCCAAGGACAAAGTTTGAACCTAATCTGCAGATCTTATTTTGGAAATTTCCATTTTATTCTTTTTCACTGCCAGTTTCCTTTAGGAATGAGGATTAGAAGTATTAAAAATAACATATAACAGGCATTTCTTCCAAATGTTGGAATTTTTGTACAGACAAAAAAGTGTTGTGAAGAAATTTTCTTTCAAATTTTCAGACAAACTTGGACTGTTAAACGGAGAGGGGGGTAACTGAACATTTTAATAAGAACAGAAAAAAGAATTTCAAGGGATGCTCTTGAATCAAAAATGTAGTCTTTGCAATAAATTACATATTTCATTCAGTTCTACACTTGCCCTTTATCATAGTATTAAAATTTCCTTGTCTGATGACTCCTATGTTGACCTTCAATGAAGTAAAAATTAATACAGAATCATTATTGAAGGCATTTTTCGCTTTTGACTTTTGAAATAGCATCTGAATCAGCAAATAGGACTGGAAATGTATATTCCTGACCTTTTAAAAAAAGTACCCAACAATCTGTATTTAAGTAATTATTGTGCACTTAAATTTTAAAACCCCCTGATATATAGAACAAGGAAGGTACAAATATAAATGCCATTGGCATTCTTTTTTTAAAAAATTTAATAATCAAAGAAGCAAACCAATATCATATAAGGTACACAAACAAGCTCAAGAGCTTGGCTCTGATATTTCCTAGCAGATTGACTTTAATGAATAACCAAACATCTATGAATCTGACTACACCCATGTCATTGGTTTATTGTGGGCTTAAGATAACATATGTGCAAACTTTTTATCTACTGTCATAAAAAAGAGTGATGTTAATAATGTTAATTCCCTATATTCATAGTAGGTAAAGAGTAACATTATAAAAATGTAGCCTGAGGATCTATGGTTAATTCTATTTTCACCAAAGAAAGAAAGCGACAACAACAACAACAAGATAAATACTGTTTTTAAACTTATGTTGGAGTTTTTAGTTAGTGCAAACTTTCAGCATACTTGGTTAGTAACTAAACAGTTAGAGGTTTGAGTCTACTCTTTCAAAAGAAAGGCCTAATGATCAGCTATTGTTAGGTGATCTAGTTTATTCTAAATCATAGCATCATACAGTAGATCAAAGAGATGAAATTTTATCATCTTTGCCTCTAAGTTAAGGAGCACCTTGCCTGTACTTCTTCCAGGATAGATCTATTTATTCTCTTGGGAATCTATCATATAATCAACAATCTTCATCAATACTACTTCATCAATTCAAAGGGAATGATTCTTCCTTGGTTTTCTTTATTTATTATTTATTTTTCAGATGCATAGGAAGCAAATGAAAATGCAGAGACTGCAGTACATATCATTTGAGATCAAAGATTCTACGTCTTTCAAATAAGGTGCCTAGAGACCAAATATGAGACAGAATTGGCCTGGGACCACAATCCTATGGAGCCAGAGCCAGGGACCTTTCCTCAAGTTTGCTGGAGTACTGGAGGGGAGATGCCTTAATTATCAAGATGATAAGAGCTTTGTAACATGAGGGTAAAGCTACGTGATTGGAGGCTTAAGGGCTTGTGTTCACTTTTCAGAAGTTGTCTTAACTGAAAAAATGTATGCTATTGCTGTCTTGAGTTATAACCTTATTCTTGTTGCTGCATACGATTGAACAAAAATCCACCTATAGCTAACGGTCCGGTGGATTTTCAGAGGCTGAAATTGCATGAGAGGAGGTTGTCCACCCTTCTCCCATGGAACAGCTGGAGTGTTCAAAGTTCATGCCTCTGGGATTGCTGGACATATTTTTATCTCTAGACCATCAGAGTTCCCTGTAACCTGTTAACTTTCCCAATAAACCCCATAATCATGAGTGTGATTCTGTGATGTCTGTATAGCAATTCGAACAGATTTAGAAATAAAGCAGGAGGATTAATGTAGAATTAGTAGTTTAATGTGAGAGTATGTGGGAGTGAAGAAGTATCTGACCTCACGAGAATTAGTTTTGTTCTGTGAATTCTTTTGTTGGAGGCAGTTCTCCCTTGTGGGATAAATATAGGCCAGACTTGGCCATCCCCACACTGACCTCATGCTTTTTGCACTTGGTTTCAGAAGTGGGATTTATTACAATATTCCAAACTCATGAAAGTGTGGGATTTTGTAAAAACAAGAATTTAGGGAGCTAGGGAGCTCAGGTGGCAAGAAATAGGGAGGGACTCGGGAATCACAGCTAAAATGATTACTTTTGCTGCTACAAGGAGAGAAAGAAAAGTTGAGAAGCTGCTTTTGGTCTGAGACAAAGGGCAAAGGTCCCAGGTCATACACATATGAATGGAATATGTTAAAGATGGTATGAAGATGAAACCAAGAATTTCTGTTTCTTTTAAAGACTTACATGGTAAGGTTTATGCTGATTTTACTTGATGGATATTGATAGTTCTTCTGTTTCTTTCTTTGTGGTGGTGTTAATGTGGTGGTGGTGGAAATGATACTGTCAATTATATAAAGAAAATGTGTAAGTTCACCTTGGACTGGTATTTAGTTGTTATTGCTGTTGTTGTGTATCATCCAATCAGAACTGATCCATAGCTGACCCTCTCGCTGGTTTTCAGAGGCAATCAATTGCCCAAACTTCTGTGGAGCAGCTGGTGGAAGAAAAGATTTGATGTTGCTGTGGTGGTTGTTGTTGCTATGTGCCATCGAGTTGCTTGCGACTCATAATGACCCTGTGTACAACAACCCTAAACCCTACTCTATCCCTTGCCAATCTCACTGTCTCCAACACGCCTATTCCCATTACCCCAGTGATGGAATCAATCCATCTCATCGAGGGTCTTTCTCTCCTGTGCTGTCCCTCCATCCTCCCAGGCATGATAACACTCTCCAAGGACTGGTCCCTCTGCGACATGTCCAAGGTATGTCAGATGATGAAGCTTCAGAATCCTTGCCTCCAAGGAGCAGCCTGGCTTCACCCTCTCCTAGACAAACTTGTTTGTTCTCTTAGCAGTCCATGGTATATTCAATACTCTACTCCAGCACCAAAGCTCAAAGACATCAATTCCCCTTCTATCCTCCCTAGTTCTTGTCCAACTCTCTGATGCATAGCAAGTGATTGCAAAGACCATAGCCTGTATCAGGCACACCTTAGTCTCCAGACTGACATCGTTGTTTCTCAGTATCTTGGAGAGGTCTCTGACAGCAGACTTTCCCAATGCAATTAATCTTTTAATTTCCTGGCTGCTGGTACCACAAGTGTTGATTGTAGAGCCAAGCAAACTAAAACTGTCAACAATCTCAATCTCTTCACCATCTATTATGAAGCTGCCAATTGGTCCAGTGGTGACAATCTTTGTCTTCTTGACATTGAGTTTCAATCCATGTTTAAGGCTTCAATCCTTGACCTTCTGCAGCAAGCGCTTCAGGTCCTCCTCAGTTTCAGCAAGTAGGGTTGTGTCATCTGCATAACACAGATTGTTGATAAGTCTTCCTCCAATCCTGATCCCACATTTCTCCTCATACAGCCAGCCTTTCATATAATCTGTTCTGCATATAGATTGAAAAGATATGGAGATAGGACACATCCTTGATACACACCATTGCCAATTTCAAACCATACAGTGTTTCCTTGCTCTTTTCTGATAACTACCTTCTGGTCCAAGCATTAAGTTTCACATAAGCACTATCAAGTGTTCTGAGATTCCCATTCCTCTCAAAGTCAGCCACAGTTTGTTGTGATCCACACAGTCAAATGCTTTTACATAGTCAATGAAACACAGATAGACATTCCTCTGGTACTCTCTGCTTTCAGCCCAGATCCATCTGACATCCTGCAGATATGCTTGTTTAAAGTAGAGTTTGATAGTGGGTACAGGCACTTAGTCTAAGGGAAAAATTAAGTCCTCTGGAGGCCTAATGGTAAGGAACTATCATTAGGGTATGTGGCTCTAATCTATTAGCTGTTCCAAGGGAGAAAGATTCACAATCTCCTGCCCATTTTAACTACATCTGAAAACCAGTTTGAGGATCAGCAGTGGTTCTTATTCTAAGATATGTAACAACAAACGCTGAGTTAGGAGATTTGCATTTGAATGGACTTCTAGGTTCATCTAGGCTGGCTGAGAGAATATATTTACATTTGAAAGAAAAGCAAGCAGAAAGGAATAAAAGGTGGGAGGAGGTGGAGGACTTTGCCTTTTTAAAACTTCAAAGAGCTGTGTGGCTTCTGAAGCACAGAAAGATTGATGAACATCACACATTCCTTTCTCAAAGCTAAAGGAAACTGCCAAGTGTACTCACTCATGGTGACTACTTTGATGTAATGGAGTGGGAAGAGACAGGTTGAGTTTAGGTATGTTCTATCAGCACTGCTGGCCTACCATGCACAGGAGCAGGGAGTCATATGGGTCCCTGACTTGTTTACTTAGCCCATATGAGGTGCTAAACTTGAGTGAAGTGACCAGCCAGTCTGAGATGCAAAAAGAGGTGGATTCCTGTGTTTGCAGCTGGTGTTTATTGGAACTAGGTTTGGATAGCTAGGGATGTTGTTGTTGTTGTTGTTATGTGCCATTGAGTC
>NW_006399869.1:3496468-3504343 GCF_000299155.1 Elephantulus edwardii | reverse complement strand
CTGAAAATTGCACTGGAGCACAGAGAAGCCAAAGCACAAGGAAGAATTCAAGATACCAAAAAGTTGAATAGAAGATTTCAAAAGGCAGCACGGGATGAGTTGCCCCAAACCCAGCCAGGTGAAGAGTTGTTTCATGCTATGAGTTAGTGTTGATTGCTGCAACCTGATGACTTTCTTTGGGTTTGACTTTGCTTATAGATGTAGATGCTCAAAGGTGCAAATGGAACAGAAAACTCTTCAGCAAAAGGAATAATACTGGTTTGATAAGAATGGGCAAATTAGAAACTGACACTCTAAAATACAGAAAAGTATAAGACATGAAGTAGCTAGCTTGCATACTTTCATGAAGGTTGTTACTAGTAAAAATATTGTAAATGCAACAAGGTGACCACAGTATTGTGAGTCCTGTTCCAAACGACTTTTCTAGGTTCTTGCCTTTGCTTTGCCACATGAGGGATGGGAACATGTAAATTGATGTGTTAGTTAACCAGCTAGTTTCCGCATTCAACCAGCTTTAAACTGAACAGGTTCAGTGGCAGAAATTTGTGAATCTGAATATCAGCAAGAAAGAAAAAGCAGACAGTGCATTGCACACAGAGACGCACCATCCTTTCTTGAGTGTGTGCCATTTATACGTAATAAAATTTACTTTGGATATCTTTCTTAACAAAGTTTATCGACTTTAAATATCCCTCTGTCTGTCTGTATATTCTTTGTGTCATGTGTTATATCTTCACCTTAGCTCCATTCACCTTGGGGATCATGGCTGGCAAACAAGACCAGGCCCAAAGTAACTCCTCGTACTCTTAGCATTGTGTCAGGGAACTCCCTCTACTCTAACACAGATGTAAACCATAATGAAGACTGTAGTCTTTGGTCTTCTTCAGTAATGCTTCAAGTCCACTTTACATTCTGAAGGTAAGGATGTATCATCTGCATAGTCAAGATTGTTAATGAATTTTCCATTTTGATGTTATAGTCTTTCTTAAAGGATTACTGATGATATTTTTTTTTATTCTGAACAACTATTGAAAACCCTAAAGAGCATACTTCTTTTCTGACAAACAGTGTCTTCACGAGTTAGAATTTACATTAATGAAACATGGATTTGCTGTTATTGTTTTAATTTCAATAGTTCAACGCTCAGACTTATTTCCATGGGTCTATTCTGACTCCTGTGGATCTTGCATCAATATTTGACTGCACAGTTGTCTTCTGAGGCGCTGCTGGTGGCTTCAAACTACTTTAGTTGTGCAGCCTTTTGGTTGCCATCACAACACATGACAGACTTTGATATGAGAGTTAGTTAATACTGAACACTATTTTAATTTATGACACTAAATACTCATATTTCATCAAAATTATTATCTTCTTGGTATATGTTGTTACTGTGTACTGTTGAATTGGAACCATCTCATAGCTAACTTACCCTCCAGTAGGTTTTCAGAGGTCGTAAATGACATCAAAAGAGATTGTCCACCATTTTATCTTGTGGAGCAGCTGATTGATTCAAACTACACACCTTCAGGTTGGCGGCATAACTCCTTACCAGTTTATAGTTATTACTTTTTTTTATTTTGCATACGGAAACAATAAAAAAAATATGCTCTCATTGACTGAAAATGGACAAACTTTACAGCATTAAAACATTGTCTATCAACAATCTGTGAAATGCAGATAACACAACCCTACTTGTGGAAAGTGAGGAGGACCTGAAGTGCTTGCTGCAGAGGGTCAAGGACTGCAGCCTCCAACATGGATTGAGGCTCAATATTCAGAAGACAAATATTCTCACCACTGGGCCAATTGGCAGCATCAAAGTGGACGGGGAAGAGATTGAGATTGTTCACAGCTTTAGTTTGCTTGGCTCCACAGTCAACACTCTCGGCACCAGGAGCCAGGAAATTAAAAGATGTATTGCGATGGGAAAGTCTGCTGTTAGGGACCTTTCCAAAGTCCTTAAG
Organism: Elephantulus edwardii; assembly: GCF_000299155.1. Classification (NCBI taxonomy): domain Eukaryota; kingdom Metazoa; phylum Chordata; class Mammalia; order Macroscelidea; family Macroscelididae; genus Elephantulus; species Elephantulus edwardii. Next base: position 3,502,379 of record NW_006399869.1, on the reverse strand, counting down.
AGCTATGGTGTCTCTCTGGAGACTAAGGTGCGTCTGATACAGGCCATGGTCTTTGCAATCACTTGTTATGCATCAGAGAGTTGGACAATGACCAAGGAGGATAGAAGGAGAATTGATGCCTTTGAGCTTTGGTGCTGGAGAAGAGTATTGAGGGTACCATGGACAACTAGGAAAACAAACAAATGCATACTGGAAAGGGTCAAACCTGGCGGCTCCTTGGAGGTAAGTATTCTGAGTCTTTGTCTAACATACTTTGGACATGTTGTAATGAGGGACAGACAGGTCCTTGGAGAGGGACATCATGCTTAGTAGGGTGGAGGGACAGCGCAGGAGGGGAAGACCCTCTATGAGGTGGATTGATTCAGTGACTGGGGCAATTGGGATGGGTGTATCGGAGATGGTGCGATTGGCACAGGACAGAGCGAAGTGTAGGGCTGTTGTACATAGAGTCACTGTGAGTCGCAAGTGACTAGACGGCACATAACAACATTTTCTGATTTAATTGAGTTTTCATCAAATGTCTGAAAATGGTTTGTTGTTGTTAAAGTTTGTATGCACTGAGGATTATAGTATCTCTTGGGTTTTTGTTTTTTGGTTTGCTTTTTCCCCCCTAATTTTTGAAAAGCAGCATAACTCAGTCTGACATGCATAACTAATATAATACCCTTGGGAAATTAGATAGTTTTCTAGGGATGTCACTAAAAATACTGACTGAAGCAATTTCACTAAGACAGGTGAATTGTTTCATACACAGAGGCTACAAATTGTCACAATGAAGGAATAAAGAATATCTTTAATCTCTTATTAAAGCTGGTCAAATCAGTGATGAGTCAGTAGACATAGCTACCAGTTGCAGGAGCTTCTTATTGTTTGAGGGTCTCAGGATCTTCATGAAAATGAAGTAGGATTAGATATGAAGGCACCATCTAGGACTACAGTCTATGAAGTGTCTGAAATCAACAAGACTTGAAAATAGGGTGGGTTCAATGAACAAGAAAGGGTCAAAAGGAAAAACTGAGAAGTCTAAAATGATAAAGAAATGAAAATAAATTGTAACACTGAAGTGCTGTGTATTACTATAATTTTAAGAATTACAAAAAGAGCTTATAGAAATTGTCTCTGTTTTAGTTTAAGAGCACAGTAACATATTGATGAGAGCCAGGCTGCCTTTATTAGAATCCTAGGTGTGCATTTCTCGCTGTTTGACTTTGAACAAGGTACCTGGCTTCTCTGTATTTCAATAACATTATCGATAAAATAGGAATAGTAACAGGGAACTCTCATGGCATAATGCATAGGGAGTTGCACTGCTAACCCAAAGGCCATACCTCTTTGGGAGTGGTGCTACCAACAAAGAACGAACAATCTCCTGTGCAATTTACAGCCAGAGAAGTCTGCTCGAGGGTCAGTTATGAGTTTATTTCAACTTGAGTGCAATGAGAAAACGAAAGAGAACTGTAGAGAGTACCTGGCATTTAGAGAAATCAATGTTATTAAACTCATCACAGAGTTGCTATTCAGTTACCAGCAGAAAAGAAAGTTTGACATGTAATAGCAATTTGACATATGCTTATTGAAAGGATGAAAGTGTTTTTTTTTGTTATCCGGTATAATTTTCATATTTCATAAAGCAATGGATAGTTTTTAATATTATGTTACTCTTTTTAATTTGAAGTTACAGCTTTACTTTAGAAATCAATCTACAACAATATTTTTAAAAATTTACATTGTAATTTTTAGTTTATTTATAATAGAAAGAAAGATAGGATTCTCCCCTTTACATACTGGTTTAATTTTTATGCAAAACTAAACTATAGCCACATTGTTGTTGTGTATTGTAGAGACGGAATTGTAGCTGACTCCCTGGCAGGTTTTCAGAAGCACAAGAGGAGAGTGCCCATGCTTCAATACAATTACTCTCAACTCATTCTGGCTTTTGATAAATAAAAAATGAAAGATAATAAAGGCATATTTTCTTAAAAATTTTGGTTGGGTGCTTAACTTTATTATTTTGAAATTATTACTAATTTAGTGAGATTTTTAAAGAAAATTTCTGAGTGAATTCATGACATTCAAAAGTAGCTAATTAAAGAATATAAGATATTTAAATTTGTGATTAACCAGAAAAATGAAACAACAAAAATATGAGATTATACCTTGAGTTCTTCAAATAAAGCCATCTATATTTTTGCACGGAAATGTATTGGGCTTTAACTATTTCATCAAACTAATTCATTCTGGGAGCACTTTACTGAAACCCTAAAAGAAAGATGGATATAATAAACACATTGCTGCCTGTAGCTTGATTTTATGGATCGGCTGTGCAATTCAGAAGAGAAACTAGGAACAGAGCTTGCTGTCATCAGATAGAGCCACATTTATATTGGATTGGCTGCAGTTTTATGAACATTGCAGTAATTCCACTCTTACATGGCACAGTATTATTTAATAACTATGGATTGGATTAATCAGTATTAAGGCATGAAACCGACAGGGACTCCAAACATGGTCTATTTGGCTCTAAGAGAATACAGCAGGACTATTGGCATAGCATTTACTACTCCTTTCCAAGGACATAATCAAGAAAGTTGGAGAACCCACACCACCCATGATTCCCAGGTGGCTAAAAATTAATGGATCATTATTGGATAAGCTACAAAGTTTTTATTATGTTTGAAGAAAACTTTGTGAAAACCTAGCTCATTCTTTTGACATACAAACAACACACAAAATAAAATTGTAGTTTATATAATTTTCAAAGGAAGGAAGTAATCAAATCTATGTGGATTTAAAACAATTTTTTTTCTTTACTTTTCTTTCCATTGCTATTATTTTCCTTCACTTTTAGCAATGCAAGTGTTTATATTTTTAAAATTATAGACACCGTTCCTCCATGTAAGAAGGTACATAAGTGGTAAAATTTTAAATTTAACAGAATTGTTCATGCAATAATTAATATAGTAAATTTGTTGTTCTCAACACCACTTAGGTTATATATCCCAGTCATTTTTGTATACAATATTTCAAAGTTTGACCATTTTTACTGGTCTGATTGGTTTTCATATGACAGTTTTGAGATTGAATAACTTATTTTAAGAGCATTTAGATATAATTAAGTGGGTGAAAAGTGGTTGAAATAATCTACAGTGGAAAAAATGCATTGAGTCTTAAAACCTAAATGCACACGAGTACTGAACAAAGCAATTTTCTATATAGTTATGAAAGTTTGTCTTCTTCAAGTCTACTTTGTATCCTAAAATTTCACTTATTTTAAAATAACAGATTTATTGAGACATCACTTCATCTCATAAAGTTCACCTTTAAAAGGTATTGAAATGAAATAATTTATTAGATAAGTGCAACCATTACCACTAGCCAATTTCAGAATATTTTTATTATTTCTCCCTCTCATAAAAGCATAACACAACAAAAATCTGTGCCCACTAGCATGCACTTTTATCCCCCACCCACTAATCTACTTTCTTGATGAAACCAAGTTTTTCCTTTTGAAGATCTATCTCACATACTTTGGGCACATGGCCAGGAGGGACCAGTCTATGGAGAAAGACATCATGCTTGGAAGGGAGGAGGGACAGTGAAGGAGAGGAAGACCCTGGGAGATGGTACAGGAACTGGGATAATGGCGGTAGATGTGTTAGAGTCAGTGCAAATGGCTCAGAATAGAGTAGGCTTCAGAGCTGTTGTCCATAGGGTCATTATGAATCACAGGTGACTTGACAGCACATAACAACTGCAACAATCTACATTCTGTTTCTATGGATTTTCTATTCTGGATATTTAATTCACATGGATTCATCCAATATGTAAATATGTAATATATTGTTGTTGGTCTTTTACTTAGCTTAATATTTTCAAGATATAGCCCTGTTGTACCATAGAAAATATTTTTTTATGTAGAGGTAATATCCAAATATACACATATAAATCCATTTTTTTAAATCAATTCCCCTTTGGTGGAATTTCATTGTATCTATTTTTTGGATATTATGAATAATGAACAAATGTGGGAATGATTATTTGCATGCATATTTTTTTCTTTTTATTATTACATAGGAAAGGAATTTCCAGGTTATATGGAAACTTGGTACATGAACCAAGAAGCAGTTATTCAAACAAAACAAGGGGATATTCTCATCAGGAAAGATGTACACCAAGGTTGTTTCCTTTCACTATACCGATTCAATGAAACTTCTGAGAAAGCAATTGAAGAAATTGAACTATAAGAAGAACAACATAGTATCAAGATTGTCAGAAAAAATAATTAGCAGCCTGCATTATGCAGATAACACAATATTACTTGCAGAAAGTTAAGAGGACTGGAAGAAGATCAAAGGCTATAACCCTCAGTATGGATTAACCTCAACATTAAGAAGCCAGAAATCTTCACAAAACGCAATGTCATGATAGATGGAGAAGAGATGGAAGGAGTCAAAGATTTCATTTTACTTGAATCAAGGAACAGCTATAGTAACAGCAGTCAAAAATCAAAGAACTTATTTCATTGGGCAAAATTGCTTCAAGGACCTCTTTAAAGTGCTAAAGAAGCAAGGCTATCAATTTAAAGACTAAGATTTATCTGATCCAAACCATTGTATGTTAAATTGCTTCATATGCATGTCAAAATTGAACAATTAATACTGAAGATTTAAAAAGGCTTGATGCCTCTTAACTGTGGTATTGGCAGAGTCTTGAATATATCATGGGCTGCCAAAAGAATCAACGAATCTATCCCCTTAAAGGCCAGGATAATAATTATGTCTCACATACTTTGAACATGATACTTAGAGAAGAGCATCATACTTTCAAAAAAAACTGTCAAAGATCTTTTCATGGAGATGGAACCAACTGATCTTCCAGTGGATTTTCCAAGCTGTAAATTGTACTGGAGGAGGTTTTAATTTATTTCTTGAGCAACTACTAGTGGCTTCAAACCATTTTGGGTTAGTAGCACATCTCCTTAAGCTTTGACACTAAAGCTTATTTTGTAAATATAGAAAGTTATGGAAAAGAAGAAGGCACTCAATGAAGTTGTTTGAAGCAGTGACTGCAACAAAGGAATTAAACGTTACAGAGATTATGAAAATGGTGCCATATCATATTTAGGATAGCTGACTTGATATATTTTAACAAAAACAATGACTTATCATTGATCACCAGTTTTTCCATGAGATTACTGTATATATATATATATGTGTATATATATATATTGTAATATTTAATACGTAATATTTATCATATAATAAATAAGAATCTATATAATCTATAATCTAGCTGTATATGTATATATAGAAATATATAATATTTGTTCATTGTCTTGACTATTTTAAAAACTATGTTTTTATTATGGAATTGTAACTATTAATAGATTCTATATTAGTAAGGTTCTTTTCTGGTTATTCAAGGAGTCCCGATGTGGCAAGATTTAATTGCTCGTCTGCTAACTGAAAGGCTGGCAATATGAACCCACTGAGTAGTTGTGAGGAAGAACCGGTGATCTTCTTCCATAGAGATTACAGCCAAGAAAACTCTGTGTGGTAGGTCTACTCTATCACATGTAGTCACATTGAGTTGAAATCAACTGGAAGATACATAACAATGTGGCTAGACATAAAATTTTAAAATATATTATCTCGGTTCTTTTCCTCTCTTAATCATGTTATTGTTGTTGTTATGTGCCGTTGAGTCATTTGCGACTCATAGCGACCCCTATGTACAACAGCCCTAAACTGTGCTCTATCCTGTGCCAATCTCATTGCCCCTGACAAACCCATCCCGAGTACCCCAGTTACTGAATCAATCCACCTCATAGAGGGTCTTCCCCTCCTGCATTGTCCTTCCACTCTACCCAGCATGATGTCCCTCTCCAAAGACCTGACTCTCCTTACAACAT
>NW_006399869.1:3484742-3495493 GCF_000299155.1 Elephantulus edwardii | reverse complement strand
GGACGATCTCTTAATCATATCTATTGATAATGTAATTTATTTGAAAAAGTTCAATTTATTTCATTATGTAATTTGTGCCATTTTGGTAGCATGCATAAAAGAGTTCTGCCTTATCTAACATCCTAATTTTTTAAGGCCTGGTGACTTAGTCATAAGGAAGTGCACTACTAATGCAAAGTCCCCACCTGTTCCATGGAAGATGGGCAATCTCCTCCCATACAACTTACTGCATCCAAAAATTGCTTGAGATTCATCTATAGTGTGGTTCAGACTCAACTGTTGTTGTTAGGTGCCATTGAGTCAAGTACAACTCATAGTGACCCTATGATCAAAAGATCTGAACCCTGTTTTATCCTGTGCCATCCTCACACTTCCTGACACTCATGAACCCATTGCAGCAGTCATCATGTGAATCTACCTGCTTGACGGTCTTCCTCTCCTTTGCTGACCCTCCACCCTTCCCAGTGTCATGTCCCTCTCCAAAGGATAGTATCCAAGCAACATGTCCAAAGTATGTGGGTGAAGCCTCATAATTCTTGCCTTCAGAAATCACTTCAGCTACACTCTCTCCAAGACATATCTGTTTGTTCTTTTGGCTGACCATGGGATCTTTAGTGCTCTTCTCCAAACCACAGCTCAAAGGGGTCAATATTTTTTCCATCATTCTTATTCATTGTTCATCTCTCAGATGCATAGCAAGTAATTGGAAAGACTCATTATGTTTTATAAAATTAATCACTACTGGGCTATTGATGTTGATTTTCATATATAGTGTGAAATAGGGATCAAATTTCATTCTTTTGGATGAGGATATACAGTTGTCTCCATATAATTTCTTGAAAAGACTTTTCTTATCCCACTGAATGATTTTGCTGTATTTTCCAAGAATAATTTAACCACAAATTGAAAATTTCTTCTCTGCCTATCTCTAGTCTATTGCTCTATCGAGTAAACTCAGTGTCATTGAGTCAATTCTGACTTACAGCAACTGTCCACTGGGTTTCTGAGGCTATTCTGTACATGGGGAAACTGACTGCCCATCTTTTTCCCTCAGAGGAACTACTGGATTCTAACTACTGATATTTTGGTTAGAAGTTAAACCTGTTTTATACTGTATTACATTGTATTACTATTGCATTCAGGATGTGTAAATTTTTTAAAAGTATGATTTTAAAAGATTCCATGACTATTCTAAATTCCTTCAATTTTTATGTCTAGTGTTGTTGAGTTTATTTTTCAATATGATTTTCCTAGCTATTGTTTGACTTTGTATTGTAGGTATGTGGGTATAGAGGGTGTTAATCTAATCCACAAAGAGATTGGCTAAATACTCACAGGTGTATTGGATAGTCTCATCATTAAATTATGCAATACAGCAGTAGAAAAGGATATTTTCCCTGTCAGCAAAGAAGAAAAAAGAAAGAAGAGAATGTAGCCTATCCTTCAGGCCCAGAAATTCTTCTCTAGCTTCACGTACCACTGTAGCAGCCTTGGCTGAACCAGAGAACAATATTAGATGGACAGCAATACCCCCACCCCAACACACACAGACAGAAACAGAGTTAAACTAAGAAACTTTGCCAAAACTTGTCAGGTAACTGGGGAGGAGTTGTAATTCGGGCAGGACTGAGAACTTTGGAACACTGGTCTAAAGCCATAAGGCTCAAGGCTGAGGTGTCTCCAAGCGCATTTCATAAGCTGTCCTGATTGAGGGACTGTATTGAGCTGTTGTTGTTGATGATTGCCATCTAGTTGATCATGGCTTGTAGTGACCCTATGAACAAAAGGCATGAAGCCTTTCTATAACTGTCATCATTTATCCAAGTTCATAGAGTTTCTAGAGGCATGTGGTTTAGGAAGTGGATACCACTCCTGCCGTCCAATCCTATCTTAAACTGTGAGCTCCACTAAACACTGTACACCATGGGCAGCCATTATGGCATTTAACCCTCCCTCCCCAAATGGCACACGATTTAGCATCACAGCAAACCCAGATTACCTCAGTGACAGAGGAGTGCTGTGTAACTTAGAAGAATGTTCTTCCAAAATAACACTAGACCCTCAGTCCAACTGAATTTTAAACACAAACGCAACTCTCTTCTCTCTCTCTCTCTTATGAATAAAAGGCCTGAAGCCTTTCTATAACTATTGTCATTTCTCCAAGTACATAGTTTCCAGAGGTATGTCGTTTAGGAAATGAATGCTACTCCTGCTTCCAAACCTGCATCAGTCTGGCAGCTCCACCAAACACTACCCACAATGGGTAGTCATTATGTTGTTTGAAACATCTATGGCAATGTTGTTTCATGATGGCGTTTGAGACTCCAGTGGAACAAGGTTAGTGTCACAGCTCACCCAGATTACCACATTACAGCAAATTGACAAAAGGGCTATACATCTCAGAAGAATGTTCCTTCAAGATACAGTAACAAAGTATTAAAATATAATCCCTAGGGTCCAACTTTTAAGTACAAAGGCCCTCCGGAAAGTCTTTTTTGACTTTTAAATAAACACACACACACACACACACACACACACACACACACACACACACACACACCTCAAAACAACTGTATGAACTTGAAGAAATGATCCTTAACCAAAACAAGATAGCCTTCCTTATAGAGTCCAGCCACTTTACCCAACACCAAAATGGAGACAAGTCTTGGCTTTAAATGCAAGTGCTCTTCAGGAGGTCGTCTTGTCTCTAAACAAGAGGCTTAAATAAAAACAACCAAACAAGCCACACAGATCCTTAACTAAAACAAGATCACCATCTTACAAAGTTCAGCCACTGGACCCAACTTAAAAATGGAGTTATATATTGTTCTTTTTGTTGTTGTTAAGTGCCTTCAAGTAGCAATCCTATAAACATAAGACCTTAACCCTGTTCTATAACTATTGTACTTTCTCTAGTTCATAGTTTCCACAGGCATATTTAGGAAATGCATGCCACTCCAGCTTCCAAACTTGCCTTAATGTGTGAGTTCTACCAAACATTGTTAACCATATGTAACCATTATGACATTTGATGTACCAGTGGCACACCAGTCAGTATCTCAGCAATCCCAAGTTACCTCAGTACAGCAAAATGACAGAACAGTGCTCTACCACATAGAAAAATGTTCATTTCAAACACATTTAAAGCCAGCAACCAGTATGAGAAGAACTTATACCTCCAAAGTCAAACAAATTTTCACAAACTCCCAACCAGTATGAGAAGAACTCGACCCTCCTCAAGTGAATTTTCAAAAACTCCCAACCAGCATGAAAATAACTCAACCCTCCAAAGTCAAATGAATACTGACCTGAATTATAGGCCTCTGACTTCCCCGTTATGATTTTGTGTGATCTGTGAGCAATCACATCAGATTTTGGATCCAGAAAATCAGTAAGATTGATGTTGCAATGATATCCCTGTTGCCAGAGCCTCTTCTAAATGTAGCTTGAACTTCTAGCAGTTCTGTGTCAATTGACTTTTAATTACTGGCAGAAAAGTATTGGTAATCCACTTCTGGAATAACTGCCCCTTGAAAATCTATGAATAACAAAGAAACGTGATTAGACATAATATTAGAGGTAGAGCCTTTAGAGTGAAAGATCCTCAAAATGAGGAGATACAGCTGGAAACATCTATTAATAATTGGCCCATGGAGTGCATAAAGTATGAAGTAGGAGATTTGGAAGTTTTAAAAAAATTAAAGGAAATGTGCATAGATTTCTAAGAATTAGCGAACTGCGATGGACTGAATTGGTAACTTTGAATCATATGATCTACTATTCTGGAAATGAAAAATTGAAAAAAACTGAAGCTGTATTAACCGTTAAAAAAGATTGATGCAAGATCTACTTGAAGTGCAATGCTGTGAGGGATAGGATACTATACATACACATAGGATATAGACTTGTTAATATAACTGCTATTCAAATATAAGCACTAACAGCTAAAGCCAAAGATAAGGAAACTGAGGATTTTTACCAACATTTTCTGTTTGAAATTGACCAAACATTTAGTCAAGATGCATTAATATTAATTGGTGTCTGAAAAACAAAAGTTGGAAACAAAGTAGAAGGAATTAGTAGCTGGAAATTATAGACCCAGTTATAGGTATATTCATCACAAATGTCTTTTTAAAAAATACAAAAGGTGACTTAACACATGGACCTCACCTGATGGCCAGTACAGGAATCAGATTGATTATCTCTATAATACAATCACTGGAAACGCAATATCAGCTGTCAAAACCAAGCCCAGCACAGACCATGAAACAGATCACCAATTACTCATGTGTAAGTTAAAATTGAAGTTGAGAAAAATTTATACAAATCCACAAGAACCAAAATATGACCTTGAGTCTATCTCACTAAATTTAAAAACCATCTCAAGAATAGGTTTCAAGCATTGAAAACTAATTACTGGAGGCCAAATGAGCTATGGGATGACATCAAAGACATTATCCTTGAAGAAAGCAATAGGTCATTACTAAAGCAGAGGAGAGAGAAAAGACCCAACTTGATGTAAGAAGAGACTATGAGCATAAAGAAGCCAAAATAAAGTGCAGATATGTCCAAGTAAGTGATTTCAAAGGGAAGCTAGAGAAGACAAAGTAAAATATTATAACAGAATGTGCAAAGATCTGGAGTTATGAGATAAAAACAGAAGAAATGGCTCAGCATTTCTCAATCTGAACTTCAAAATGAATTCAAGCCTTGAGTTGTAATAATATGAGATGCTATGTGCAAACTCTGGAATAATCCAGAAAATATTTAAAAAAGATGGAGGGAATACACAAAGTCACTGTATCAAAAAGAAGTGGTCAACACGAAAATATTTTAGGAAGTAGCATATGATCAAGAGCCAAAGATAATGAGGGAAGAAGTAAAACTACATTGAAGACATTGGGAAAAAAAATAAGGTCCCAAGAATCATGGGATATCAATGAACATGTTTCAAGACCTGCTCACCAATGTGTGCCAGGAAGACACCCCATTCTCAAAAAAGATGATTCTACAGAATGTGGAAATTATCAAACAATACCATCAATATCACATGAAAGGAAAATATTACTGAAGATCATCCAAGAACAGCTAGAACAGTACATTGAGAGAAAGCTGCCAGAAGTTTAATCTAGATCTAAAAGAGGCTGAATCAATAGGGATATCATTGTCAGTGTCAGATGTAACTTGACTGAAAGCAAAGAATTGTTGTTGTTGTTGTTGTTATGTGCCATCGAGTCACTTGCAATTCCTAGCAACCCTATGTACAAGACCCCTCAACCCTGGTCTATCCTGTGCCAACCTCACTGTCTCTGACACACCCACTCCCATTACGCCAATCACCGGATTGATCCATCTCATTGAGGGTTGTGCTCTCCCTCCATTTTCTCTTGTGCTATCCCTCCACTCTCCCAAATATGATGGAACGGTCCCTCCTTGCAACACACCCAAAGTATGTCAGATGAAACTTCAGAATCTTTGCCTCCAAGGAGCAGTTTGGTTTCATCCTCTCTAGGACAAAACTGTTTGTTCTCCTAGCAGTCTATTGCATTTTCAACACTCTTTTTCAACATCACAGGTTGAAGACATCAATTCTTTATCATCTCTAGTCACTGTCCAGCTCTCCAATGCATAGCACACAATTGTGAAAACTATGGCCCGGATTAGGTGCACCTTAGTCTCCAGCCTGATGTTGTTGCTCTTTAGTACTCTGGAGAGGTCCCTGACAGCTGATTTTCCCAATGCAATTCATCTCTTGATTTCCTGGCTGCTGGTACCAAGTGTGCTGACTGTGGAGCCAAGCAAACTAAAACTGTTAACTATTTCAATCTCTTCACCCTCCATAATGTTGCTGCCAATTGGCCCAATGGTGAGAATCTTTGTTTTCTTGATGCTGATCTTCAACAAGAAGAATATTTATTTGTGTTTTATTGAGTATACAAGGCATTTGTCTATGTGGATCATGGCAAATTATGGCTCACGTTGGAAGAATGAAAGTCCCAGAACACTTAAATGTGCCCATGATAAATCAACACCTGGATCAAGAAGATGTTGTCTGAATGAAACAAGGGAACACTGCATATTTTAAAATGAGGAAGAGTATGTGTCAAGGTTGTATTTGTCCTTTATCCATAACAGTAATCTGTATTCTGAGCAAATAATTTCTAAAGCTGAAATCTATGAAGAAGAATGTGGCATCACTATCAGAGGAAGATTCAGCAATAGCTTGTATTACATAGATGATACATATCTTGCTTGCTGAAAGTGAAGAGGATATAAACGCTTGCTGTAGAAGAACAAGGACTACACAGCATTTGGTATGGATTACATCTTAACATCAAGAAAACAAAGGTCCTCATCACAGAACCAACAATCAATATTGTGATAGATGAGAAAGTACTGAAGCTCTCAATGATTTTTTTTTTTCTTTCTTGGACAACTCTGTTGTCAGGAATCACTACAAAGTACTGAAGAACAATAATGTTGGTTTGCAAATGTAGGTGTGCCTAATTTAGGCCATGATCTTCTAAATTATTTGCTACATATTAGAAAGCTTGACAATAAAAATGGCAGAAGAAGAATTGCTGCTTTAAAGTTGTGATGCTGGAGAAGACTGCTGAATATCCTACAGACTGCAGAAGAACTAACAGGTATGTCTTGGAGAAAGTGCAGCCAGAGTGCTCCTTAGAGGAGAGATGGTGAAGCCTCATCTCTCAATCTTTGGACATGTTGCTCGGAAAGGCTATGCCTTGGAAAAGGGTCATCATCCTTGGAATTGTTGTAGTTGTTGTTCGGTGTCATCAAGTTGATCTTAACTCTTGGCCATCTCATCTGTATAAATGGTAAAGTACTGGACTAGTAACCAAAAGTTGGTGGTTCAAACCCACCAGCAATACCTTTCAGGAAAGGCTTGGTGATTGTGGTGTTGAGGGTCTATTGTTAAAAATGGCTTTCCTCATCATCAACTTCAGCTTTTACCAGTTCAAAGAGGAGTTTTGCTGTTGTTTTGTTACATGGCATTGAGTTGAGTAAGAGTCATAGCAACCATATGAACAACAGATTTGACCCCTGTCCTATCCTGTGTCATCTTCATAATCTCTAACACACTTCAGTCCATTGTTTGCAATCACTGTGTCAGTTCACCTGGTTGAGTGTCTTCCTCTCTTTTGCCACTTATCCATTTTCCCAAGCAATCTGATGTCCCTCTATTATGTAGTCATTATGGGATTGCTCAGTTCTTCCTATATTACCAAGTTGAGTGGATTTAGCAGCTGAACTCATAATCTCACTATCAGCAAGGAAAAGGAAAAAATATGTGTAGCATACACCCTTAGGGGCTATAGATTCCTGTGTCAGGCAGTCTGGTATTTACACAAGAGCACCAGTATCCTTAGCAGAGAAGCAAGGACTGACATCAAAAAGAGCTGACTTCAGCCTGCTGCTCCACAGAGGCAGAACCAGCGTGCTGGAAGACTGAGGGAAGACCTTAACTGGCAGGAATAAAGGAACTTTTCATAAGCCTTAAGGCTGAAGATTGAAGACTAAAGAGCCTGTCAAGACACTGGAGAAGCTGAATGGATGAAAGGATTGCATCCTGACGTGAACTTTTACTCCAACCTGTTAATTTCCCTAATAAATCTCATAATTGTGAGTATGAATTTGTGATATCTGTGTATTGATTTTTGGCTCCAGTAGAGAAGTTAAGATTGGTGTTGGAATTAGTAGAAGTGGGTACAAGAACAAAGAAAACCTTGTCTGACCTTATTGGGATTGGTTTTTCACTGTAGATGTTGTTGATAGGGACAGACATCATTTGTGGAGTTAGTAGAGATCAGATATGACCATTCCCATCCCTAAATTCTTTTCAAAGTGATCTTCTCGTATGAAGCAGATGAATATTGAATGATGTTGAATATTGTTCCAAAATTCCTTGTTACACCTTTCCATGTAACTACAGATTATTTTTTGAGAGGTCAGGTGTTATAATTTGCAAAGTGAATTAATCAATATGCTATATGAACTTTTTAAGAGTGATAAATTGAAAAGTGTTGATGTGGTAATCTGAAATAAAATCTCAATTATTGGAATGATAAGCTTATATTTTTGTGACAATTGTAAAACTGATTTGCTATCTATTCTTTCAGTTATACTAGTTTTAAACTTATTTTTTATATTCTTTTAGATTTATTTATTAATAATATGACATTTTAGACCTAAACATATCTGATTAAATAAAATGAAACTTCGGTGAACTTCTGGTCATTGTAGCAATATAATAACTAATAAACTCTAACTTCAAAAAATATGTTCTTTTAGAGAGACATGTACAATTTTGAATATAACATTTGATAAAAGGTGATTATTTCTATAAATAAACTGCAAAGTGGTGGAAAAAGTGCAGATTTACATTATGAAAGATGTAGAAAACATCTTGAAGAAGGTCATATTTGAGCAGAGTTTACTAAATAAAAATATTTTTTAAACTATATTTAAAGAAAAAAAATGATGAAAGAAAGAAGACTTCTTACGGTCAGCAACTGGGACTGATTTGAGTGACATGTATATGAGACAAGGAACAAAAATAGTTGGGTTTTTTTCCCCCATTATTGAATGTATACTATGTGTAAGGCTCCCAAGTTGTGCAGTATTTAGAGCACTTGGCTAATAACCAATAGATGAGTGATTTGAATTCACTAGAAGGTAAAGGAAAAATATTTGGCAGTCTGTAAAGATTATAGCTGGTAATCCTAAAGGGAGATTGTTTTCTGTCCTGTATGAAAATTATGAGTAAAAATGAACTTGACAACAATAAGTTTTGGGTGTTTGATTTTATTCTTCTGTGTACAAGGTACTATTGTTTAATTATACATTTACTAATGTTGTCATTGTTGTTATCTAGTCATCTGTGACTCATACCTTACACACCATAGCTCTCAACTACCCTATCCTGAGCCAATCTCACTGTTTCTGACACACTACCCCATTATCCCAGATACTTTTTCAATCCATCTCTCATCCTGAGTCTTCCTCTCCTGCATTGTTCCTCCAGCCTTCCAAGCATGATATCCTTCTACAAGAAGTGGTTCCTCTTGGCAGCAAGCCCTAAGTTTGTGAGACAGAGCTTCAAAATCCTTGCCTTCAAGGAACAACTTGGCTGGACCCTCTCCAGGACAGACCTGTTTGTCCTTTTGACAGCCCATGGTTTACCTTCAATAATCTTCTCCACAACTCAAAGGTTTCAGTTCTTCTGTCATCCTTATCCATTGTCCAGTTCTCTGATGCATAGCTAGTAATTGGAAAGACCATGGCCTGGATCTGGTGCACCTTAAACTCAAGAATGATATCATTGTTCTTCAACACTCTGGAGAGATCCCTGACAGCAAATTTTCCTAATGCAATTAGTCTTTTGATTTCCTGACTGCTAGTGCCAAGGTGTTGATGTGGAATGGAGTAAGTCAAAATTGTTAACAATTTCAATCTTTTCTTTATTTATCATAGTGCTGCCAATTGGCCCAGTTGGTGAGAATACTTGTTTTCTTGATGTTGAGATGCAATCCATACTAAAGACTGCACTCCTTGACCTTCTTCAGCAAATGCCCCACAATTCTATGAAGTATCTCTCTCTCATTGCTGTTGAGTTGAAGCTGACTCATAGGCAACTCTCCATTTGGTTTCTAAAGTTGTAAATCACACAGAAGGACATGGCTCATCCTTATCTTAAGTGGATCACAGTTTCCTGCATGCATTTTCTTTATTAAAAATAATATATAAAGGAATTAAGTGACTTACTGTGATAGACAAACTTTCAAATGATTTCCCGTTATCCCTTCTTGCTGTTAGTCATACCTTTCTATAATAACATTTCTCTGACTGTAGGTAGAACTTATGACTTATTTCTTATCAACTTCCATCTTGCTAATAGGCTCTTTCTTGTTGGCTATGGTAACATAAAATACCATATGAAGAGGTTCAGGTATTAAAGAACTGCATGCAACTTCCCACTGACAGTCAAAAAGGCACTAATGCTCTTAATCTGATAATTATTAAGGAATCTAATCCTGTGAAGAACCATGTGACCCTGGAAGGAGATCCTTTCCCAGTTTAGCTGCAGATTAGACTCCAGCTATGGATTCTAATCTGCTTTGTGAGGGACTCTGATGCAGATAAACGGACATGGCAATGACAACATGATTGATTAACGCATGGAATAATATAAGAAATACATATTGTTTCACATCAATTGAATGGATCAAAAATGTGACTGCACCAAAGAGTTTAAGAACAGCAAAGATTATGAAGATGATTTAGGACCAGGCAGGAGTTTGTTCTGCTCGACATGGGACTGATAAGAGTTACAGCCAACCAGATCCTAACAATTACACCATAGATAATACATTTACCAAAGATGATACAGTGATCAGTTTGAGGAATAACTATCTGAAATATGATCATCTGAACGGAGTACTATGCCGTATCATGCTTTCTAAGAGCAGTGAAAGGGAAGATTACAGCCAAAGATCACAAGGTTTTTCCTGCTGTGTCAATAATTTTGAATTTTAATCAAAAGCTTGAGGATAGGATAAGTTTATAAATTATTGTTACTGTTAGGTGCCACTGAATTGGCTTTGACTCATAGCAACCCTATGCCTAAAAGAAGGAAATACTGTTTATGTTGTGGATTAGGACTTCTAGTGTTGTTCCTAGCTTTTCTGTAATGAATTTTATAGTCCTTGGTTTTAGTCCTAGGTCCATGA
>NW_006399869.1:3472522-3482752 GCF_000299155.1 Elephantulus edwardii | reverse complement strand
AGAGAATAGTGCAACAATGAATGAGTGGAAGCCCAAAATCTCTGTAAATGTTTATGAAAATTAATAAAATATAATTATAGAAAAAAAAAGAAGGAAATACTTCACCATCCTGTGCCATAGTCATAATCATTGCCACGTTAAGCCCATCTTCTTGAAAGACTTTCTTTGTTTTACTGATCCTTTACCAAGTATGATGTCCTGCTCCAGGGACTAGTACCTCCTAGACTTACAAACTAACCTCTGATTTGGGAATTCTATACTGGCAGTGGTAATTTTAGAGGCTTTGCACACTAATATTCGTAAAGAAAAATTATCTGTATTCATTGATCACACTTCTACTTTTTAGTAATATAAGTGACTTATTTTGGTAGACAAACTGCTAGTCACACCCTTTTTAATGATAAAAACCAAAATTGATGGGTTAGGTCTGGAAGTCAGACAGTTACCTAATGGAGTTATTGTAAATCTATTTACATTCATCAATAAGTAGAGATTTATCTACTAACATAAATAAATTTGGGGTTTTTTTTTCAGCAGAGCTGGATTTGAGCTTTACCCTTTCCTAAGATTCAGACAAAAACAATTTAAAAGCAATCATTATGCAGGAAACTGCTGTGGCTTCTGATATTGAATGTGCTGTAAGATAGAATAGCTTCAAGTACAATCATCCAGACAAGAAACAGGGCTCTAGAATTGGGCAAAATGCTGGTTTAGAGCACAGCTGGGTAGAAGGTATCAATCCTAATAGTATGTGTATGGGATTTTTGTTTGCAGAAAAGGATTATATGGGATGTGAAAGAGCTTTCTGTTTTGTTTTAATCTGTAACAGTCTGACCTTAAGCAATCTTGCTGTTTTACCTACCTTAGTCTAAGGCAGAGGGCAATGTATTCCTCACTCTGCAAGGAGAGTGAGAAAGTATCATTTCCAGAACATTAAGGCTAAGAGAACTCTGTTACCTGCAACATCTTTCCCGTGCATCAGAAAAAGAGGCTCTGCTCTTTGTGGTGTGTCTGTGCTCCTGCCCAGGCATTGCATTAAGACCCAGCAAGCAACACTCATAAATACTTGAAGGAAATAGGTATAGGACACTTTAGTCGAGCATATACGGATTCAAGAATTAGAGTGTTAATGTAAGTGTAATGTCGTTTTATGTATAGGTTGATAAAGCTGAGGCACTTGAGTTACATGGAGATTAAAGAAAATAAATAAGCTATAAAACGCCACAACACAGTCATCCACTTGCCCTGCATAGCTTCTCCTATGCATGATGGATTACCTTCTGAAGAAACTTGTTCCTGAATATTTTATGCCATCGTGTAGTTATTTAAAAATAGGAAGTAAAACAACCTAAATTATCTTTGAAATGAATGTGTTTGTTTTGTCAATCTACATCCTCTGATTAAGTGCCTCTTTGGGGGGAGAAAGAGAAGAGTACTGAAGGCTGAATAGATATGGAAATAACTCCATTAAGAAGTTTTAAACCCAGTGAACCAGACTGAAACTGATGATTTGATCCTGATATTTGTCAAGTTAATGTCTAAAGGCTTCAATCTGTGAAAGATAGGGAAGCAGTTATGCAAATTTATGCATAAAAATAAAAATGCCATATGTGCCTAGAGGGAGAGATTTCTAGCCAAAATGCTAATGACATGAAAATACTCAGCATTTCTAGCATGATTCTAGTCCAGAGTTCAAAATGTAGTACAAACACATGATCTGCTAAATGAGAGTTGGAAATATTAATTTCCTTTGTTATACATTTCAAATGACTATATCATAATTACATATTCTTATAAATAACTTTATTTAACCTAAACTGTTACATCAACAAAATAGAATTAATTAAGTGATCAAAAATACACATAAGTTTGAACATTATAAATATTTTATAGGTGATTTTATTTCATAAATATTATATTCTTATTGTATAAACTTTGTAAAACTTTTTAACAATAGTGGGAATGTTAGGTTACGGAAGTAAAATATTATTTTATTGCCTTAAGCCATTTATAAACTAATGTGGAGAAAAAAGACTTGTGAATTGGTCTAACATTAACCAGATATTATGTGCCAAGCATAACAGAAAAAGAAGTGATATCTTTGAGTTGTGGTGTCAGAAAACTGTATTGAACTAGACTGCCAAGAGAACAAACAGGACTGACCTAGAGAGGGTGAAACAAGACTGCTCCTTGGAGGTAAATATTTTGAAACTCTGATTTACATACTTTTAGCATGTTGCCAGGAAGGATCAGTCTTTGAAGTACATCATGCTTGATAGGGTAGAGGGTCAGCAAAGGAGAGGAAGACCTTGGTTGGGATAGACTGGAACAGTGACTGTGGCAAAGGAGTCAGCTGTCAGAGGTGGTTAGGTTGGCCCAGGATAGAGCAGAGTTCAGAGCTATTGTTCATAATGTCGATAGGAGTCATAGCAACTCGACGGCACATAACAACAACAAGAAGGAGCTCTATAAAAAGTACCATGAGGAAATTGATGAGAACAATTATTGATGACTAGCACAGAAAAGGGCAATTGAGCCCGATTTTTAAATAAATGTGGAATTTTTCCAAGGTTATACCAGAGAAGAGGGAGCTCTAGTGGCCTAATAGATAGGAAGTTGTCCTGGTAACCTTAAAGAGACACTTATAAGGTGGTTCGGATTCACCTCTGCGATTTATAGGCTCGGAACACTCACTGAAGAGCTAGCTTTGAATCAGTTCTGCCTGGACCTCAGTGGGTTGACTGAGATACTGTAGAAGTAAGAGCTCTGTGGGTGTAATGTGTTATACATTGTGCGGCTAACAGAAAGATCAGCGATTTGAATCCACCAGCTGCTCCAGGGAAGAAGATGGGCCTGTCTTCTCTCATAATGGTCATTATGATTAGTACCTCCTTAATTACAGTGGATTTGGGTGTTGTTTTTTTTTTGTATTGGAGGAA
The DNA here is from genome assembly GCF_000299155.1 of Elephantulus edwardii. Lineage (NCBI taxonomy): Eukaryota > Metazoa > Chordata > Mammalia > Macroscelidea > Macroscelididae > Elephantulus > Elephantulus edwardii. Next base: position 3,479,813 of record NW_006399869.1, on the reverse strand, counting down.
GTAAATTTGGGAAGTAATGAAATAATTTTGAAGGAAACTAAAACTGATAAACTTCCAGAATGTGAAGTGAAGCAAATGATACTATGTGGGCTGAGTAGACAGGTTGGTGTCAGAATAAGAGAGGATTGTTTTCTTCAGGTAATGAGAAGAAAATAATAGAAGGGCTTGGTTAGGTGCTGATATAACAGATATACTCTAAGTGGGTGACTTTAACAAACAGAAATGTATTCTCTTAAGGTTTTGGATACTGTAAGTCCAAATTTTGACTACTGCCTCTACAGAAAGATTTTTTTTTAAATTGTATTTTATTTCTTGTGTGTCCTGTCAAACAAATTGGATCTGACTGGTACAGGAGGAGATTGCCCCCTCCTTCTCCAGCAGAGCATCTGGTGCATTTAAACCACGTACCTTTGGGATTGCAGTGCAGCATTTTGCCACTAGGCCACCAGAGCTCCCTAGAAAGCAACTCAGTCAAATTTGTGTCTTCTAGGTTGCAACACCCCCATGATACATCTTCAAGGATATGAACATGTACGGCCAAGCACAATCAATAAGAGTGCATCTAAATTCCAAAATCAATCTCCATAATAGTCTATGTGTTTCCTACTGCCAAAGGGGCCCTTTAGAGTAGTGAGAGAAGATCTTCACCCTGAAACCCACAGCGTTCCTTTTCAGCAGGAAGTAGCTAAGAGAATACGCCATCCCCTTTTCCTTATGACTCAGGGTGAAGTCTCTCTCAGGGAGGAGTGATAGGGAATGGCAAAGGACACACTGACAAAGAAGATTGATCAGAACTGGCTTTGACAAGCATTGTGGCATTTGGACAAGAACAAACTGGGAGGAGGGTAGAGAGAATGGTGCAACAATGAATGAATGGAAACCCAAAATCTCTGTAAATGTTTATGAAAATTAATAAAATATAGAAAAAAAAAAGAAAGCAACTTCTTTTTGCCAATTCTGAAGGAAGACTCATGTTTCCTTCTGAATCTGTACACATACTGTACCTTGGAGATCTCCATGTCTTGGCCTTTCCTGGTGTCAAGGAGTTTCATAGCATGGGGATGTTGGCTGGCTTCCGATTTTTTTTGGTTGTACTGATGTTCCCCATCCTCTCCTTTTCCTTCACCTCTTTCAGGATAAAATTTTAACAGGCCACAATCCAGGGAAATTCCTTATTCAAAAGATCAGGGCTGCGGTAGGATTATGGATGTTACATTTGAGTTTTAATTCCTTTACAACTAGTTGCCTTACCAGAATATGGGAAATATTTACATAACTTCCACATTATATCATTACATTTACATATTTTGGAAGAGGCACAACTCAATCCCTGACATGCCTTGAGCATGACAAAATTAGATATGATTAAATCTGTTCTTATAATAACCAATGTTACAAAATCAAAGGAAATAGTGAGAAAGAAATAGGTAAACAAGAGACAGAAGCACTTTGAAGGGCTAGGAAAACAAACAGATTCATCCTGGAAGGGGTTAAACCGGGTGGCTCCTTGGAGGCAAGGATTGTGAGGCTCTGTCTAACATACTTTGGACATGTTGTGAGGAGAGACCGGTCCTTGGAGAAGGACATCATGCTTGGGAGGGTGGAGGGACAGTGCAGGAGAGGAAGTCCCTCTATGAGGTGGATTGATTCAGTGACTGGGATAATCGGGAGGGGAGTGTCAGAGACAGTGTGATTGGCACAGGACAGAGCAGAGTTTTAGGGCTGTTGTACATAGGGTCGCTATGAGTCGCTTCGACAGCACATAACAACAACAACAACATCATTTTAGTTTTAGACATGAAGCAAGCTATAAAAAGAAAGATAAACCTTTATAGTTATTCTCTTGATCCACAAATCAGTTTCCTGCTTCCTCCATTCTTTTTTTGACAGAATACTACTTATTTTTTTAAAAAAATGATTTTATATTAATTTGCTCAAGTTCATATACATTGTGTTTCATATTATCCTTCATTCACACTGTTATTTCATACAATCATTCAAATTCACTGTTTTATAAAATTAATCACCATTGAACTAGACCCACCTAGTTCTCTCTTTCCAAATGCCTTTCAGTCATTTCTTATTTCTTTTATCCCTTCCTTCTTCCACCCACCAAATTGTATGACCGAATGATTTCTCCTTTGCCCATCCTTAACTCTCTGCTTCCCTCATCCCCCCAACCTTGGATCTTCATACATGTTTTGCTAGTTATCTATTTCTACAATAATGGTCTTATGCAATACTTGTCCTTATGAGACTGTGTTAGTTCACATGGCTCTCCAGTCCCTCCAAAGTTATGTAGTAATTTTCATTCATTGTCCCTGAATGCTACATAATATTACATTTTGTGAATATGTTACAATTTCTCAATCCATTCAATGGTGGATGGATATATGAATTGTCTCCATAAACTTGTAATGGTGAATAATGTGCTGCTATGAATTGGTGTCCAAATTGCTGTTTAAATTTTCTCAGGGTATATTCCTAGCAATAGAGTAGCTGGGTCTTATGGAGTGTCTATGCTCAGTTTTTTTAGGAAATGTCAAGCTGCCTTCATAGTGATTGTGCCATTTTACAACCTCATTCAACAGTGTATGAGAGTTCTCAACTCTCCAAGTCCTCTCCAATATTTCCTGCTTGCTGACCCATTAAACTTTGCCACTGCTCGTGAGGTAAGGTAGTATGTCATTGTGGTTTTGATTTGCATCTTTTTTATTGCCGGTGATTTTGAACATTTCTTCATAGGTCTATTGACCTTTCAAATGTCTTCTTCTGTGAAAATCTTTCCATGTCTTTTGTTAATTTTATAAATGAGTTATCAGTCTTCTTCCCATGGAAGTCCTGTGGTATTCTGTAAACTTTGCTAAGAAACTCTTATCTGAGGTGGTATTGCCAAACATTTTTTTCCAGTCAGTAGGTTTTCTTTTCACTCTGTTGGAAAAAAATTTTTGATGCACTGATCCTATTCATCAATGCTATCCTTTCTTTGTTGTGTATTTCTGGCTGTATTGTTAGCCTCTTTATACCATGGGCTAGACTTTTTAAACTTGGTCCCACTCTGTCTCTTATGATCATTATGGGTTTGGGATTTATCCCTAGGTCTCTGATCTACCTTGAATTGTTTTTTGTGTATGATGAGAGGTGTGGATCCTGCTTTATGTTTCTTCAGGTAGCAGTCCAGTTTTACCATTTGTTGAAGAGCTTGTCATTTCCCTATTTGATAGATTTTGTTCCCTTGTTGAGTGTCAATTGCCTATAGATTGCTGTGTTAGTTTTGTGGTTCTCAAATCTGTTCCATTGGTCTTTGTGTTGGTCATTGTACCAGCATTCTGGTTTTTTTTGTTGGTTTTTGTTGTTGTTATTACAGCACTGTACTAGGCTCTGATGGCCTAACGGCAAGAAGCTGCACTGCATTCCCTAAGGCACTTGGTTCAAATCGACCAGTTGCTCCGCAGAAGGGTGAGCAATCTCCACCTGTGTGGTTAATTGCCTCTGTAAACCCGCTGGAGGGTCAGCTATGTGCCGGTTCCCATTCAATGGTACACAACAACAACAACAATATCAACAACAGTAGGTTTTGAGGTCAGGAGTGCTATGCTTCCCACTTCATTCTTCTTTCTCAGAGGTGCTTTGTTTATTTGGGGTCTCTTTCCTCTCCAAATAAACGTATCAATTGTCTTTTCTTTTTGAAAAATTAATTAGATATCTGTATTGGGATTGCTTTCAATATGTAGGTTGCTTTTGGTAGGATTGTCATTCTTACAATATTGAGTCACCTCTATCAGTAACTAATCAAATTATTAGTGTATTCCCCTTTTTTTCTTATATTAAGTTTGCCAAAGGTTTGTCAATTTTATTGACTCTTTTGAAAAACCAGAGCCTGGTTTTGTTGATGGTTTCAATGGTTTTCCTACTTTTTATCTCATTGATTTCAGCTCTTGTCTTTATAATTTCCTTTCTTTTAGAGGCTGTAGAGTTAGAATGTTGCGATTCTTCTATTTGATGCTGTTAGGGCTATTGAGTTGCTTGTGACTTATAGTGGCCCTGTACAATAGCTCTGAACCCTTCTCTATCCTGTGCCAATTTTATTGTCTCTGACACATCTATTCTCATTATCCCAGTCACTGAGTCAATCCATCTCATTGAGGGTCTTTATCTCTTGCACTGTCCCTCCACTATCCTAGGCATAATGTCCCTCTCCAGGGACTGGTCTCTTCTTACTACATGCCCAAAGTATGTCAGATGAAGCTTCAGAATTCTTGCCTTTAAGTAGTAGCCTGGTTTCATCCTCTCTAGGACAAACTTGTTTGTTCTTCTACCAGTCCATATAAATTCAACACTCTTCTCCAGCACCCAGCTCAAAGGCATCATCAATTCTCTTTCTATCATCCCTAGTCACTGTCCAGCTCTCTTACGCATGGCACATAATTGCAAAGACTATATCCTAGATCAGGCACACCTTAGTCTCAAGCCTGACATCATTGCTCTTCAATAGTCTGGAGAGATCCCTGACTACTGATAATCAACATTCTTAGTACCGGCAACCAGGAAATAAAAAAAATGAATTGCACTGAGAAAGTCTGCTGTCAGGAACCTCTCCAGAATACTGAAGAGCAACAATGTCAGTCTGGAAACTAAGTTGTGCCTGATCTAAGCCACCCACGGTCTTTGCAATTACTTGCTATGTGCCAGAAAGCTGGACAATGATTAGGGTCACAAAAGGAGAATTGATGCCTTTGAGCTGTGATGTTGGAGAAGAGTTTGAATATACAATTGGCTGCCAGGAGAATGAACAGATTTGACCTGAAAAGGGTGAACCTATACTTCTCCTTGGAGGCAAGGATTCTGAGGCTTCATCTAACATACACTGGACATGTTGCAAGTAGGGACCAGTCCTTTGAGAGGGACATCATGCTTGAGAGAATGGAGGGACAGCGCAACATTGGGAGACCCTCGATGAGATGGATTGATTCAGTGAATGGAGTAATGGAGGTAGGAAAAGATTGGCACAGGCTAGAGCAGGGTTTAGGACTGTTGTACATAGGGTCACTATGAGTCACAGGTCACTCGATAGCACATAACTACAACAACAACAACACATTAGTCTCCAGACTGACACCACTGCTCTTTAGCACTCTGGAGAGATCCCTGACAGCAGACTTTCCCAGTGCAATTTGACTCTAGATTTCCTCGCTTCCGGTACTAAGAGTGTTGACTGTGGTGCCAAGAAAACAAAAGTTGTTAACAATCTCAAGCTCTTCACCGTCTAGCATGATGCTGCCGATTGGCCCAGTGGTGAGAATCTTTGTTTTCTTGATATTGAGCTTCAATCCATATTGAAGGCTGCAATTCTTGACATTCTGTAGCAAGTGCTTCAGGTCTTCCTCATTTTCAGCAAGGAGGATTGTGTCATCTGCGTAATGCAGATTGTTGATAAGTCTTCCTCCAATCTTTAGGCCACATTTCTCCTCATGGAGCCCAGCCTCTTAGATGATCTGTTCTGCATATAGATTGAATAGGTATGAAGATAGGACACATCACTGGTGTACACTCTTCCCAATTTTGAACCATTTGTTGCTTCCTTGCTCTTTTCTGATGACTGTCTCCTGGTCTAAGCATAGGTTTTGCATAAGCACAAGCAAGTGTTCTGGGATTCCTAATTCTCAGGGTTAGTCACGGTTTATTGTGATGTACACAGTCAAATGCCTTTGCATAGTCAATAAAACACAGATAGACATTCCTCTGGTGCTCTCTGCTTTCAGGCAAGATCCATCTAACATTAGCTATCATATTCCTAGTACCACGGCCTCTTCTATACCTAGCCTATACTTCTGACAATTCTCTGTTGATGCACTGTTACAGTCATTTTTGGGTAATTTGCAACAGAAGAGTTGAAAACAATAGTTTTATTAGAAAAAAGTAGTTGTCAACAGACAGAAGATTTAATAATTTGTGCATTTAGGTGCTTACAGGAAGTTCCAAAAGAGACATGTAGGAATGGGTCAGAACCATGAGTTGAGAGTTATACCTACAAATTCGGGATAGCAAGAACAAAAGATGAGCATGAAAGATAAATTATTAAATGAAATGAAATCACACATTAAATTAAGAAAGTACTATTTTAATCAATTAGGAGCTTTAAGCTGAGATATTTCATTCTTCTTGTAATGTATTACCTGGGGTCAGAGATAACATTATATCTGAGGTGTGACTGAAAACATCACATAAATGTTTTATTTCATTTTCACAAATATTCGAAGAAGCTAAAATCAAAAACAAAAACAAGCATATGAAGAGAAACTAACTTTCCTGCTTAGTTGTAATTATGGGAGAGATCACATCTGGCACTGCAGCAGCCTCCTTATAATTATGAAAGTCTGAGCTTAAGGTAAAAACCAATCAGATGAGAATTAGGAAACAGTTTTCATTCTTCATAATGAAACCATTAAATCACCAACCCAATAGTTATCCAACCTCCAGGTTTCTTATGTAATAAGATAATGTCCATAGTCATTCCTTTTGCCAATTTTAATTGTTCTGTTATTTACTTATAGATGAAAAGATGTTCATGGGTATGTGTATTTATTTCAGATATACCAGATTAATATTATTAACGAATTTTATAGTTAATGAAATTGAAAATAAAAATAAAAATATATGTTCAAAGATGCTTAACAAATAAATGGCTAAGTTAGTCTGTCATCTCAGAATTAAATTATTGTATAATCTATACTCATCCCCTTACACTGTGTTATCATACAAAGGATGACAAAGACAAAGGATAACAAATACATTATGAGATGTAGAAACAGAAAGAGATTAAACAGATTTGGGATAGAAAGAGTTCAATTAAATAATCTGAGTTTCAGAATCTTAACCATTTTTAAGCATTGCTAAAATTTTAAGCTCTTTGTGATAGTAATTAAATTTCTAATGCTTATTTAATATCAGTATAAACTCAGGTTATACATACACATGGATTTCACCTGATGGTACACGTAGGAATCAGATCGATTACACCTGCAGAAAAAAACACTGGAGAAGCTCATTATCAGCTTTGAAAACTAGGCCAGGAGCTGATTGTGGAAGAGACCACCAACTACTCATATGCAAGTTCAAGCTGAAACTGAGGAAAATGAAAACGAATCCACAGGAGCCAAAATATGACTTTGATTTCATCCCACCTGAATTTCAGAACCATCTCAGAAACAGGTTTGAGGCCTTGAACACTAATGAGCAAAGACCAGATAAGTTGTGGGCGGATGTCAAATATATTATCCAGGAAGAGTGC
>NW_006399869.1:3464319-3470767 GCF_000299155.1 Elephantulus edwardii | reverse complement strand
GGGAAGACACTCTATGAGATGGATAGATTCAGTGACTGGGGCAATCAGGATGGTTGTGTCAGAGGCAATGCAATTGGCACAGGATAGTGCAGGGTTTAGGGCTGTTGTACATAGGGTCACAATGAGTCATAAATGACTCGACAACACATAACACCACCACCAACAACAACAACAGCATAATTTACCAGTATAAATCATTCCTTGAGTTTGTGCATTAACTATTTCCTAAAGAGTTTTATCCAGGAAAATGAACGTAAGATAGATTGACACAGTGGCTAAAACAAGACTCACATATTATAGTGGCTGTGAGAATCGAGCAGGATCAGACAGTGTTTTATTCTGTTGTATATAATATTACTTTGAGTTGGAAGTGACTTAATTATAACTAACAGCAACACTATCCTGTTTTATAAAATTGGGTGAAAGGAAAGAACTTTTTTTCTGTAAACTACCTCTTTACCACTATTATCAAAACAGCCTCAATACTGTCCATGATTTGAATAGCACTTAGAATATGTAAAGTACTTTTATATAAATTATCTCTTTTAATAATCACAATCATCCTAGAAGTGAAAGTAAATTAGATATTAGGTTAAATCATAGACAAGTCAGTGTTCTAATAGGCTTTCCAATCCTCTCTCAATGTGACAAAGCTATAGCACAGAGGTCATGTCAGAAATGTAAAATATTTTAAATATGACAGGCTATTACATAATATGCTATTAAAGAAGACAAATCTAAAACTGAAAAATAACTAAAAATATTTACAGAGAAGAAAAGGAAGTCCAATATTGTAAGGGAATTTAAAAGACAATAAAGAAAAGGTCAACACCATGGGAACCATGAGGCACAGAACTGTGATAGAGGATTCTGGTACGGAAGGCATGCTGGGGAGATGATTAAGGTCAGAAGGAAGTTGATGAGAAATAAATCTGGATGGCCCTGAAGGCTCCTTTCCGTTCCTCTTTTGGTAGTTTAGTCAAGAGTTGGCTGAGCTGAAATCTGCGGAGGATAAGGTTTAGGATGATGTCAGCATCTGCAGCAGACAAGGTCATTCCCAGGGCCTTCAGTGTACAGATCTTGGCTCTTGGCATGTATGTTGCTTGTGCTATATCTGGCAGTGAGATCACTTGGTATATTTCTTGTTACTTTTGAGAAACTAGGTGTTCCTTTGCCTCTGTTAGACTAACCTATTAATACACAACACATGATCTAGGATGGGCTCACTCTTAGTTTTAGACTACCTAACAGTTTGTTCTGTTCAGCTTGCTAACTTGTCTACCAGCCCACGCAGGCCCTTCTCTACTTGAACCTTGTTCATGACATATAAAAATATAGTCAATTTGTGGAACGTTAAAAGTTTGGGAGATTGCACACACTAGATTCTGTTTCTACTTATTAGTATCACAACAAGAAACCTTAGGCTAAATGTTGCACCACATGGTCTTAATATGCATATCCATGACCCTGTGTATGGCAAATTATTGTCTGCCTCAGAATCAGAACTCACTCATAGTTGATCCTCCAGAATGTTTTTGTAGGCAGTAAATCTCATGAGAGTATATGGCAATTACTGGCAAAAAATAGGTGAGACTGAATTCTTTTGCTTAATATAATGTCTACCAAGTACATCCACTTTATGAAGTGTTGGGAAAATATTTAACCGTTCTTTATTGTTGCATAGAATTCCATTATGTGTAGTATCATTGTTTATTTATCTATTTGTCCACTGACAAGTGTTTTGGCTGTGTTCATCTTTTTACTTTCTTTAATGATGCTGCAATGAAGGTGGGTGTGCATTCCAGATCTTATTTCTTTTAAGATATATCCAGAACTAGAGATACTGGATCAATCAGTAATCTATATACAGAACAGATCATTCGAGAAGCAAGGTTTTATGAGGAGGAATATAACATCTGGATTGGAGGAAGTCTCATCAATAACCTGCATTATGCAGATGGCACATCCTTGCTTGCTGAAATTGAGGAGGATCTGAAGTGCTTGCTGTAGAAGGTCAAGGACTATAGTCTTTAATATGGATTGAAACTCAACATCAAGAAGACAAAAATTATCACCTTTGGGCCAATTGACAGCACCGTGATAGATGGAGAGAGACTGAGGCTGTTAACAATTACAGCTTTCTCGGCTCCATAATCAACACCAGCAGTCAGGAAATCCAAAGAAAAATTGTACTGGGAAACTTTGCTATCAAGGACCTCTCCAGAATAATGAAAAATACTGATGTCAGCTGAACAATGACTATGGGTGACAGAAGAAGAATTGATGGCTTTGAGTTGTGGTGCTGGAGAATAATCTTGAACACACCATAGACCTCCAAGAAAACAAATAGGTTTGTCTTGAAGAGGGTGAAACCAAGTTTGTCTAGGGATAAAGCTTGGAGGAGTTACAGTGTGATAATTATAATCAATGTCAAGAATATAATGTATATTATTTTTTAATGGAAAATAAAACATAACACAATATGCTAAAGAGAAAGAAAAGACTTGAAACTAGCAAAATATTTAATAGGAAATTGTTAGCTAACCTAAGAAATGTAGTGTAATAATAGGAAGGAAAATTACATGTAAGTATACACAATCATTTATAAAAATAATTCCATTGTGAAAAGAGCATGGAAATGGCTGAGTCTGATTTATACTAACTGCACAAAAGAAAAAAAAAATTCTATCAACATCTGTAATACAAAACTCATTCCTACAGAGTCAGATATGATCCCCTGTCCGTCTGCATCTTTGTCTAATTCCAACTTCTCTACCAATCTTGCTGTTCTACTTGTCCGAAATCTGTTGCAATAACTATGCAGACTTTATAGAACCATATTCACAGTTACAGAATTTATTAGGGAAGTTAAAAATCTGCAATTTAAGTTGACAGGATGCAAATCTTCAGTCCAGATTTACTAAATATTGTTACAAGCCCTTTGACCTTCAGCTTCAAAACTTAGGTCAGTGTCACAAATGTCCCTTAGCCTTGCCAGTTATGATATTTTCCTTCAAGCTTGGGTAAAAGCCTGTGGCTTTTTCTCAAACTGGTCTCTGGTTCTCTGCTGAGGCTTCTGCTGCTGCTCTGCTAGGTCCCAGGCTGACTGCCCAATTTAATAATGAGACTAGCTAATCATCTTTTGGATAGATTAATACACTGTAACTGTATGATCCTACTCACTCATGTGGCAAAGACAAACTTAATGGCTAGGAAAGCTATTTTGAACAACAAATTCTTGACATTACATTCATCCTTACAACATTAGTGACACAGTTTATGATAAAACTGATGTTTCATTTGTTTTCTCATAAATCTGAAAAACTTTAGACTGTCCTTTGGTAACTTCTGTGATGGAAAACAAAATTGTGCTCCTGAAGTAGTGATCTCATTTCTCTGCTCTGTAAAGGTCTGTCTTTGTTATCTTTTGAGATGACATATTTGACAGCAATCTCTAGAAAAACAATAAACCTACTCTAAAATAGGGCAGAACTTTTGTTTAAATCAATAAAGATGACAGTTGTTTAATATTTATTTTTTCAGAAGGTTTATATGACAGTGGAAAATATATACATTAAAAACAAGCACTCAAGAAACCATACTGAACAAGGACCATCCAGAAGGTTATGCTATTGGAAGATTGTGTGTGTGTGTGTGTTGTTGGTGTTTTTATGTGCCATTGAGTCATCTATGACTCATATTGAGCCTATGTACATCATCTCTGAAACCTGCCCTGTTTTGAGCAAAGCTCAATTATCACTGACAGATTTAATCCAATTTCTCCAGTCACTGAGTCAATCTATCGTAGGTCTTCCTCTCCTTCATTATCCCTCCATCCTTCCAAACATGAAGTCCCTATCCAAGGACTTTGGCCATATGCCCAAAATATGTGAGATGAAGCTTCAAAATGCTTGCCTCCAGGGTGTATCCTGGTTCCACCTCCTCCAGGACAGACTTGTTTGTCCTCCTGGCAGTCCAAAGTATGTTTAACACTCTTCTCCAGCACCACAACTCAAAAGCATCTATCCTTCTACCATCCTTAGTTATTGTCCGGCTCTCAGATGCATAACGAGTAATTGTGAAGACTCTGGCCTGTATCAGGTGCACCTTAGTCTCTAAACTGACATTGTTGCTTTTCAGTACTCTGAAGAGATCCCTGACAGCAGATTTTTCTAATGCAATTAATCTTTTTATTTCCTGACTTCTTTTGCCAAGAGTGTTGATTGTGGACCCAAGCAAGCCAAAGTTATAAAAATCTCAATCTCTTCTCCGTTCATCATAAAACTGCCAAGTGGCCCAAAGGTGAGAATCTTTGTTTTCTTGATGTTGAACTTCAATCCATATTGAAAACTACAGTCTGTGCCTTTCTTCAGCAAGTGATTTATTGTTGTTATGTGCCGTTGAGTTATCTGTGACTCATAGCAACCTTCTACGTGCAACAGCTCTGAAGTCTGTCCTATCCTGATCCAGTCTCACTGATTCTGGCACACCTACCCCCATGCTACAGTTACTATATCAATCCATGTTATCTGGGGTTTTCCTCTCTGGCAATGTCCCTTAACCCTTCCAAGTATGTTGTCTTTCTCCATAGACCAGTCCCTCCTGGCCATGTGTCCAATGTAAGTGAGATAGAACTTCAAAATGCTTGCTTCCAAAAAGAAATTTGGTTTCATCTTCTCCAGGATAGACCTACTTGTTTTTTTGGTGGTCCATGGTATGTTCAAGACTTTTCTCCAGCACCACAACTAAAAGGCATTGATTCTTCTTCTGTAGACATTATCCAGCTCTCTGATGCATAGGAAGTAATTGTTAAGACCATGACCTGGATCAAAAGCACCTTAGTATTTAGACTGACATCGTTGCTTTTCAGTATTCTAGAGAGGTCTCTGACAGCAGATTTTCTCAATGCAATTCTTACATTGTTTTCCTGACTGGTGGAGCCAAGAGTGTTGATGGTGGAGCTGAGCAAGCTGTAATTATTAACAACCTCAATCTCATTAGGCCCTTCCTCGTTTCAGTAAGCAAGGGTGTGTCATGCGCTCATGGCAGGTTGTTGAGTAGTCTTCCTCCAATCCTGATGCCACATTCCTCCTCATAAAGTCCAGCCTCCCGAATGATCTGTTCTGCACATGGATTGAAAAGATTTGGAGACAGAACACTTTCCTGATGCACTCCTTTCCTGATTTTGATCCATACAGTGTTTGCTTGCTCTGTTCTGAAGACCGCTTCCTGGTTCAAGTATAGATTTTGCATGAACATAATCAAGTGTTCTGGAATTCCCACGCTCCATAAAACTAGCCACAATTTGTTGTGATTCACACAGTCAAATGCCTTTGTGTAGTTAATGAGACACAGATAGACATTTCTCTGTGTTTTTTTTTTTTTTTACTTTTGACCAAGATCCATCTGATATTGACAAGAATGTTTCTAGTACCACAAAGTATTCAAAACGCAACATGTCTTTCTGGTAGCTCTCAGTTGATGTACTGTTCCAGTCATTTTTGGAGCATCTTCAGCAGGATTTTGCTTGCATTTGATATCAGTGATGTTGTTATGTGCCATCGAGTCACTTGCGATTCATAGGGACCCTATGTACAACAGCTCTAAACTCTGCTCTACCCTGTGCCAATCGCACTGTCTGACACACCCATCCCGATTACCCCAGTCACTGAATTAATCCACCTCATAGAGGGTCTTCCCCTCCTGCACTGTCCCTCCACCCTCCCAAGCATGATGTCCGTCTCCAAGGATCTGTTCCTCCTTATAACATGTCCAAAGTATGTCATATGAAGCCCCAGAATCCTTGCCTCCAAAGAACCACACTGTTTAACTCTTTCCAGGATGAATCTGTTTGTTTTGTTGGCAGTCCATGGTACTCTCAATACTCTTCTCCAGCACCACAGCTCAAAGGCATCAACTCTCCTTCTATCCTCCCTAGTCATTGTCCAACTCTCTGATGCATAACAAGTGACTGCAAAGACCATGGTCTGTATCAGACGCACCTTAGTCTACAGAGAGACACCATTACTCTTCAGTACTTTTGGAGAGATCCCAAACAGCAGACTTTCCCATGGCAATGCGCCTTTTAATTTCCTGGCTGCTGGTGCCAAGAGTGTTGACTGTGGAGCCAAGCAGGCTAAAGCTGTGAACAATCTCAATCTCTTCACCATCTACCCTGATGCTGCCAATTGATGCAGTGGTGAGAATCTTTGTATTCCTGACATTGAGCCTCAATCCATATTGGAGGCTGCAGTCCTTGACACTCTGTAGCAAGTGTTTCAGGTCCTCCTCAGTTTCAGCAAGCAGGGTTGTGTCATCTGCATAACACAGATTGTTGATAGATCTTCCACCAATCTTGACACCACATTTCTCTTCATAGAGCCCAGCCTCTCGGATAATCTGATCTGCATACAGGTTGAAAAGGTATCTAGACAGGACACATCCCTGG
>NW_006399869.1:3453011-3463928 GCF_000299155.1 Elephantulus edwardii | reverse complement strand
TTGGGTCATCCTTCTTTGGAATGGGAACAAATATAGATCTCTTCCAGTCAGTGATATTGTTCAATAATTTCTATACCTTTTTTGGGTTACCTTTTCATGGAATGGGAATAAATATGAATGTCTTCCAGTCACTTAGCTAGGTTATTGTTCTCCAGATTTCGTGGCACAACCTGGTGAGCATGTCCAGGGCAGCATCTGTTTGTTGAAATATGTCAATTGGTATGCCATCAACTCCTGGGGCCTTCTTTTTTGCCAAGTCCTTAAAAGCAGCTTGCACTTCCTCCTTCTTCACCATTGTCTCTTGATCATATGTTGTTTCCTGAAATTCTTCTGTGTCAGCCAATTCTTTTAGGTAGAGTGACTTTATATACTCTTTCCATCTTCTTTTAGTGCTTCCTGAATCATTCAGTATTCTGCCCATAGCATCCTTAAATCCTTAAGTATTACAACTTGGGGCTTGAAACTGCTCTTTAATTCCTTCAGTTTAAGAAATGCTGAATGAGTTCAGCCCTTTTAATTTTCTGCCTCAGCTCTTGCACATTTCTTAATAATACTTTGCTTTTTCTTCCCAAACTGTCCTTTGAAACTTCTGTTCAGTTCCTTAACTTCCTGCTTTCTCCCTTTTTGCTTTAGCTTCTTGGAAACATAGTACAATATTAGAGTCTCTTCTGGCATCCATATCAGAATTTTCTTCCTCCTCTATCTTTGTAACTATCTCTTGCATTCTTTGTGAATGGTATTATGATATTTGTGTCTTTGTTTGTCTGTGTCTTTCTGTGTGTGTACCATCGAGTCAGATCCAACTGGCCATGGAGGAGATTGCCCTTCCTTCTCCAGTGGAGCATCTGGTGGATTTGACCCATGCACCTTCAGGGTTGAAGTGCATCTTCTTGCCATGAGGCCCCTAGAGCTCCCTTGTGGATGATATTCTTTATATCCTCCCACAGCTCAGCTGATCTTCATCCATTAGTGTTCAAGGCCTAAAATCTGTTTTAAGATGATTTTCAATTCAGGTGGATTAGTTTCAAGGTCAAATTTTTCTTTCTGTGGGTTTGACTTAACTTTCTTTAGCTTTAGTTTAAACTTACATATGAGTAGTTAGTTGGTGGTCTGTTCCACAATCAGCACCTGGCCTAGTTTTCACAGCTGTTATGAGCTTAATGAATGATTCTTTCCACAGGTTTGATCGATTTGATTCCTGGGCCTACCATCAGGTGAAATTTGTATGTGTAGTCTGTGTTTATGTTTTTGTAAAATGTTATTACAATGAATAAAAACTTGATTGTGCAGAATTCTATTATTCTATCTCTAGCCTCATTTCTGTCCCCAAGTCCAAGTTTTCAACTACTTATGCTTCTTTCCCCTTCCCAACTTTCGCATTCCTGTCATTCATTATTATTTATACATCTTGATTGCATGTTTGATAGATTTCTGATTGCAAAATTGGTAGAAATCATCATTTCCTCCTCTTTGAATTTTGGCACATATATTTGAATGATAGTGATATTCACCAGGCTTCCTTTTATGCATATGGATGTTTTCGTGTTGCTCACTGCATTATATTTCAAAATGAATCTAAAACTTACATTTTTACTTATGAAAGCGACCCCATTTTTCCTCATTTTTTCGTCTCCAGTGTAATAGATTTTCGGATTCAAAATGTCCCATGCCACTCCATCTCATTTAACCAATACCTAATATGTTAGCATTTATGTGTTCCATTTCTTTCTTAACGATATCCAGTTTCTTAAATTCATGCTTTAGTTTGAAATTCCATGTTTCACATTTAGTTTAAATTCCATGCTCCAATCACCAGCGTCTGCTTATAACTGGTCTTCCTTTGTGTTTCCAAATTTGAAGGCTCAGCCTCACATGCCATATCTGCTAGTCTCTTTTAAGTGTGCTATATTATACATAGTTTTTTTGAAGGCCTTTTCCCCCCTTAAAGTGGATATGGAATCTTTCTTCCTTGTCTGTCTTAATTTGGATGCTCAGCTTTAGAACAATATCTGACAGGTAAACATTTTAGCAAAAGGAACAGATGAAAGACACTTCAACCTTACAGAAGTAACCAGTGAATTGAGTGTTGCCCTGCACGTGTATGGCTTGTCCCTTCCTACCCTCTGTTCCTTCTGCATATTCTTGCACTCCTGCCTACCCTGTCCAACACTTCTCTCCCCTCAGCCAACCCTTGATATGATGCCTCAGGCCACAACTCATTTCTATGATGTCATGCTTGTGTGGGAGTGCATGTGTGTATTTTCGCCCCCCTAGGACTATGACAGGTCATGTTTTATTTTCCTTGTAACTTAATAGATCTCCCTGAGTTCACTTTATATGTAAATTGAGTTCCTTCTTTTACTTCACATTTCTCTTGGTCCTTTAGGCTCTTTACCGTTACTCAAAATCTTAGCTTGTAGTCAACTATTTTCACTTTGTTTTCCCTCCCATTGATCTAAGACAAAGTAGATAATATGCTTACTAACTTTTCTCAGTTCTCAAAGTGAAACATCTACCGAAAGGAAAAAACAACACCCTTGTTCTAACAAGAATCATCCTTATTACATAACTTCCTTGTGCTTGTTGGTTTACTGTTTGCTTTTTTCTTTTATATCAAGATTTCTCCAAGTAGGAGGTCTAGAAAGGGAGTGGGAAGGTATCACCTATCAAAAGCCAGTAAATACAACATTATAGTAAGCACTCATATAATATTGCACAGTCAAGCAGGGAAGAATATGATTGAGAGTGAAGTGATTCAGACATTTATATTGTTTTGTCACTTTTGATGAAAAAGTGCAACAGCCACATCCTAAGAAGAGTGCAGACCTTAAAGATGAACATTTGTGTCCCAATACAGATATTCAATCCTGAGGTGAGTGGAGGTTCTAGCTTTGAGGACCTCAGATGATTTGTAGAGAAAAGATACAATGAATGCCATTTGTTTCTGAGACTTGTTCTAACAAGAGGAGATATAGTTGGTCCCACTGTGCTTATGCTCAGGAGGGTATTCCTGGAACTCCAGGGTCAAGTAGCCCAAGGGATGTACTGCAGAGAATCTTAAGTTTGCCCATATCTCTACTCAGGACTGAATGACTTATTTCCCTGTGTCTTAGCAAATACTGCTGAAGAAGTACTGTCCCTAGCTATCTATTTTCTAAGGGAATTTTCTCCATTGATAATAGCTACCTAGCCCAAGGTCACACCACTTTCCAGGACACATTGTAGCACAGGACCAGTATTTAGAGGGGTAAATATATCCCCATCCCATGCTCCAATTCAAGATAACCTGGAGTAGGCATCACCCCTCAGCTAACTCTAGAGTCAAGTGAGACCTTTGTTGGAACAACAGCTCGGTGTCTTCTGCCTGAACCTGTTTTCTTCTCTTCCCCAGGTCTTTATCCCAAACATCCTTTCTAACAAACTATTTGCACACTCACTAACCATGGGCTCTAAGTCTGCATCTTGGAGAACTTAATCTGCAGTATGTGGTCTAAGAGATAAGAAGATTTTCTGAGAAAATGATCTGGCTGCTTAACTTTCAGAGAAATAACCACAAGAGCTGGGTGAAAACACTTAAGTCTAAAGGAGTGATTCTAAGTAGCAGTGAACTTTCCCCCTTGAGAGGTATTTGGGATGTCTGGAGAGTATTTTGGTTCTCTGAGCTGTGAGATTCTCTGGCATCTAATTTGGTAGAGGCCAGGAATGCTGCTAAATAAAAAAAAAATCCTACAGTGTCCAAGAGCAGTCCCTGACAAGAGAAAACTATCTATACTCCCTCTCCTGCCATGTTGAGAAAATTACAAAATCTTGGCCTAAGAGACTGACATACAGAAAGGTTTAGAAGTGGGAAGATGCATGGAACATTTGAAAAATCAAAAGATGCTCAAAGAATCTGGAACACAGAAAATGATGAGGAAGAAGAAAGGGAAAGCTGTAGTGTAGGTGGTTGATATTTAAAGGAAGTTAGTTTTTATGTTACTCTCAATGCAAAGCTACTAAAAAAAACCTTTGAAACTAATATCTAAAATGATCAAATTAGTCTTTTTAAGAAATCATTCTAGTGAATGAGGAATTGCCTGGAAAGTGTCTGAAGAACACACGCACTACAGGTCATTTAAGAGATGACAGTCGAGTGAAGAAAGGCTCTAGGGTTTGAGAGATGAAAGCAATTCTATTGCTTATTCCATGGGGAGTTGTAGGCTAATCCAAAGGCCAGTCCTCTTTGGTGCTTTTTTTGCTCTTTGAAGCAGCTCAGAGGTCAAAAAAGATAAGCAATCTCTTCCCATGTGACTTACAGCTGTAGAAACATTCAGGAGTCAGCTTGAGGTGGTTCTGAGCAATGGGTTTGACTTTTTCTACTTTTTTAAAAAACATAAAGAAGAAAACATGATCACTATACATTATTAGTCTAGGGAAAATTTCCACAATAGTTGAAATAGTAAAGAAAATGTTTTTATTCAGCATATACAGTAAAGAGAAAAAGAGCAGTGAGAAACGGGACACTAGGCCATCGTAGCAATTTCTAAAGATAGTTACAAATCCAGTAATGAAAACTAGTAAAGGTTTTCCCTTTTCAAATATTTGCTAAAAACTGTTGTGCTGAGTTGGTTTCAACTCTCTGTGCTATTGAGTTACAACAATTGAGTTGCTAAAGAGAGAGAGACTATTGAACCTCAGTGATTTTTTAGAAAACAATCATTGATTAAGTCTTGGTCTAAGGTTTCATTAGCAGTTGTGTTTTGTGACATGCAGTTGTGGAGTTTATCTCTCAATATGGCTTTTCTAGTGTAGATGACTATGTGGGAGGTTGGGACTGTGTGAGTGAGGCATGTTGGCTTATCCACAAAGGGCCTGGTTATTTACCACTCCACGAAACGATTGCCTAGTCTCACCAATAAGTTAAACAGCTCTTGCTGCAGAAAATAGGAATTCTTACCCCACAAAAAGGAAATGTTCCCACACCAGAAGAGAAGAAATTCTTTACCTAGCCAGAAAGGAGAGGCCTCTGCCAACCCAGTGACGTGTGGGACACACTTAGAGATGGCAGTAGCAGCATCAGCTGAATTGGAGAATTGGATGTGAGATTGGACCTTGGGGTAATGGAAGCCAATGTTAGCAGGACCAAGAACATTCTTGGACAATTAGAGTCATGAGGCTCAAGTCTGAGGTGACTGTGTGCATATTTTGGGAGCTGTCTTGACTGTATGTTATTATTTCTTCTCTATTATAACCTTTTAACTCCCCCCAAATGGATGTGTGGTCTGTGAGCTGTCACATCAAATCTTGGACCCAGCCAAGCAGTAAGATTGTTGTAGGGATGAGTAGTAGGAGGCATGGGAGTGTGAGGAGATGTCTGACCTCATGGGAATTGGTTTTGTGCTACTGATGCTGTGGATGGGGATACTTTTCTGCTGTGAAGTTGGTAAAGGTCAGATATGGTGCTCTCTACATGCTTCTTGCTCCTTTTACTGCAGAGTCAAGTATGACTCAGTTACCCTGAGATCTGAACTCTGTCCTAACCTGTGTCATTCTTATAATCCCTAACACACTTGAGACCATTGTCCAGGTTACTATATAAATAAATCTGAGGGCATTCTTTTTCCATGTGAACCCTCTACCTTTCCAAGTATGATGTCTTCTTCCAAAGACTAACATTTCCTAACATACCTTGCTGCTGACAGTGAGGAGGACTTGAAGCACTTGCTGCAGAGGACCAAAGATTACAGCCTTCAATATGGATTACATCTCAACATCAAGAAAAAAAATTCTTACCACTGGACTGATAGGCAACATAATGCTAGATGGAGAAAGCATTGAAACTGTCAAATGAGTTCATCTTACTTGGATGTACAATCTCTACACTTAGCACCAGTAGTCAGGAAATCACAAAATGTATTGCTCTGGGCAAGTCCACTGTAAGGGATCTCTCCAAATTATTGAGGAGCAAAGATGTTAGTTTGAGGAGTAAGGTACACCTTATTCAGGCCATTGTCTTTTCAATCACTTGCTATGTATCTGCGAGTAGAACAGTAAATAAAGAGAAGAACTGATGCCTTTGAATTGTGGTGTTGCAGAATAGTATTAAATATCCCACGGAGTGTCAAGAACAAAGAGATCTGTCTTGGAGAGGATGCAGCCAGAATGATCCTTGGAGGCAAAGATGGTAAAGCTCATATACTTTCAGAATGTTGCTAGGAAAGGCTTTTCCTTGGAAAGGGTGGAGGGACAGCAAAGGAGAGGGAGACACTTGATCAGGTGGATTGAAACAATGACTGCAGCAATGGGCGATTTTATGTCAGAGATTGCCAGAATTGCACAGGATAGGACAGGGTTCAGATATATTGTTCATAAACAACTAAGTGTCTTAATGGACTCAATAGGCCACAATACCACCACCACCACCACGAACAACAAATATACTATCATATCACTTACATATGTTGTTGTTATGTGCCCTTGAGTATCCTGCAACACATAATGACCCTATTCACAATAGCTCTGAATTATGTCATATCCTGAACCAATCTCACTGTCTCTGTGACACACCTACTCCCATATCCCCAGTTACTGTGTCAAGCCATTTCATTGACAGTTTTCCTCCACTCTTCCAAGGATGACGGCCTTCTCTCAAGACCGATCTCATCTGCCAACATCTGCATATAGAAATAATTTTATCTCTTCTTTGCCAATTATGGATGTCTCTTATTTTCTTTTCTTGCCTTATTGCTCTCCCTAAGACTTCCAAGACAGTATAGAATAGGGATGGTGATAGTGAGTTCGTTGTCTAGTTTTATTCTCAAGGAGAATGTCTTTAATCTCTCTATTGAGATGTTGGCTCTTGATATTAATTAATAACAGTAGCCAGGAATAATTTTTTATTTTTTTTCCCCCCCTAACAAATAGGTGAGGATTTTGAGAATCTGTCTCACATACTTTGAGCATGTTGCCAGGAGGGACCAGTCCTTGGAGAAAAATATCATGCTGGGAAGGATAGAGGGTCAGCACAGGAGAGGAAGACCCAGAACAAGATGAATTGACACAGTAAATGATGTAATAAGGATGAGTGTGTCAGAGACAATGAGATGACTCAGGATAGAGCAGGATTCAGAGCTATTTTGCATCAGGTCACCATGAGTTCTAGTCAACTCAACAGTACATAATAACAGCAGCAACAAAACACTCTTCTCCAGCACCACAGCTCAAAGGCTTCAATTCTCTTTCTACCATCCCTAGTCATTTTCCAGCTCTCTGACACATAGCAAACAATTGCAAAGACTATGGCCTGGCTCAGGAACACCTTAGTCTCCAGACTGACTTTGGTGATTGTCAGTACTCTGGAGAGGCCCCTGATAGCCAACTTTCTCAATTCAATTGTTCTTTTAATTTCCTGTCTGCTGGTACCAAGAGTGTTGATTGTAGAGCGAGGATAGAAATTTTTTAAGGAAATACATTTTTCTTGCTATATCTGTCATGTTGTTGTTGTTAAGTGCATCAAGTCATAGATGACTCATAGCAACCCTATGACCGAACTGTTCATAGAGTTTCCGGAGGCAAGCCATTTCAGAAGTGGATGCCACTCCCGATTCCAAGCTTGTCTTAATCGGAAAGTTCCTCCAAACATGGTCCACCATGGGTAATCATTATCGCATATGGCACATCAGTGTCACAATGTTTAGCATCGCAGCAACCACAAGATACCTCTGAACAGCAATGCACAGACCAGTGCTATACCGCTTAGAAGAATGTTGGACAAAAAAAACCCCAAAAAACAAAAAACATAAAACCCCAATCAGTTTATACCAGGCCTGAGGGCTGCAGATTGAAATCACCCACCTTGGGCTTGGTGGCATAACTTTCTGTCCACTAGGCCAATGTAGTTTTCTCTATGTTGTCTCTGCTATTGTTGTTAAATGCGGTCAAGTTGTAGACAACTCATAGCGACCCTATTAACAAAAGACCTGAGCTGTTCATAGGGTTTCCAAAGACAAGCCATTTTGGAAGTGGATGCCACTCCTGCTTCCAAACTTGTTTTAATCCCGAAGTTCCACCAAAGTCTGTCCACCCATGGGTAACCATTATCACATTTGGCATATCATTGTCATAGTGTTTAGCATCACAGCAAACAGGAGTTACCTCTGTCATAGAAAAAAGAAAAGTTAGGCTGTTAACTATGTTAAGAAGCAGGGTCAGCCATTCACTTCTTAAATAAAAGGCCTTTGAAAACCCTATGAACACTAGAGGAATGAGGTTAATAGTAGTGTAGTTGTAAAGCCCAGATTGGAAGTCAGTTGAAATGAGGAAAAGCAATGATGAACATTGTTTAATACCTGGAACATAGAATGTATGCAGCGTGAATGTTGGAAAACTGGACACTATTAAAAATTAAATGGAGCACATGAACCCTGACATACTAGGCATTAATGAGGCGAGATGGACCAGCAGTGGTCACTTTGCAAAGACATACATTGTTACTGTCAGGTGCCATCTAGTAAACTACAACTCACATAAACAACTTATCTAAACCTTGCCTATCCTGTGTCATCGTCACTATTACTGTTGTACTCGAGTCCATTGTTAGTGTGGGGAGTCTTCCTCGCTTTCTCTTATCCTCCACCATTCCCAGCATGATGTTGTGTTTGTTTTGTTTTCTTCCATTAACTGGTCTTTCTTGACAACATGTTCAAAGTGTATGAGAAAATGTTTCACCATCCTTGCCTCTAAGAAATACCCTAGTTGCACATTTTCCAAGACAGATCTTGTTCTTTTGACAATCTAAAATATTCATTAATCTTCTCCAACACCACAATTCAAAGGTATCAATTATTTTTCTGTCATCCTAATTCATTGTCCAATTTTCACATAAATAACAAATTATTAAAAAGACCAGGACTTAGATAAGGCATACGTTAGCCTTTAACTATCTTTGCTCTTTAGCACTTAGGAGATGACCTTGACAGCAGGTTTTCCCACTGCAAATGTCTTTTGATTTCTTGACTAGTTGTTTGTTGATTGTGAATCCAAGCAAGATGGCATCTTTCACAAGTTTAATTCTTTCCTCCTCTATTATGATGATGCTTTCTGGATAAATAATGAGGATTTTTGTTTTATAGATCCTGAGATGTAATCCATATTGAAAACAAGAGCTTCTGATCTTTTCAGTAAAGGCCTCAGGTTTTTATTTCTACAAGCTAGATTGAAATTGTTCACAGTTTTAGTTTGCTTGGCACCAGCAGCCAGGAAATTAAAAAATGTGTTGCGATGGGAAAGTCTGCTGTTAGGGACCTCTCCGAAGAGCAATGGTGTCTCTCTGGAGACTAAGGTGTGTCTGATACAGGCCATGGTCTTTGCAATCACTTATTATACATGAGAGAGTTGGACAATGACTAGGGAGGAGAGAAGAATTGATCCCTTTGAGCTGTGGTGCTGGAGAAGAGTATTGAATGTACCATGGACTGCTAGGAAAACAGATTCACCCTTGAGAGGGTTAAACCGTGTGGCTCCTTGGAGGCAAGGATTCTGGGGCTTCATCTGACATACTTTGGACATGTTCTAAGGAGGAACAGGTCCTTGGAGATGGACATCATGCTTGGTAGGGTGGAGGGACAACACAGGAGGGGAAGGCCCTCTATGAGGTGGATTGATTCAGTGACTGGGGTAATTGAGGTGGCTGTATCGGAAACAGTGTGATTGGTACAGGACAGAGCAGAGTTTAGGACTATTGCCCTAAATGACATAGGGTCGCTGAGTCTCAAGTAACTCAATGGCACATAACAACAACAACAACAACAACAACAGATTATGTCATATGCATAAATTGTTGATGAGTCTTCCTCCAATCTCAATGTCATGTTCTAGTTCATGTAGCCAAGCTTCTTGAATGATTTGCTCAGCATACAGACTGAATGGGTATGGAGAAAGGATACAGCCATGATGCACATCTTTCTTGATTATAAACCATACAGTGTTCCCTTGCTGTTTGGACAACAGTTTCTTGGTTAAAGTATAGGTTTCACATGAGCACTATTAAGCCTTCGTGAATTCCTAGTCTTTTCAGTGTTGTTTTTAGATGCCGTTGAATCAAGTACCACCCTTAATGACTCTATTAATAGTAGATCTGAATCCTGTCCTATACTGTACCATCCTTACCAGCGTTTCAGTCCTTTGCTGTAGCCATTGTGTTAATCCATTTTAATGGGAGTCTTCCTCTGATCCTCCACCCTCCCAAGTGTGATGTCCTTCTCGAATGAATAGCCTCTCTTAGTAACATCTCCTAGCAACATGTGTGAGAGACAAAGTTTTGCCACCCTTTCCTATAAGGAGCAGTCTGGCTGCACCCTTTTCAAGACATACCTGTTTATTCTTTTGTCAGTCAATTCAATATTCTCCAACACCACTATTTTAAAATAGCAACTATTTTTCTGTCATCCTTATTCATTGTCCTGCTTTCAGAAGCAAAGCAAATAATTGGGGTCGGAGAATGGCCTAAATCAAGCACATACTGTCATCATTGTTTGTCAGTATTTTGCAAAAGTCCTTGACAATAGACTTACCCAAATCAATATGTCTCCTTATTGCCTGACTGCTGTTATCAAGGGGTGTTGATTGTGGATCCTAGCAAGAAGAAATCATTAACAGTTTCAATTGTTTCTCCATCTATTATGATGGAGTCCACCGGCCCAGTGGTAAAGACTGTGTCTTACTGATGTCAAAATGCAATCCATAGAGAGACTGCTGAGCCCCCATCCGTCCGCCGCCACCCACTCCGGACACAGACCATCCAATCATGGATAAAAATGAGCTGGTGCAAAAGGCCAAACTGGCAGAGCAGGCTGAACGGTATGATGACATGGCAGCCTGCATGAAGTCTGTAACTGAGCAAGGAGCGGAATTATCGAATGAGGAGAGGAATCTTCTCTC
>NW_006399869.1:3450838-3452646 GCF_000299155.1 Elephantulus edwardii | reverse complement strand
TACAGTATTTGTCTTTTTGTGACTGAGCTATTTCACTCATCATAATGTCCTCCATGGTCACACATTTTGTATAATATTTCATGAGTCTTTACAGAACTGACAGAGGGGTTGGAGGGAAACTAAAAAAAGAGGAGATAAATAATGTACATGGCATTGAAACAGATGAGGAAGAGAACTTAAAAGTATAAAAGCAATATATGATTAGGTATTATTGGTATGACAAGAGTCCAGAATAAGAGCTGCATAGTAAAGTAGTCTCGGCAGGTGGGGGACTGTATAACAATGAAATAACTTTTTTTCCCAAAGAAAAATGTGAACTGGAGGATGGGGGGCGGGGAAGAGGAAAATGTGCAACATTGAATGAATGGAAATCCAAGTTCTTTATAAACTTACAATAAAATCTCAACTAAAAAAAATGCAATCCATATTGAAGGCTATTGTCTTTAATTTTCTACAAGTACTTCAGGTCCCGCTCACTTTCAGCAAGATATGTCATCTGCATAGCACAGGTTGTTAATGAATCTTCCTCCAATATTGGTGTTATATTCTCATGCATAGAGTCCAGCTTCACAGAGTATTTGCTCAGTATACAGATTGGATAGATATGGAGAAAGGATACGCTCCTGACATACATCATTCCCAATTTTAAACCATATAGTGCTTGCTTATTTCATTCAGACAACAGCTTCTTGGGCACAATTAAATGTCCTGGGATTCCCATTCTTTTCAATGTTACCCATAATTTGTTGTGATGCACACAGTCAAGTGCTTTTGCATAATCAGTAATCCACAAACATTCTTCTGTTATTCTGTTTTCAAGCAGGGTTCATCGGACATCAGCCTGGTTCCCCAGCTTCATCTATACTGAACTTGAACTTTAGACAGTTCCCTATCAGTTCCAACAATTTTTCAATGACATTCAGCAATATTTTGCTTGCATATAGAATTATAATATAAAATATAATATATAATAAATTTCAACATTCTGTTAGACCACCTTTCTTAGTAATGGGAATAAACATGGATCTGTTCCATATTTATTCAGTCAGTCAGCCTGTCAGCGGTCCTCCACATTTTCTGGCGTCGGGTGGTGAGCATGAGTATGTCATGGTTGCATCTATTAGTTTAAAAGTTTCTGTTGGTATCCCGTCAATTCCTGCACCCTTATTGTTTGCTAGTGTCTGCAGCGCATCTTTAACTCCTTCCATTTTTACCATTAACTCTTGTTTAATGGTGCTTCCTGATATTTTTTAATGGTGACCAGTTCTTTTTAATACAGCGATTTTATGTATTTCTTCCTTCTTTTTTTAATGCTTTTTGGAGCATTTTAGATTTTGTCCAGAGAGTCTTTGAGGCTTTGTTTTTTACTTCTTTCAGCTTGAGAAATGCCAAATGAATTATTCCCTTCTTATTTTATGACTTCAGGTCTCTGTGAATTTTCTTATACTACTTTGCTTTGTCTTCTCGAGCTGCCCTTTGAGATCTTCTGTTCTTTCTCTCTTTTACTTTAACATCTGTTCATTTTGTTTTGGTTTCTCATGCTCTAACACAATTTTCATAGTTCCATCTGACATATATTTTGTCTTTTTATTTCTCCTCTGTCTTTGTAATGACCTTATGCTCTCTTCATGTATGATATCCTTGATTTCATTCCATAGATCTTCTAGTCTTCAGTCATTGGTTATCAATGCCTCAAACCTGTTCTTAACATGATTTTTTTTCCGTTCAGATGGAATAGACTCAAGGTTATATTTTGCTTCTTGTAGATTTGTTTTTACCTTCTTCCGCTTCATTTTTAATCTACACAT
>NW_006399869.1:3439946-3450067 GCF_000299155.1 Elephantulus edwardii | reverse complement strand
ATGTTTATGAAAATTAATAAAATATAATTATTGGAAAAAAAAGTATTTGCTATGAAAAAATCATTGAATGTACAAAATTTAGTCATTTGCACGCCTGCCTCATTTCTGTTACTACATCAGTACATTCTGACAATCATCACTTCCTCATTGTTTCTAAATGTTTTAATGCCACTCTCCAATAATTATTAATGCATCTTGATTGTATGTTTGATCAGTTTCTGACTGTAAGAAAATTAGTAGAAATCCTCCATTTTCTCCTCTTTGTCTTTAGTTGTTGGTGAATGTTTTAAATAATAATTACACTAACGGGTCTTGCTTGTATGCATATGGATATAATTCCTCACAAGTGATTGTACTTTAGTGTAGACCCTGAAATTGTCCTTTCATTAGGAGTGCCACACAAATCTTCCCTTCCTGGTATAGTCACTCTTTAGCACTTTGGAAAAGTCCTTGACAGCAGATTTTCCCAGTGCAATATGTCTTTTGATTTTTTTGATTGTTGTTCTCATGGTCGTTGATTATGGACCAAAATAAAATTAAATAACTGACAAGTTCAATTTTTTGTCCATCTTATTATGATGTTGTCTGCTGTTCTATTGGTGAGAATTTTTGTGATTTTTTAAATGTTGAAATATATTTCATATTGAAGGCTAGAGTCTTTAAACTTTTTCAGTAAATGCTTCAAATCTTCTTCAATTTCAATGAGTAAGTAGTCTTCATTTTCTGCAAAGTAAGTTGTGTCATCTGCATAAGTCAAATGCTTATAAGTCTTCCTCCAAACCAGATGCCACATTCTTCTTTATATATTCCAGCTTTCTGAATGATTTGCTCAGAATGCAGATTAGATAGGTACAGAGAAAGTATACAATTCTATGACACTCCCTTTCTGCTTTTAAAGCATGCAGTGTCCCCTTGTTCTATTTGGACAATAGCTTTTTTAGTTTATACATAAATTTGACATGAGTAGTTATGTCAACAGCACAATGTGGGTCAAGTGGCACAATTTATTATGAGATTATACTAGCATGCTTAGTCTCAGTGGGTGCCAGTTTTAGTTCTGTGTCAGCTAAAGATTCTCTTCTGCTTCTTGAGAAAAGTAATATAATAGTGTGAGTATAGTGGAGGGCACATACTTAAGAAATCAATTTAATAAGATTTTTCCTGGGAAGTAATTTAACAAGAACGAGGTGTTTGTTTCTTCTCATTTTTTAATGCCTTCTGATCTGAGTAATTTTACGTCTTGTAATATATCTAATAATGTTCCTAGGGGTTTTGAAGACCTGTTATTTCAGAAGCGGATGGCCAGTTCTCCTTTTTAGTGTTTCTTAGTCTGGAAGCACCACTGAATCTTGTTCGTTCACCCTAAATGACTGTAAAAGATGCAAAGATAACATGAGGACAACCAAGTCTGACCTATATTAATGCTCCAAGAGAGAAGTATGCCCAACAGCAATATCCACAATATAAAATTAATTACTATAAGGTCAGACATGGCTCTCTACACTCTTGCACTAACTTCTTCTAATCATCGGGTCTGAATCTTGTCATGAAGGACCAACCGACTTTATAGAATCTATTTGTACTCGTAAGTATAGGGTTTATTAGGGAAATATTTTGGACACTGGGGACAGCAAATGATATTACACAGGGGAAAGTCTAGGTTTAGTGCAAAGCAGGCCTAAGCCAGAGTAGCAGCAAGACATAATTCCTCAAATAGTTTAGAAAGCTTCTCAATTAACAAGTGAAAATTCAGGTTCAGCCCAGTAACACAAATGCAAGAAGCCTCTGGCCAGAAGTTGCAATGCTTAAGGATGCTATAGGCAGAATATTGAATGATTCAACAAGCATTAAAAGCAGATGGAAGGAGTATCCAGAGTCATTGTACCAAAAAGAATTGGCTGACACAGAAGAATTTCAAGAAACAACATATAAGCAAGAGACAACAGTGATGAAGGAGGAAGTTCAGGATGCTCTGAAGGACTTGCAAAAATTAAAGTCCCAGGAATTTATGGACTACTAATTGATGTGTTTAAGCAAATAGATGCTGCCCTGTATGTACTCATCAAGTTGTGTCATGAAATCTGGAGAACAACTACCTGGCCAACTTATTTGAAGAGATTCATATTTATTCCCATTCTACAAAAGGTGACGATAGAGTGTGCAAGTTATCAAACAATATCATTAATATCACACACTAGCTGAAGATTATCCAGAAAAGACTTGAACAATACATTGACAGAGAAGTACCAGAAATGCCAACTGGATTTAGAAGAGGTCGGGGACTAGGGACATTATTGACAATGACAGATGGATCTTGGCAGAAAATAGAGTACCAGAAGAATGTCTATCTGTGCTTCATTGATTATTCAAAAACATTTGACTGTGTGGATCACAATAAATTGTGGCTAGCCTTGAGGAAAGTGGGAATCTCAGAACACATAATTGAACTTCTAAAAAACCTATACTTGGACCAACAAGCAGTGGTCAGAATAGAGCATAAAAACACTGCATGGTTCAAAATCAAGAAAGGTGTTCATCAGGGAGGCATCCTGTCCCTGTACCTTTTCAATCTTTATGTAGAACAGATCATTCAGGAAGCAGGGCTTTATGAGGAGAAGTGTGGCGTCAAGATTGAAGGGAGACTCATTAACAACCTGTGAAATGCAGATGACACAACCTTGCTTTCTGAAACTGAAGAAGACCTGAAACACTTGCTGCAAAAAGTCAAAGAATATAATTTTCTATATGGATTGAAACTCAATATGAAGAAGACAAAGATTCTCATCACTGGGCCAATCGGCAGCACCATGATAGATGGAGAAGAGATTGAGGTTGTTAGCAATTACAGCTTACTTGGATCCACAATTAACACTTTTAATATCAGCAGTCAGGAAATCAAAAGATGAATTGCATTGGGTAAATCTGCTGTCATGGACCTCTCCAGAGTGCTGAAGAGCCATGATGTCAGTCTAGATACAAAAGTGAGCCTAATCTAGGCCATAGTCTTTTCAATTACTTGTTATGCTTCAGGATGTTGGACAATGACTAAGAATAACAGAAGAAGAATAGATGCCTTTGAGTTGTGGTGCTGGAGAAGAGTCTTGAACATAGCATGAATTGCCAAGAAAAATATAGTTCTGTCTTGGAGAGGGTGAAACAAAGTCTTTTCTTGGAGGCTAAGATTTTGAAGCTTCGCCTCACTTCCTTTGGGCACATGGCCAGGAGAGATCAGGCTTCAGAGAAGGACATCATGCTTGAAAGGGTGGACGAACAGTGCAGGAGAGGCAGACCTCAGATGAGATGGATTGATACAGTAACTGGGGTGATGGGGCTAGTGTGTTAGAATTAGTGAGACTGGCTCAGGACAGGGAAGAGTTCAAAGCTGCTCTCCATAGGGTCACTATGCATTGCAGGGAACTGAACCAATAGCATTCTATGTCAGGTTTGGAAGCAGGAGTAGCATCCACTGCGTAAACAACTTGCCTCCTGAATGTCAATAGTTGTAGAAGAGCTTCAGATCTTTTGTTTATAGGGTTACTATGAGTTATTCTCAATTCAAGTCAATCAACAGCAACAATGAAAATTGTTTCAAGCACTTGAAAACTATACAGGGAATAAGGAAAGACAAATTATCTATTTCAGCAAACAGATGTTGTCTTGTACACACTCCCTAGGTTGTACCAAGAAACTTGGAGGAAAATTACCTGACAAACTGACTGTAAGAGATCCATATTTATTCCCATTAAAAAAAAAAAGTGACCTAAAAGATTGTGGAAATTATCAAGCAATATCACTAATATTACACACAAGCAAGACCCTGCTGAAGATTATGAAAAAATAGTACATCAACAGAGAACCGCCAGATGTACAAGCTTGTTTAAGAAGAGGCTGTGGTACTAGGGACGTCATAGCTAGTGTTAAAAGGACCTTGGACAAAAGCAGAGAGTACCAGAGGAGTGGCTATGTTTCATTGACTACAAAGAGGCATTTGACTGGATCACAACAATTTGTGGCTAATCTTGAGGAGAATGGGAATCCCAGAGCACTTAGTTGTACTCATTTGAAATCTATACTTGTACCAAGAAGCAGTAGTCAGAACAGATCTAGGATACATTGCATGTTTCAAAATCAGAAAGATGTGTATCAGGGATGTATCCTATTTCCATACCTTTTCAATCTACATGAACAAATCATTTGGAAGGCTGGTCTTTATAAAGAGGAATGTGGCATTAGGTTTGGAGGAAGACTTATCAACAACCTGCATTATGCAGGTGACATAACCTTGCTTGCTGAAACGGAAGAAGGCATAAGGTGTTCGCTACAGCATGTCAAGGACTGTAATCTTCAGTATGGATTGAGGCTCACTGGGCCAACACTTTGGACATGTTTTCAAGAGGAGTCCTTGGTAAAAAGATAACATGCTGGGAAAGGTAGTGGGACAGAGAAAGGAAAGATAACCTTTAAGAAGTTAGATTGATGCTATGATTGTAACAATGGCCTGAAGGATGACTGTATGGACGTTGGAAATATGGACGTTGCAGGATGACGACACTTAGGTATTACAAGACATGGAAAAGCTCATATCTGTTGTTCATAGGATGAATATGTGTCATAGTTGACATAAAGGTATTCATCCACACAAGAAATGTTTGTTCAATAGTGTGTTAGCGTGTTTCCTATTGCCTTATGGTTTCAAGATCAAACATTTGACATCCCCTCTGGAATGTGGCACTGTTTGCTCTGTCTCATTACTTCCCCAAAGAAAGAACCCAGGTGAAATAATATTTACAAGTTTCATTGTTTTATTATGTTAATAATCCTGATGCTGGTCCTGCAAAATGATTATACAACTCTCATTGGGAAAATGAAAATTCAAACAAATGTTTGTTTTTTATGTTAAAAAACGTGTTAGCATTGATACTTCAAAACTAATTGTCTTCTGAAATAGTGAAATTATCAGAACATAGTTAGCAGAATTTATTTAATTTTGTTACTCACATGAGCAACAACATCATGAAGTGGCAAAGGTAATTTAATCCATATTAGTTCTTTGGTTAATTACCCCTTGGGAAGGCAAATCAAGCTCAATTTTCACTTTTCATTGCAGTACCAGGTTGAGGAGAAAATATTTTTCACTGGTTATTCCTGGTTTACAGAAAGATGAGTCAATTTGTGTAGTACAGTCCTCATTTTGTTTTCAAATATACTCAAACTTTATTTAGAAAACTAACCAACAAACAAAACTATCTCTAATTTTCCTATTTGAACTCTGCTTGTCAGTTGTTTTGACCATGTTGTTGGAGTTGAGTATCGTAGAATTGTGACTTATTCATAGCTGATCCTTCAATGGGTTTTCAGAGGCAGTAAATCACACAAGAGGAGAATGCTCATCTTTCTCCCATGTAGCAACTGGTGAATTCAAACCAAGTATGTTTGGGTTGGCAGTAGAATTCTTTGCCACTAAGCCACTGGACCCAACCCTATTTTTCTTAACATTTCTGTAGTATTGTTCTGGCCCATTAGCTCCCACAGCCCTCCCATTACTACCTGCAAGTGAAAAACAAAGCTCTGTTTCTTTATACATTTTTTCACTTAATGGCATGATCAACTCTGTTTATACAAATCAAAGAAGTCAGAATCTTGGAAATTATTTTTTACTCTGTATGCTTCACCCGTGAATTTGCTCTGTTCGGAAGACTATAGCATGTGTCACACACTCCTATGTTCTTGTTAGTTGCCATCCAACAGACTTGGACTCACAGTGACTCTATGCACAAAAGATCTTGCTTGATCCTCAGCCCTTCTCAAACTCCTAAGAATGTTATAAATATTAACTCATCCAATATTCATAGCAAAAGGTGAACAAAACAAGGCAGAGAGTCATTAAATAGAGCTCTCCAGGTCTTAATGCTAATTAATTTGCAAGGCTGTTTTGAACCTATGAACTTAAGCATGACACCATGCAACCTCTTTAGAGCCCAGGGCCCAGAGTCCTTGTATCTGCAGAAAGCTTTTGCCTGAAGTCTGAGCTAGGCTTCATTTTGAACCTTGACATAAGTCCAGATACAGTTTTAAGTCTTATATACTTTTTTCTCTGACCACTTAAATCATTCAAATAACCACAATATTGCCAGAATTACAGACCTAATAACCCAGTCTCCAGGAAGAGAAGATTAATTAACACTCAAAAGATTAATTAGGAGACTTGTCTTGACATAATCTTCTTAGAACAAAATGGTAACCAAAATAAGTAGGAGTATGCAATGAGGGTTGCAGAGTGGATTATATTTGGGGGTAGGGGGTGGGGTTTGGGGAGGTGCGGGGGCAGATTGTGTACCAATGAGGGAGTTTTTCTTTTGCTTTTCAAGGAGAGGAGCAAACGGGGGGGGGAGGGGTTTGTGCGGGGAGAAGGGTGCAACAATGAATGAATGGAATCCCAAAATCTCTGTAGATGGTCATTGAAATGAAAAATAAACAACCTAAATTAAAAAAAAAATAAGAACCATTTACTTCCATTAACTCTGCGTTTTACAGATGACACAACCCTGCTTGCTGAATCTGAGGAGGACCTGAAATGCTTGCTGCAGAGGGTCAAGGACTACAGCCTTCTATATGGATTGAGGCTCAATGTCAAAAAGACAAAGATTCTCACCACTGGGCCAATTGGCAGCATCAGGATGGACAATAAAGAGATTGAGATTATTCACAGCTTTAGTTTGTTTGGCTACATGGTTAACACTCTTGGCACCAGCAGCCAGGAAATTACAAGACGTATTGCCATGGATAAGTCTGCTGTTAGGGACCTCTCCAAAGTACTGAAGAGCAATGGTGTCTCTCTGGAGACTCAGGTGTGTCTGATACAGGCCATGGTCTTTGCAATCACTTATTATGCATCAGAGAGTTGTACAAGACTAAGGAGGATAGAATAAGAATTGATGCCTTTGAGCCGTGATGCTGGAGAAGAGTATTGTGGGTACAATGGACTGCTAAGAAAACAAACAGATTCATCCTGGAGAGGGTTAAACCAGGCGGCTCCTTGGAGGCAAGGATTCTGAGACTCTGTCTAACATACTTTGGATATATTGTAAGGAGTGACTGGTTCTTGGAGAGGGATATCATGCTTGGGAGGGTGGAGGGACAGTGCAGGAGAGGAAGGCTCTCTATGAGGTGGATTGATTCAGTGACTGGGGTAATTGGGATCGTATATCAGAGACAGTGCGATTGGCACAGGACAGAGCAGAGTTTAGGGCTGTTGTACATAGGGTTGCTATAAGTCGCAAGCGACTCGACAGCATATAACACCAACAACAACCTGGTTTAACCCTCTCTAGGATGAATCTGTTTTCTTGGCAGTCCATGATACATTCAACAGTCTTCTCCAGCACCACAGCTCAAAGGCATCAATTCTCCTCTCCTCCCTAGTTATTGTACAGCTCTCTGATGCATAACAAGTGATTGCAAAAACCATGGCCTGTGTCAGGTGCACCTTAGTCTCCAGAGAAAACACCGTTGCTATTGAGTACTTTAGAGGGGTCTCTAACAGCAGATTTCCCCATCGCCGTATGTTTTTTGTTTTCCTGTCTGCTGGTGCCAAGAGTGTTGACTGTGGAGTCGAGCAAACTGAAGCTGTGAACAATCTCAATCTCTTCGCCATCCATCTTGATGCTACTAATTGGTCCAGTGGTGAGAATCTTTGTCTTCTTGACACTGACCCTCAGTCCATACTGAAGGCTGCAGTCCTTGATCCTCTGCAGTAAGACAGGGTAGGGGAAAAAAAAGGTTAAAATGGACATCAAAAAAGACTGAAAATTGCACTAAAGCTTCAAGAATCCAAAACAAAGGGCAGAGATGACAAAGTAAAAGAGATGAACAGAAGATTTCAAAGGAGAATCCAAGAAGATAAAGTTTCATCCAAACCTATTCAATCTGTATGCTAAGAAAGTAGTTTAAGAGACTGGACTTTATTATGAGGACTATGGCATCAGGATCGGAGAAAAACTCATCAACAAGCTGTGTTAAGGAGATGCTACCACCTTGCTGGCTTTGCTGAAAATTAGGAGGACTTGAAATGCTTGCTGCAGAAGATAAAGACTTCAATATGGATTACAGCTTAACACCAAAAAGGCAAAAATCTTCATCATTGGGCCAATAGGTAGCATCATGATTGATGGATGAAAGATTGAAGTTGTCAAGAATTTCATCTTATTTGTACCCACCATTATCACTTTTGGTACTAGAAGTCAAGAAATCAGATGATGTTAAAACAAATCTACTCTTAAGGACCTCTCCAATATATTAAGGAGCACTGATGCCAGTTTAAAGACTAATATGCATCTGATTCAGGCCTTAGTCTTTTCAACCACTTGCTATTTATCTGAGAGATGGGAAATGAACAAGGATCATAGAAGAAGAATTAATGTTTTTAAGTTGTGGTGTCGGAGAAGAGTATTTAATATCCTGTCGACTGCAAACAGAATGAACTGGTATGTCTTGGAGAAAGTGAAAACAGAGTGCACCTTGTAGGCAAGTATGGGAAGGCTTTGTCTTATATACATTGCACATATTGTTAAGAGCGGCTATTCTTTAGGAAGAGTCAATGTGCTTGGATTGATGGAAGAGCAGTGAAGAGAAGGAAGACAGTCAATGAGATGAATTGATTCAGTGACTGCAGCAATAGGCTCTAGTATGGCAGAGATGATGAAGAAGGCACAATATAGGACTAGTTTTAGTGATTAAGAGTCATATTCAATTTGAAGGTACCTAAAAAGAACAACAACAACAATTTCTCAGTTTTGTCAGGAGAAGTCATTACTAGATCAGAAGTGCCCCTTCTGCACAAGTTTCAGTGACTAGCTTAAACTAACTGGCTTAGTTTAAGGAAACCTGAAGACAACTGGTTTAGTATAAGGGCAGCTTAAGAGTAAGTGAATGATTGCAAACTGCAAGACTGGAGGTAATTAGGGAAATAATGAGTTGTTAGGAAATGTGGAGAAGGAAGCTGCCAAGCTTTTCTGTCTCAGATTAACGTATTGACAATAAGTTTGTCTTACACATAAATGATTATTACTTATGCTCTCTTAAACACAAACTAAATGATCATTACTCAAGAGATTTTATTTATATACTGATTTTGTTTGTTGTTGTTACATACCATCCCACTTTAAAGGATAGCAACTCTATGAACAATAGGTCTGAACTTCATCCTGTCCTGCATCATACAACCAATCTCCAAAGTGCCACAGTACAGTGTTACAGTCATTGTATCAATCCATTTTGCTGAGCGTCTTCCTCTCTTTCTCTGCTCCTCCACCTTTCCAAGCATAAAGTTTTATTATCCTTGCCTCTAAAGAGCACCTTGTTTACCCAACAAGATTGACTTGTTTGTTCTATTGGTAGTCTATGGAATATTCAATAGTCTTCCCCAATACCACTACTCAAAGTCTTCAATTCTTCTTCTGTTATACTTATTGCCTAATTTTCACATGCACAGGAAGCGGTTGAAAATACCTTGGCTTTAATCAGGTGCACCTTAGTCTTGAAACTGTCACTCTAGCTCTTTAGAAATTTGGAGAAGTCCTTGACAACAGATTTCCCCAACACAATTTTTTTTAATTCTTGTCTGCTATTAACATTGATGTTGATTATGGATCCAAGTAAAATAAAATAATTAATAACATCTATAATTTTCCCATCTGTTATGATGTTGTCTATAGATTTTAACATTTAACAACTGTTTTCATAACTTGCCTTTCTTGGCTTTCAAAAGGAAGCAATATTGCACTGATAACATAACTACTCATTAATAATGGTCATATGGTAAATAGATTTAGCACGAACCTGATTCCAAACAAATATTATCTTATCCACTCATTTTTTATTCCCTCTGCTGCGCTGTCTGTCCACCCTTCTGAATATGATGTCCTTCTCCAAGGACTGATCGCTCCTGGCCACGTGCCCAGAGTAAGTGAGGCGGAGCTTGAAAATCCAAGCCTCCAAGGAGAGACTTGATTGGTGTGTCAGAATTAGTGAAACTGGCTCAGGACAGATAAGGGTTCAGAGCTGCTATATATAGAATCACTATGCATCGCAGGCGACTCAACCAGTAACATTCTATGATAGGT
>NW_006399869.1:3438016-3438666 GCF_000299155.1 Elephantulus edwardii | reverse complement strand
GGATATGAACAGACACTTCACCAAAGAAGACTTTCAGATGGCAAACAAACACATGAGGAAATGTTCAAAATTCCTAGCTGTAAGAGAAAGATGCAAATCAAAACAACTATGAGATATCATCTCATCCCAGTAAGAATAGCAAAATTCAAGAGCACAGCAAAACCCAAAATATTTGTTTTTAAAGGTAATAAAAATATTGTATGTATTTTAATTTATATTCCAGAAAAAAGATATCTGTCCTGTATATGAGTACATTTAGCCTTAAATGTAAAGGTGTGAGAGCAAAATATTCCCTTGTACAATAACTGCCATAGAAATATATCTGTGCCTGGGACATAAAATGTTAATAAGTGGTTTTTGAATGAATGATTTAATCATTCTAAGCAGTTTTCTCTATCATATCAATAACTGTATAACTCTTAATTTAAATTCATCAGTAAGTAAGTAAATAAATAAATAAATCGAGTACTGTTTTTGGTGCTAAACTATGCAACTTCTCTTTCAGAAAATGAAGGGGACTTAAAACCATTGCTACAAATGATTAAAGACTTATATCTAGAATTATAAAATACTCGAGCACCATAACAAGATAAACTATCAATCCAGTTGAAAAATGAGCACAGAATCTGAACAGACACTTCACCAAAGAA
>NW_006399869.1:3423174-3437656 GCF_000299155.1 Elephantulus edwardii | reverse complement strand
TATGTGGCTTTGTTCTCAATAGCAAAGAGCTGGAAACAACTCAAGTGCCCATCAACAAACGAATGGATAGAGAAGCTGTGGCATATTTACACAATGGAATATTATGCTGCATTGAAAAACAAGGAACTCATGAAATATTCAAAATGGGTGACCCTGGAGGACATTATGCTGAGTGAAATATCTCAGTCACAAAAGGACAAATACTGCATAGTGCCACTGTTGTAAAATGGGACTGACTTCAGGATTGGGGGGATACTGAGAAAGATGGGATAAATAGTGTATACTACATTGAAACAGATGAGGGAGAGAACTGTTTAAAAGAGATATGTGATTAGGTATTATTGTCATTATAAGAGTCCAGAATAAAGGCTGCATAGTGGAGTGGACTTGGGGGGGAGGGACTATATAACAATGAAAGAATTTTTCTTTTACTTTTCAAAGAGAAGAGGGAGTGGGGGGTGAGGGGTGGGTAGGAAGAAAAGTGCAATAATGAATGAATGGAAATCCAAAGTCTCTGGAAATTTTCATTAAACTAATAAGAATAAAAATCAATGACTACGGACTTCAATATAGATTACATTTAAATATCAAGAAAACAAAATTCTCATTGCTGGAATAATAGGCCATATCATAATAGAGAAAAGATTGCAATTGTCAACAACTTTATTTTACTTAGATCCACAATCAGCATCAATGGTATTGTTGTTGTTGTTAGGTGCTGTCAATTCATATACCAATCATATTGATCCTATGAACAACATATTTAAACCTTGTCCTATCTTGTGTCATCATCATCATCTCTCACACACTGATCTCATTTTTACAGTCACTATGTCAGTCCACCTCATTGAGCGAATTATTTTCGTTCACTGGTACTCCACCTTTCCAAGTATAATGTCCTTCTCCAAAGAATAGCCTCTCTCAGCAATGTGCCCAGCCGAAGTATGTAAGATGAAGCTTTGTCATCCTTACCTTGAAGGCACATTCTCACTACTTTCTCCAAAAGTAGTCCATGGCAGTACAAGTAATATTTAGTACTTTTCTTCAATATTTCAGCTAAGGCATCAACTCTTCTGTGTGTAATCCGTATTCATTGTCCAGTTTTCAGACGTATAGCAAGTGATCAAAAAGCCTATGGCCTGAATCAGGGCCACTTAAGTCTTGAAACTGACATCATTGCTGTTCAGTAATTTGGAGAGGTCTCTGACAGATGACTTTCCCAATGCAATATGTCTGATTTTCCTACTGCTGGTACTAATGATCTTGATTGTGTATCCACGTAAGATGTAATCATGGAGAATTTCAATTTTTTTCTCTGCCAATAATGATATTGTTAATTGGTTCAGTGGTGAGGATTTTTGTCTTCTTGATGTTGAGATACAGTCCATATTTAAGGCATTAGTCTTTGATCTCCTACACCAATTCCTCCTCACTTTCAAAGTTGTGTCATCTACAATGCAGGTTGTTGGGGTGTTTTTTATGTTCCTTATACCACAATTTTCTTCATATATTCCAGATTCTTAAATAATTTGCTTAGTATACAGGTTGAATATGTATGTAGAAAGGTTACAACTATGGTGCTTATCTTTCTTGATTTTAAACCATGTAGTGTTCCCTTGCTCCATTTAGACAACTTCTTGGTCTAGGTACAAGTTTCATATGAGCATAATTAAGTGCTCTGAGACACCCATTATTTTCCATGTTAGCCACAGAATGTAATGATCCACAGAGTCAGTTACCTTTGCATAGTCAATAAAACACAAATAGTCATTCTTGTATTCTCTGCTTTCAAACAAGATCCATTTGATGTGAGCAATGATTAACTGGTACCACACCCGCTTTTAAATCCAGCTTGAACTGCTGGTAGTTCTCTCTCAGCGTAATGTTACAGTAATTTTTGGATTATTTTCAGCAATATTTTGTTTGTATATGATATTAATAAATAATTTCCACATTTGTTGAATCACCCTTTTTGGGATTGGGAACAACTATGGATCTCTTCTAGTTGGCCAAGTAGCTGTCCTCCAAATTTCTTTGCATAAACCGGTGATCACACGCAGGGCTGTGTCTGTTAGCTGAAACATGTCCCATCAACTCCTGGGGCCTTATTTTTTGTTAATGCCTTCAGTGCAGCTTGAACTTCTTCCTTAATTACCACTGGCTCTTGTTCACATGGTACTTCAATGGCAATTAAGCATTCCAAAGATGTGTTACATTGTGAAAATCTATTGTCAAGGACTTCACCAAAACCCTAAATAATAACAATGTCAATTTCAAGACCAAGGCGCACCTGATTCAAGCTATTGTATTTTCAAGTGTTACTTATGCTTCTGAAAGTTGGACAATGAATAACACTAATAGAATTATTGACTCTTCTGAATTGTAGTGTTGGAGTACTATATATCCCATGAATTGCCAAAGGAACAAACAGATATGTCTTCATGGAAATATAATCAGAGTACTCCTTAGAGGCAGTGAGAATAAAACTTCATATCACATATTTTGTTATCAGGCAGCACTAGTCCTGGTAAAAGATATAATACTTGGGAAGGCAGAGGATGAGCCAAAGAGAAACAGAACCTCAACAAGATAAATTAATTTGGTGAAGGTAACAATGGGCTCAAGCATATTTGAAATGGTGATGATAATACAGGATAGGGAAAAATTTGGTTCTATTGTTAATAGAGTTGCTATGTTAGTCAATTCAGAGGCATCTAACAAAAAATGACAATGGATATGTTAGTGAACAAAACTCATGGAGCTTGTTTACTAGTAGAAGAAGGAAAAAGTAAAGCAAAAAGTGAAAAATATAAAAATATAAAATATGAAATAGTAATAAGAACTGAAGAAATAAAAAGATGTGTTTAGAGTTTACAGGATTGGATTACAAATTTAGACAGAATAGTTAAGAATGTTTCCGAGAGTGTGAACACTTATCTCCATTTTGTTTTCAGCTATGAAATTGAGTATCTTGAAATTCATATCTTTTTTATTGTCTGTGTTATCTATGTGCTCTTGGGCCACCCATTTGAGGCAAAAAGAAAACACAAACTCCCCAACTTTTTTCCCCCGACTTGCATACCTTCCAGGCTCCAGAGGCAGCATGAATCCATCCAGCTGACATTGAGACTCAGGTGAGACTCGCCCTTATGCTCCAGGTGTGGCCATCCATTTCAGTATTTTACCATTTCAGCATCCCCAAACACTGACAAACTCTGGGCCAGAGGCCTTAAGTCTATCACACTCAAATTTCAAAACCATCTCAGTAACAGGTTTGAGGCCTTGAATGCCAATGAGAGCAGACCAAATGAGCTGTGGGAGGATTATCAAGAATATAGTTCGTAAAGAATGGTAAAGATCATTACAAAGGCTGAAGAGGAAGAAAAGATCAGTATGGATGTCAGAAGAGACTCTGAATATTGCACTAGAGTGCCAAGAAGCCAAAGCAAAGGGAAGAAATCAGAAATTAAAGAGCTGAAAAGAAAATTTCAAAGGAAGGCTCAGGACAGCAAAGCAAGGTACTATAATAAAATGTGCAAAGAGCTGGAGTCAGAAAATCAAAAAGGTCGAACTCACTCAGTGTTTCTTAAGCTGAAGGAGTAGAAAAACAAATTTCAAGCCACAGTTGGCAATACTTAAGGATGCTTTGGTTCTAGTGTATGATAGTTAATGATTTTTCACTTTTTGTTTTATTCAAGAATTTATATGCATTCTATTTTTTTGTATGAATTACAATCCTTACATTGTAACAGTTCTCTTCCCACTCTTACCTGTTTCCATTTCTCTTTTTTTTGTATCCTATCTCCAGAGCTTCTGAGCTCTATCCCTGAGTAAATTGTTCTCTTTTAACTTTATATGGTAGATTGTTTTCCCTGATGCTATTGATAATCTTTTGAACCTACCAATTGTTTGGCTGGAAGTTGGGGCACTG
Source organism: Elephantulus edwardii (assembly GCF_000299155.1). Classification (NCBI taxonomy): domain Eukaryota; kingdom Metazoa; phylum Chordata; class Mammalia; order Macroscelidea; family Macroscelididae; genus Elephantulus; species Elephantulus edwardii. The sequence continues at coordinate 3,433,725 of NW_006399869.1, read as the reverse complement.
AAGTAATTTCAGTTCCATTCTCAAAGGGCAACTTAAGACCATATTCTTCCATCACTCTCTGTCAGACTATGAAGGCTGGTGTTGTTGGGTTTTTGGGTCTTTTAAAAAAATGATTTTTTTGTTTGTTTCATTCCATCTTTTACCCGTCAGTGTATTGCAGATCATCTACTGTGATCCCTTTCGGTGCGGTCAGTTAACAGAGCTCTTTTGGTCATCTAGTTCATCTAGTTCTTCTGGTTTCAGGCTTGTAAAGACTGAAGACCTGATTTATTACTCCTTTGGACTAAGACTTTTTTAATTTCATAATTTTTTTCCTCTGGACAAACAAAAAAAAAAAGAGTCCTTGCAGCTTAGATAAGCCCTTCTAAATTTATAAGATCCTAGTTAGTACCCGAGTACCTACAGCTTAGATAAACACTTCTAAACTTAAAAGATCCTAGTTATTACCTGCCAAGAATTATGTAAAGCATTGTCTTTGTGGACTATGTTATATAGATTGACCTTGGTGCCCCATTAAGACTATGGTCTTGAGCTTCCCCCAGGCCTAGTGTGTACAGTTCATCCTGACTCTTGAAGGTTCCATGCGTGCAGAGTAACACTGTTGTTGTTATGTGCTGTTGAGTCAGAACCAAACCATAGCTGGCCTACCACTAGGTTTTCAGAGGCATTAAATCACGAGGAAGGAGATTACTTATCCTTCTCCTACATAGTAGTACTATTCCATAATAGTTTTAAGGTTGTAACCTGTCAGAAGCAAATCACCACCATAGTTCTTGGCTACTGGAGGAATGCTTAATTGTTTGTGTCACCCAAGGACCTTTCTCTAATATCATTCACTCACTCATTGCCATCAAGTAGAAGCCTACTCTTAGTTGACCATTTAGTGGGTTTTCAGATGCTGTAGATCACACAGGACAATATTACCATTTTTCTCCCTCAGAGAGGCTGATGAATTCCAACTTCCAGCCTTTGGGTTCGCAATGTAACTCCTTAGCCATTAGGCAATTGTTCTTGTTATGTTCTGTTGAGTCAGAACTGCTCCACAGCTGAACTTCTGGAATATTTTCAGAAGCAGTAAATCACACAGAAGGAGATTGTCCATATCTTCTATGGAGCAGCTGGTAGATTCAAACCTCATGTCTTCAGGATTACCATGCAGCGTCTTTCTTACCTCTAGGCCCCAGAACTCTCTCATTAGGCCGCTAGAGTTCCCTTTTTTCATTACAGATATTTATAATTGAATGGTGATTCATTTATCAGATACGATATACACAGGAATCTCCAGTGGCTAATGGGTAAAGAGTTGTACTGCCAATCCACAAGCAGATGGTCCAAATCCATCCAAATCTACCATGGAAGAAGTATGGGAAATCTTGTTGTTATGTGCCATCGAGTCACTTGCGATTCATAGCGACCCTTTGTACAATAGCCCTAAACTCTGCTCTGTCCTGTGCCAATCGCACTGTCTCTGACACTCCCATCCCAATTACCCCAGTCACTGAATCAATCCACCTCATAGAGGGCCTTCCACTCCTGTGCTGTCCCTCCCCCCTACCAAGCATGATGTCCATCTCCAAGGACTGGTCCCTCCTTAAAACATGTCCAAAGTATGCTAGACGGAACCTCAGAATCCTTGCCTCCAAGAAGCCGCCTGGTTTAACCCTATCCAGGATGAATATGTTTGTTTTCCTAGCAGTCCATGGTACCCTCAGTACTCTTCTCCAGCACCACAGCTCAAAGGCATCAATTCTCCTTCTATCCTCCTTAGACATTGTCCAACTCTGATGCATAACAAGTCATAGCAAAGATCATGCCTATATCAGACACACCTTAGTCTCTAGAGAGACACAATTGCTCTTCCATATTTTGGAGAGATTCCTAACAACTCACTTTCCCATGGCAATACGTCTTTTAATTTCCTGGCTACTGGTGCCAAGAGCGCTATGAAAACCTGCTGAAGAATCAGCTATGAGTTGATTGCAACTTGATGTCACAAAACAACAACTATTCATATATAAAAATCATAGAGCTGATCATTTCAGAACTTTAAAATTTGTCTCCATCAATGGTGAAGATTTTCTAATGGCAAGGGACCACTGGTGGCATAGTTCATAAGAAGTTGTGTTGTAAAACCGATGGCCAAGCCTATCTGATGGATTATATCCCCCAGTGACTCCTAAGAATAATGGGAATTGTCTTCAATTTGATTTACAGCCTCAAAAACGCAGTAGAGAGTCAACTCTCAGTTGATTCCAACTGGAAGCAATTTATTTGGTGTTCCTATAGCACACATAATGTGCACTATATGGATTTAGGACTTTTAGTACTTGTCTAGATTAAAAGTCTGACACAATCATTTCAATTAGACAAATCAAGCATTTTTACAATGAATGGAGGTGGTTTAAACTCTTATAAAGAGTATATCCAACATGTTGTTGTTATTGTTTTTATATGCCATTGAGTCACCTGGAACTCACAATGACCTTATGTACAAGATCTCTGAACCCTGCCCTATTCTGTGTTACTTTCACTAACTCTGAAACACCTACCCTAGTAGGTGTTTCGTAACTCTAGTCATTATGTCAATCCATTTCATCCAGGGTCTTCCTCTCCTGCACTGTCTCTCCACGCTTTTGAGCATGATGTCCTTCTCCAAGGACTGGTGCCTCCTGGCCATGTGCCCAAAGTATGTGAGATGGAGCTTCAAAATTCTTGCCTCCCAGGAAAAACTTGATTTCATTCTCTACAAAACAGACCTATTTGTTCTCTTGGCAGTCAATGGTATGCTCGATACTCATTTCTAGCACCAGAACTCAAAGGCATCAATTCTTCTTCTGTCATCCTTACTCATTGTACAGCTCTCTGATGCATAGCAAGGAATTGTGAAGACAATGGCCTGAATCAGATGCAACTTGGTCTTTAGAATTATATTCTTACCTCTCAATACTCTGAAGAGATCCCTGATAGCAGATTTTCCCAGTGCAATTCATCTTTTGATTTTTTTGACTGCTGGTGCTGAGTGTTGATTGTGAAGCTGAGCAAGTTGAACTTGTTAACAATTTAAATATCTTCTCCATTTACCATGATGCTGCCAATTGGTCCCATAGTGAGGACCTTTATCTTCTTGATGTTGAATTTCAATGCATATTGTAGATTACAGCCCTTGACTTTCTGCAGCAAGTGCTTCAGGTCCTCCTCAGTTTCAGCAAGCAACGTTGCATCACCTGTGTATCACAGGTTGTTATGATTATTCCTCCAAATCTTGATGCCACATTCCTCCTTATAAAGTCCAGCCTCCCAAGTGATCTCTTCTGCATATAGATTGAAAAGCTATGGAGACAAGATACATCCCTGATGCATTCCTTCTGATGACTGCTTCCTGGTACAAGTATAGGTTTCACATGAGGGAAAATTAAATGTTATAGGATTTCCATTCTTCTCGTGGTTAGCCACAGTTTGTTGTGATCTGCATAGTCTAATGCCTTTGAATGAAACATAAATAGATATTCCTCTTGTACTCTTTGATTTTCACCAAGATCTATCTGACATTGGTGAGAATGTCTCTAGTGCCAGGGCTACTTCTAAACCTAACTTGTGTTTCTAGTAGTTCTCTGTCAATTTACTGCTCCAGTCATTTTTAGATAATCTTCAGCAGGATTTTGCTTGTGTGTGATTTTAGCTATGTTGTTGTGTTGTTATGTGCCGCCAAGTTACCTACAACTCACAGTTACCCTATGTACCTTAGCTCTGAAGCCTACTTTATCCTGAGACAATCTTATTGTCTCCAATAGACATAATCCCATTTCTCCAGTCACTGCATCAATCCATCTCATTCTGGGTCTTCTTTGCCTGCACTGTCCCTCCACCTTTCCAAGCGTGATGTCCCTCTCTAATGAATGGTCTGTCCTGGTTGTGTCCCCAAAGTATGTGGTATGGAACTTCAAAATCCTTTCTTCCAGGGAGCAGGTTGGTTTTGCCCTCTGTTCTATGATTTCCTCACTCTCTCAGATCAACCCCCCCTTTTCTTTTTAATGGGAATTAAATAAAAATGGTAAAAAATAAATGGCCAGGTAGTTGTCCTCCAGATTTCTGATAACAACCTAGTAAGCACATCCAGCATTTGTGTTTTGAAATATGTCAATTGCTATTTCATCAATTCCTGGGGTCTTGTTTTGGGCCATTTCTTTCAGAGCAGCTTGAATTTCCTCTTTCATCACCATTGCTTCTTGATCACATGTTGTTTTATTATATTCTTCTCTGTTAACCAAGTATTTTTGGTAAAGTGACTCTGAGTACTCCTTCCATCTTCTTTTAATTCTTCCTGGATCATTCTACACTCTACCCATAGCACCCTTAAATATTACAACACAAGGCTTGCATTTGTTCTTTAGTTCTTTCAGCTTAAGAAATGTTGAGGAAATTTGGCCCTTGGATTTTCCAAATCCAGCTCTTTGTACATTTCATTCCCAACCTGCCTTTTGACATCTTCTGTTCTTTGTGCTTTCTTCCCTTTGCTTTGGCTTCTTTTTTTTTTCAACTGTAACTTAGTCTTTATTTTTTTTAAATTACTATTAGTTTATTTACAAAATTAAAATACATTGTTTTTATAAATTCCTTCTTTCAGTTTCTGCTTCTTGATGTTCTAGTGATCTTTTGACATACATCTGTAATTTCTTTCTCCTGTGTCTTTTGTAATGACATTTTTCATATAATTTTATCACACAAAAAATGATTGGGGCTTTTTTTTTTTACTTTTTAAAATATCAAGTTTCACCAAAATAAAAAAAAATAAAACAATAAATAAGTTTCTAGTTGGTAGTCCATCAGAGCTTTGGCTAAATACTTAGCTAAACATTTAGCTTGACTAAACATTTCTACACCAACAATCAAACTTAATAACCTGTGCTTGCTGAGGCATTGTAATAAGTAAGGATGATTTTGAGAAGGTAGGTTTGGAGAAACTCATTAAATACAGTCAAAACAGTGAAAGATCTCTTTTCTCTTTAAACATATATTTATTGTTCTGTTGTTTGGTTTGTTAGAGAAGTATTGAGAGAGATGCCTCTGTTACAAATTGGATAGACCAAGGCTTTCCAAAATTTGGCATAGTATAATTCAACTGCAATTCGAACACTGATCTCTTTATATAAATATTTATTGTATATTTTCATTTCAGGTTAAATAATTTAAAGTGACCCATAAGAATTTTTAATGTATATGACATGTTGGAGAGGATGTGGTGAGAAAGGAACTCTTACACATTGTGGGCTTGTAAAATGATTCAGCCACTCTGGAAGGCAGTTTGGTGCTTCCTCAAAAAGCTGAACATAGAAATTCCATATGAGCCAGCTATTCCACTACTTGGAATATACCACGAGAATATAAGAACTGAGTCACAAACTGAGATTTGTACATAATGTTCACAGTAGCATTATTCACCATTGCAAGAACACGGGAAAAGCCCAGATGTCAACTAATGGATTGAGAAATTATGTTACATTCACACATGGAATACTATGCAGCATGCAGGAACAATGATTTTGTAAATTATTATCTAACTTGGGAGGGAATGGAGAGCATTAGGCTGCGTGAAAAACTCAGTTCTACAAGGACAAATAGTGTATAAAACCATTATTGTAGAATGAGTATAAGGATCCAAGAGGAGTGGGAGAGGCTAGAAGCAGAGCAAAGTGGACGTGCAGGGTGTTGGGGGGATTAATTATAGGGCTCTTCAATTTTATGGGTGGAGAGGGTGAGGGAAATGGAAAGAATTTGTTTGAAATTGTTTTCAAATTTTGTAAATAAACTAGTAGAAAATAAAAAAGAAACAGAAAAAAAATTAAATGTATATGAGAAAAGTGCATCCAGAATAGTCCTTTTAGAAGCAAGGATGGTAAAACTTATCTCATATACTTTGGGCATGTGTCAGGAAGGGACAATCATGGAGAGGGACATCATTCTTAGAAAAGTAAAGTAAGCAATAAGTGGAAGGTCCTTAATGAGATGAATTTGCACAGTGCAAAAGTGGGCATTTAAGCACGACAGAGGTTGTGAAGGTGGAATGGGGTGGGGCAGGGTTCCAATCTGTTCGTTGTATGTGGGATTGTTAGGAGTTAGAGTCAAATCGATAGCACCTACCAACAGTTATAATATACATATAATGTGAATATTACAGATAGATGTTGTGGTGTTGATACTGTTAGATACCATGGAGTGGACTACAACTCACAGAAAGTCTAAGAACAACAGCTTTGAACTTTACCTTACTCTCTGCCATCCTTAAGCATCTCTGATATGCTCGAGCTTGCTGTTACAGACATTGCTTCAATCCATCTTGTTTAATGTCTTCCTCTCTTTCTCTAATCCTCCATCTTTTCCAAATGAATGTCTTTTCCTAGGACTAGCCTTTTCTGACAATATGACTAAGATATGTGAGATGAAGTCTTCGATCTTTGCCTCTAAGAAGCAATCTGATTTCTCTTCCTCCAAGACAGATCTATGTGTTCTTTTGACGTTCTATGGTGTATTCAATATTCTTCTCTAACACCACAACTCAAAGACATCAATTCTTCTTCTCTTATATTTATTTACAGTCTAATTTTCAGATACATAGAAAATAATTTAAAATATTACGGTTTGGATTCAGTAAACCTTAGTCTTTAAAGTGATATCCTTGCTTTTTAGCACATGGAGAAGTCCTTAATAAGAATTTTCCAGATGGAACACATTTGATTTCTTGACTGCTTTTATCACAGGTGTTAGCTGTAGAACCAAGTGAAATGAAACAATTGAAAACTTCAATATATGGTGGTGGTGTTACATTGTTATGTGCCATTGAGGTTCCTGCGACCCATAGCGACCTATGTGCAGCAGCTCTGAACCCTGTCCCATATTGAGCCAGTCTTACTAATTCTGACACACCAACCTCCATTGCCCCACCCCGCATATTCCCAGTCACTGTATCAATCCATCTCATCCGGGGTCTTCCTCTCGTGCTGTTCCTCCTCTCTTCTAAGCATGATGTCCTTCTCCAAGGACGGGTTTCTCCTGGCTACACGCCCAAAGTCTGTGAGACAAATCTTTAAAGTTCTAGCCTCCAAGAACCTTGGTTTCACTCTCTTCAAGACAGACCTATTTGCTTTCTTAGCAGTCCATGATATGTTCAAGGATTTTCTCCAGCACCACAATTCAAAGGTATTGATTCTTCTGTTCTCCTTAGTCTTTGTCCAACTTTCTGAAGCATAACAATTAATTGTGAAGACTATGACCAGATTAGGTGCACCTTAGTCTCTAACCTGATATCGTTGCTTTTCAGTACTCTGGAGAGATCCTTAAGAGCAGATTTTCTCAGAGCAATGTGTCTTTTGACCTCCTGACTGCTGGTGCCAAGAGTGTTGATTGTGGAGTTGAGGAAGCTGTAATTATTAACAACCTCAATTTCTTCTCCATCTATCATGGTGCTGTCAATTGGCCCAGTGGTGAGAATCTTTGTTTTTTGATGTTAAGCCTCAATGTATATTGAAAACTATAGTCCTTTACCTTCTGCAGCAAGTGCTTCAGGTCTTCTTCAGTTTCAGCAAGCAAAGTTGTGTCATCTGCATAACATAGGCTGTTGATGAGTCTTCCTCCAATCCTGATGCCACATTTGTCCTCATAAAGCCCTGTTTCCTGAATGATCTGTTCTATGTATAGATTGAAACGGCATGGAGACAGGATGCATCTCTGATGCACTGCTTTCCTGACTATGAACCATGCAGTGTTTCCCTGCTCTGTTCTGATATAACAAAAATATGCTTTATGAGTGGTTACTTACTTTTTCATTAATTCCAGTGACTACCAGTGGCTAGTTTCTCAGATTTTATAGTTATTTTAGGGCCCAGTGTAATGGACAATAAAATTTTAAATATAACACAATGTAACAAAAACTAATATAACTGTAGTATAAGTTGTTGTTGTTGTTATGAGCTGTTAAGTTGGAACTGATCCATAGGTGACTTTCCAGTAGGTTTTCAAAGGCAATTAATCACATGGGAGGGGACTGGCCGTCCTTCTCCCTCAGAGCAGGATTCAAACCATGTGTCTTTAGGATTGCAATGCAGCTTCTTTCTACTAGACCACTAGAGCTCTCTGCATATAGGTTAAGTGAGACGAAATATTTTCCTCTTGGGTTTTTCCTCAATTATCTGTTTTTGTTATTTTTTATTATTATTAATTTTAATAGACATTTACAGAGGTTTTGGATTTCCATTCATTCATTGCCACACTTTTCTCCCTGCCCACTCTTCCCCACCAGCTCGCTCCCCCATCTGAAGAGAAAAAGAAAAAAAAAATTATTCCTTCATTAGTATACAATTCCCACATCCCCCCCGCCCCCATTCTCTTTTATATCATCATGTTTCTTCCTATCTATTTGGCTCACATTTTATAAAGTTTCTTTAGTAATTCTAATCTTTTTCCAAACTAGATAAACCTACACATTCTTCTCCTGTCTCACTTTTTAAAATTTTATTTTGAGTGAAGAAGAGAGAAGGTGTTCAGTTTATAACAGCTTTCACATTTATATTACACTTTCAAAAGCATTCACATACAGATTTTGAAGAATTTGTTTAATTATTTTGAAGAATTCAAGCTTTTAAAGAGGAATTCAAAATGTGAATTTTTTGAAACTCCCTCCTTGCTACTAGTCTAGTTGTAAAAATTCAGTTACACTCTTTCCTTTCTAATTCAGGCTATTAATAAATTTAAATTTAATTAACATTCATGGTTACAATGTACAACATATAGAAATAATTTTTGTTAAGATTCTGCTGAAAAGTATACAAAAATTATTGGAACAGCACATCAACTGAGAACTGCCTGAAGTGCAGATTGGATTTAGAAGAGGCCATAGTACTAGGGATATTATAGTTTATGTTAAAATAATCTTGGCTGAAAGAAAAGAGTACCAGATGACTGTCTGTATGTGTTTCATTGACTATGCAAAGGCATTTGACTGTGTGGATAACAACAAACTGCAGCTAATTCTGAGAAGAATGGGAATCCCAAAGTACTTGATTGTACTTTTGCAAAATCTATACTTGGACCAGGAATCAATCATCAGAAAAGAGCAAGAAAACACTGCATGGTTCAAAATTGGTAAATGTGTACACCAGGGATTTGTCCTATTGCCATATCTTTTCAATCTATATGCAGAACAGAGCTCTATGAGGAGAAATGTGGCATCAGGATTGGAGGAAGACTCATCAACAATCTGAATTATGCAGATGACAAAACCCTGCTCACAGAAACTGAGGAGGACCTGTAGAACTTGTTGCAGAAGGTCTAAGAATATAGTCTTCAATATGGATCAACTGAAGGAAATAAAGATTCTCACCACTTGGCCTATTGGCAGCATTGTGACAGATGGTGAAGAGATTGACATTGTTAACAGCTTTAGTTTGCTTGGCTCTACAATAAATTCTCTTGATACCATCAGCCAATACATTAAAAGATGAATTACACTGGGAAAGTCTACTGTCAGAGACCTCTCCAAAGAACTGAAGGGCAATGATGTCAGTCTGAAGACTAAGGTGTGCCTGATCCAGGCCATAGTCTTTGCAATTACTTGCTATGTATCAGAAAGCTGGGTAATGACTAGGGATGGTAGAAGGAGAATTGATGCCTTTGAGGTGTGGTGATAGAGAATAATATTAATTTACCATGGACTGCTAGGAGAACAAACAGGTTCATCCTAGAGAGGGTGAGATTAGGCTGTTCCTTGGAGGCTATGGTTCTGAAGTTGTTCTGAAATACTTTAGACATTGTTGCAAGGAGGGACCAGACCTTGGAGAAGGACATCATGTTTGGGAGGGTGGAGGGACAGTGCAGGAGAGGAAGACCTTCTATGAAGGGGACTGATTCAGTGACTGGAGTAATGAGGATACGTGTGTCGGAGACAGTGCGATGGGCATAGGATAGAGCAGGGTTTAGGGCTGTTGTACATAGGGTCGCTATGAGTCACAGGTGACTCGATGACACATAACAACAACAACAATAACAACAATGTATTGTGTAAAAGTCACTCAAAAATTCATTATTGTTGAATCAAACTGACTCATAGCTGAGTCACAAGTGAGTTTTCTGAAACTGCTCATCTCATCTTTTCTTTGAGGATTAGCTGGTGTATTTAAACTGCCAGAAAAGCACAGCCTTTGAATTAGCAATGAAAGCCTCTACAATCGACACCATCTGAATTCCACATAATATTTGTAAGTCTTTACCAATGAAAAATTTACATTTCCACTTATAGGCAGTTATTTAAGTTTGTACCTCAATTATGTTTCTCATCATTCTATCTACACCATCCACAAAGATCCCTAACACTTAGGAGTGGTTTCCTCCTTGAATACACAGAATTATTTAAAGTGCCCCATCTCCAACAAGCCTAGGATACCTCCGTGTTTCACCTCACTTACTCATGCTACATTTCCACTTTACCAGTTCTCCAGGTTCAAGCCATTATATTCTCCATGGTGGTGTAGAGAATGACTTAATATGGCCCTTGTAGGTCTT
>NW_006399869.1:3416330-3421904 GCF_000299155.1 Elephantulus edwardii | reverse complement strand
TGTTTTGCATGAGGCAAGTCATGAATTTTAGAAGAGCAAGTATGGAATATCACAAATTGAATTATTTACCTCAAAATATGGATACGTAACATACCTCCAGAAATTCTATGAACTTTGATGAATGCCTATAGTTATAGAGAAGCTTCAGGCCTTTTGCTCATAGGGTTGCTGTGAGTGGTGCTTGACTAGAAAACAACCAGCAACAATCACTATTATGTAGATAAAGTAGCCAGATAAGGGTAGGATGCTACATCCTTAAACTCATCACAGTACTGAGCAATGTTAGGGAAGCTGGCCTGAGGTATGACCTGAACATCTTTTATATTATAAGAAGCAAAAGGAGAGGAAAAAGGAGCAGAGAAGAGAGGTCTCAATACCATAAAGAAAGAAGACTCGGGAAAAAACATGGTGTTGGCCGCTGAGTAAAGAACTTTCTATGTCCAGACAAGATTGATGCCAAGACATATGGAAACTTCGTAAGAATTCTGGGCCTACAGATGCTGAAAGAAGAAGAAGGAAAACTTTCTTAAGACTAGACAAAAAAAAATCTTCCCCTAGAGTGACAGCACATCAGCAGAGAACTGCCAGAAGTCCAGGCCGGGTTTAGAAGGGGTCGTGGTACTAGGGATATTGTAGCTGATGTTAGATGGATCTTAGCTGAAAGCAGGAAATACCAGAGAAATGTCTATCTGTGTTTCATTGACTATGCAAAGGCATTTGACTGTGTGTATCATAACAAACTGTGGCTTACTCTGAGAAGAATGGGAATCCCAGAACAATTGATCGTGCTAACGAGAAACCTATACTTGAACCAAGAGGGAGTCGTCAGAACAGAACAAAGAAACACTGCATGGTTCAAAATTAGGAAGGACGTAGACCAGGGATGTGTTCTGTCTCCATACCTTTTCAACCTGTATGCAGAACGGATTATCCAGGAGGCTGGGCTCTATGAGGAGAAATGTGGGGTCAAGATTGGTGGAAGATCTACCAACAATCTGTGATATGCAGATGACACAATCCTGCTTGCTGAAACTGAGGACCTGAAGCGCTTGCTACAGAGGCTCAATATCAAGAAGACAAAGATTCTCACCACTGGGCCAATTGGCAGCATCGGGATGGGTGGTGAAGAGATTGAGATTGTTCACAGCTTTAGTTTGCTTGGCTCCACAGTCAATTCTCTTGGCACTAGTGGACAGGAAATTAAAAGACGTATTGTGATGGGAAAGTCTGTTGTTAGGGACCTCTCCAAAATACTGAAGAGCAATGGTGTCTCTTTGGAAACTAAGGTGTGTCTGTTACAGGCCATGGTCTTTGCAATCACTTGTTATGTATCAGAGAGTTGCACAATGATTAAGGATGATAGAAGGAGAATTGATGCCTTTGAGCTGTGGTGCAGGAGAAGAGTATTGAGTGTACCACGGAAAACAAACAGATTCATCCTGGAAAGGGTTAAACCGGGTGGCTCCTTGGAGGTAAAGATTCTAGGGCTCTGTCTATCATACTTTGAACATGTTGTAAGGAAAGACTTGTCCTTGGAGAGGGACCTCATGCTTGGTAGGGTGGAGGCACAGCGCAGAAGGGGAAGGCCCTCTATGAGGTGGATTGATTCAGTGACTGGGGTAATCGGGATGAGTGTATTGGAGACGGTGCGATTGGCACAGGACAGAGCAGAGTTTAGGGCTGTTGAACATAGGGTCGCTATGAATGGCAAACGACTCGACGGCACATAACAACAACAACATTGCAATGGGAACGTCTGCTGTTAGGGACCTCTCCAAAGTACTGAAGAACAATGATGTCTCTCTGGAGACTAAGGTGCGTCTGATACATGCCATGATCTTTGCAATCATTTGTTATGCATCAGAGAGTTGCACAATGACTAGGGAGGATAGAAGGAAAATTGATGCCTTTGAGCTTTGGTGCTGGAGAAGAGTATTGAGTGTACCATGAACTGCTAGGAAAACAAACAGATTCATCCTGGAAAGGGTTAAACCAGGCAGCTCCTTGGAGGCAAGGATTCTGAGGATTCATCCAACATATTTTGGAGATGTTGTAAGGAGGTCCTTGGAGAGGGACATCATGCTTGGTAGGGTGGAGGGACAGCACAGGAGAGGGAGACTCTCTATGAGTTGGACTGATTCAGTGACTGGGGTAATTGGAATGAGTGTATTGGAGACGGTGCGATTGGCACAGGACAGAGCAGAGTTCATTGCTGTTGTACATAGGGTCGCTATGAGTTGCAAATGACTCGATGGCACATAACAACAAGAACAACATCAATAGTCTCTTAAACTGTAAGAGCCATTTACTTGTAGTAGTTCTGCTGCAGCACTACTGGCCAAGTTTGTAGTGAGTTTTATTGCTAACCCAAAGGTCACATTTCTTTAACAGTTCAAATTCCTAGCTGATCCAGGAATGTTCTCCTATACATTTTACTACTTCAAAAACTCAATAGATGGTCAGCCAGGAGTCAATTATGACTCAAGGACAATGAGAGATAACTAAGACTACAGCTTTATGATTCTTCTAAGAGGAATTAATTATACATGTACCTTTCATGACACTCTTCTGTGGTTTCAATTTGTAGGTAATACATAGTTTAGTCTTCCATTTATTGCAGTGTCTTCATACTGGTTCCCACAGAGTCTTGAATGTACCATGGGCCACCAAGAAAACAAATAGGTCTGTCTTGGAAAGAGTGAAACCAGGCTGTTTCTTTGAAGCTCCATCTCACATAGTTTGGGCGTGTGGATAGGAGGGAACAATCCTTGGAGAAAGACATCATGTTCAGAAGGGTAGAGGGGCAGTGCAAGAGAGGAAAACCCCAGATGAGAAGGATTGATATAGTGATTAGGGAAATGGGGGTAGTTGTGTTGTTGGAGTCAGTGAGACTTGAACAGGACAGGGCAGGTTTCAGAGCTGTAGTACATATGGTCACTATGAATCGCAGGTGACTCAAAAGCATATGATAGCAACAATCATACTAAATGTCATATAGTTATGAAACAGTAAGGAAATATTTTAACACATTATTTTTAAAAGAACAATGCACCTTATTCAGAAATATTTATGAAATATTCCTTTTGTACACCACATACATTAGGCACTTGGACTAAATATCTAAGCAAAGCAAAGATTATTGTTTGTGTCTGATTTATTTGATGCTTAATACTTTTTCATCTCATATTTAAGACTTTCCTGGTAATAAACATTTCTTAAAAGTATCAGCAAAATGGAAAAAGCAAACTTTTGGCAAAAAGTCAAACTTAAACTAAAAGTATCAAGCAAGGTAGGATGACAAGACAGAAAAAAATACTAAATATTAAAAATCATGTTAGTACAAATGCAAAAAGCAAACTGGGTTTATGCTGTCAACTGAGTTTTAAGAAAGAAAGTGTTCTTTACTGCAAAAATAAAGAGTGTTTTTGAGAATTTTTCCAGAAGGTACAAACAGTCTTAGAAAGTCTTGGCAGGAACGAGAAATAAATAGCAACGCAATGTTACATTGGAAAAAGCAGTGGACCATCCCAAGAATAACAGTGAAATATCAAGGGAGCCTTTAAATATCACTTTGAGAGTATGATTTAGCAGGGTTTGAAAACATACAAAATACTTGTTTTATTGTATCACGATAACCATAATCAGAGTTTTAATCTAAGGGACATAAAATCAGAAGAATTTTTTTTAAAAGAAGCATTTCTTTAAATTTAAGCAGGGTGAAGTCTCTCTCAAGGAGGAGTGATAGGGAATGGCAAAGGACACACTGACAAAGAAGACTAATCAGAACTGGCTTTGACAAGCACTGTGGCATTTGGACAAGAACAAACTGGGAGGAGGGTAGAGAGAATAGTGCAACAATGAATGAGTGGAAACCCAAAATCTCTGTAAATGTTTATGAAAATTAATAAAATATAATTATAGAAAAAAAAGAAAAAAATTTAAGCTGTTATCAAAATGCATAATAGTATTTACAAACATTAATTGGTAATGAAATATATTCAAATATTAGAATGCTGTGCCAGGTCAGTTCTTAAAGAGGGTACATAAAATAAGGTAAAAAAGGCCAGCTTTATCACATGTGTTCTAGGTAGTAATGTGGTTGGAATTACTAAGATTCAATTGATACCTATTTATATCTCTCTACTCAAAAGTTCTAGCTTGAGCCCAAGATCTGTTCCTAAGTATCTGACAGCATAACTTTACTGTGAAGATAACTAGCATTTTGGCTAAACACAGAAAAGAAAAGCTATACCGAATCTTCTAACTCATTGTTTTTTGAGGCTCCAACAATCATAGTTTTCTTAATAATTTTTCACTCCATAAATGATACAACAACCTGATTTTGCTTTCATAAGCTATCTTGCATACTTTGAAACAAATATTTTTATCTTCTACTCTTTCTACATCAAAGAGAACTGAAAGGGTGGGATGTTTATCTTTTCCAATTTGAGTTTGTATAGCCTTTATTTAGAAAAGTATTGAAATTTCTCCTTCCTTTCAACTACACACATTTTATATCAGAAGAAATATTTCAACGTTTATAACCTGCTGGAAATTTTAAAATCACATTTAGTGTATATTTTTTCTAAAATCATCACACTTCACTCATATTACAGTCCATATATTTTAAATATAATGTCATCTATGACTCAATGACACTTAGCAATAACAAGAACTTTGTTTTGGAGTTTCTCTGTTGAAACACAACTATTAAGCAGATCAGGAGTTTTAATCCACCTAGAGTCATCTTGGAAGACAAGCCTGGAAGACTACTTCTGAAAGATTCCACCTTTTAAAAAATCTTGTCTACTAGAGCACCACCCAGAACATGTGAAGTCATCTTGAACAGAAATTAATGTTAAGACAACTTATTTTTTTTTAGTTCGGTGTTTATTTTACAGAGAATTGGTTGCTCAGTTGCAGACTTTATTACTGGCCAATATACATCATGAGTAGCCATTATTCAAGTGTAAGTGGTGAATTATGTCCTATTAAAATGCTATATTGGTTTCATCAGAACTTCTACACAGACTAAGATAGCCTTGGAAGAAAGCCCTGGCTTTCTTGAAAGAAAATCTTGTGGATTACAATGGTTCAATCCACAAGTGATCCTGGAGAGATGGTACAGGGCTAGGTAGCATCTACACGGAGCTACCATAAGTCAGGGGTTGACTGGACAAAAGCGAAGAATAGCATATTTTTTTTTGTATTACTTTGAGTTGTAGAATCTGGAAAAGATGGCCGAACTCGCTCAGCATTTCTTAAGCTCAAGGAACTGAAGAACAGATTCAAACCTAGAGTTGCTGTAATCAAGGATGCTTTGGGCAGAATATTACATGATCCAGGAAGTAGTAAAAGAAGATGGAAGGAATATACTGAGCCATTATATAGAAAGGAATTGGCAGGTACAGAGGAACTTAAAGAAATAACATATGAGCAAGAGCCTATGGTGATGAAGGAAGAAGTTCAAGCTGCTTTGAAGGAAATAGCCAAAAATAAGGCCCCAGGAATAGATGGTATACCAATTGAAGTACTTCATATAACAGATGTTGCCCTGGATGTGCTCACCAAGTT
>NW_006399869.1:3413503-3415135 GCF_000299155.1 Elephantulus edwardii | reverse complement strand
GCAGGAGGGGAAGACCCTCTATAAGATGGATTGATTCGGTGACTGGGGTAATCGGGATGGGTGTGTCAGAGGCGGTGCTGTTGGCGCAGGATAGAGCAGGGTTTAGAGCTGTTGTGCATAGGGTCGTTATGAGTCGGAAACGACTCGATGGCACATAACAACAACCACATATACTGCCAAGTTGGAAGGAGGAGTGGCATCTACTTCCATAATAGCTTGCCTTCGGAAACCCTATGAACCTGGAGAGAGGATGAAAGGCACCCAAGCATCGAGGATGCTCCTTCATAGGTTCGCTATGAGTCGCCTGCGACTCGGCTGCACTTAATAACAACAACAACAACAACATACTGCTTAGACAACAGACAAGTCTGTCTTGGAGAAGGTAAAATCAAGTTGCTCCTTCGAAACAAGAATTTTGTGTGTGTGCGTGTGTGTGTGTTTGTGAAGAATAGATTAATACTTTATATTTTTTAAATTGTGATTTTAGTAAGAGTGTACAAGAGAAATAGGTTTTCCACTCATATATTGATACATTTTCCACCCCTACCCTGCCCCAATTTTTTTATTTTGTCTATTTTTTTATTGTTATACTAGCTTCTTTAAAAAATTAGAATGCTTTGTTTTTCAGAACAGATTCTTCCAATTTCCCTCACCCCCTCACACCTATCCAGTTGTACACTCTAATGATTAATCCCCCGCCCCTGCACATGACACTTCATTTCACATATTTTGGACATGTTGTCAGGAGGGGCCGGTCTTGGAGAGGAACCTCATGTTTGTGAAGGGTGGAGGGTCAGAGTTGAAGAGAAGACCCCAATGAGGTGGATTGACATAGTAACTGGAGTAAAAGGAGTAGATCTGTAGGAGACAGTGAGATTGGCTCAGGACTGTGCAGGGTTCTGAGTTGCTGTGTCTATATAGGGTCACTATGAGTCACAGTCACCTCAATAGCACATAACAACAATAACTGTACATTTTAAAGTAAAATATGAATTCTACATGTAAAATGATTATTAAGATTTTGTCATAAAATTATAATTATTTCTGAATTTATTTCTTTATGAAAATTAAGTTACACAAAGATTAGTTTAAAATATGATAATCACGTTGCACAAAAGTTAATGAACTCAATTCTGTCTCTGAACTCTATTGAAAGGAAAACTAAGACATCCCTTGGGCATTAGCAAAAACAAAAATCACAGTTTTTGGTGTTTCTGTTAATCAGTTCTGGTGACATTTGCTAGTGAATGAATATTTAATCTTAGGTTATGAAAAATAGATTTATGATTTAACTAAAAGAAGACATACTAGAGAAATAAGTTGTACTTATTAAACATTGAATTTTAGATAAAATTTCAGCCACAATGGTACTCAGATTGGTGACCTTTGACTCTGCTAGAAAGAACACATTCTTTTGTGGTGCTACATCCAATAATGGCTTGTTTGACAGGGTTTGAGAAAACGGATTTATTCTGAGGATTTCAGTTATAATTTTTCAATAAATTTATTTTTACCTTAATGGTTTACTTGCATTGTTGGTGTTGTTGTTGTTGTTATGTGCCATCGAGTCGCTTGCGACTCATAGCGACCCTATGTACAACAGCCCTAAACTCCGCTCTTTCCGGTGCCAAT
>NW_006399869.1:3393342-3412923 GCF_000299155.1 Elephantulus edwardii | reverse complement strand
TCTTGACATTGAGCCTCAATCCATATTGTAGGCTGCAGTCCTTGACACTCTGCAGCATTACCTCAACAAATTTTACTCAAGTCAATGATCTTATACACAATATTGTGAGTTGAATTGTTTCATGTATAATGCTATACATATCAGTTTATAGAGGAGCATTAACCAGCAACAAAACCACATAAGAAGGGCTTGAGCTAATACTATTGAGATCCACGATTATCCTATTTTCTTTACACATGTTCCTTAATTTTTCTTCTTCTTCCATGCTTATAAAGAATTCCTCTAGGTCCTCGTTTCTAAAATGAATACAGCTAATTCCCAGATTCTGGCAATACTTGAGTGATTGATGGAGTTTAATTATGCCAATGGAGCAAAAGAAAAACAACCTGAAGCAATAGTAGCTGATGGCTGATGTAGAACAGTGCTAGTCAGAGCATGAAGTCTGGTACATGCTGATTTAACAGTGTGGCAAATAGCAGGCTCACTGTGCAAGGCGAACTGCAAGGAGTGAGAATACTTGGAAAAGAAGGCTTCGGAAGCTATTCTTGATGGAATAAAAATTACTGGCCACCCAGAAAACCCTTGTTCCAACATGGCAGTAATACCAGGGGCCAGGGTTATATCCAGATTAAAAGAAAAAGAAAAAAAAAAAACACCAAACACCAAACACCAAAAACCTGTGAAAGCATTAATTACCGTACATATTCATTTGCATGTATTTCCTAGTACATGATAAGATTGGGTGAGTTTTGTTTTTCCTTAGAAAATCAAAGATGAGTTTTATTTTTGTACTCTCAAATTTCAAAATGTCTTGTTTCACATGTGATAATACTTACCAATTTACCCTCATTTTAAGAGCAACCAATTGACCTTAAAAAGATTGCAGGCCATTCTGAGGCAAAGTCAAAAACAGACACTATCTGCTTACTAGACTTATATGAGCAGAGAGTATAGAAATAGTTCGAAAAGCAAGCTTCCTAGCCTGTAAGAAAGCAAAAATGTACACCTTCGTCACGGCCTCTTCTGATCTTAGAGGAATCAGTTTTACAACTCTCACAGGTACTGCCATTCTTCCGCAGTTGCAGGAACTCTGTTGGGTTCTTGGCAGGTTCAATTAAATGGAAACAATCCTACCACATTCTACATGTTTAAGTGCTTTTTGACTTAGTAAACTTACTTCTCTCTTCCCCCCCTCCTTTCTCTGTGTCTTTCTTTCACTTCATCACAGTTGAGTTGAAATCAGTTCATAGTTGAACTTTTAGTGGATTTGTCACACAAGAGATTTTTAAACTTTTCTTCTATGGAAAATCTGGTGGATCCAAGCCACTTGCTTTTGGCTATCTGTTATTATGCACTGTTGAGTTGAAACCAACTTCTAACTAATTTTCCAGTGGGTTTTCAGAGATGGTAAATTGCAAGGGAGGAAAATGCTGATCTTCCTCCTCTGGAGCTGCAAGTGAATGCCAACTCTACGCCTTTGAGTTGACACCACTACCCTTTACCTCCAAGCCACAAGAGCTGCTGTAATAGACATACAAAATGGGGATGGCTTTCACAAACAGAAATCCAATTCCTTACAATTTAGAAGGCTAGAAGTAGAAATTCCGAGCGCCAGTTGTAGAAGAAGGCTTAAAGAAGGCTTTATTGCTCTCTGCTGGCTCAGGATCCAGGCCCTTATCACTTCAGCGTCAGCACCAAGGCAATCTTCATCTGGCTTGACCTCACTCATCCATCAGGTCTCCTGGAACACTTGTTCAATCTCTTTTAACAGGCCATGAACCTTTGACTTACTTAGCCAACCTACATATACAAAGAGTGATAAATCAACCTCTGTAAAGACCTTTTCTTCCTGTATACTCCCTGCATGCCAGTCTGGAGGAAATGATGTGTTGCTGCCCGATTGACTACAGCTCCAAAACCTCATTAATTAGCCTGTACTTCACAGTTATCCCCTCCACATCTTTCTCCTCCTCTGTCCTTCCCTGGCTCCTGTTCTTTGCATCCATACACACAACAGCTTTCTTCTCCATTGGGGGATAATTTATGCATATGAAAGTTGGATAATGAATAAGGATGAGAAAAAAAAATACCTAATGTCTTTCAGGTGTGGTGTTGGAGAAGATTGCCAAATATCCCATGGACTGCCAAAAGAACAAACAAATGTATCTTGGAGAAATTAAAACAATAGTGTTTCAGAAAGCAGAGATGATGTATCTTGCAGCTTGGGCATGTTGTTTGAAAATGCCAATTACTAGGAAAAGATATTATGTTTGGAAAGGTGACGTTTCAATGAAAGAGTGAAAGATCATCAATGAGATGGATTGATTTGGTGAATGTATCGATGGGCTCAAGTATGTCTGAGGTGATGAGAATGGCACAAGATAGGGAAAAAGTCAGATCTGTTATTCATAGGGTCTCTAAAAATTAGAATTGATTTGATGGAACCTAACAAGATCAAAATTTCTACTCTCTATTACCATCTTCTCCAGTGCCTTTGGAGGCACCTGCTCACCCTTCAAATAATCAACTTCTCAGTCCATGCTCAAAAAAGAATGATTTAAGACACCTCCTATAACAGTTAACATAATGAGAAAATTCATTCTTGAATGAAATTACAACCATAGATAAGAAGGTTAGGATTTACAGCATATCTTTTTTGAAGAGGAGGAATAGTCCAATCCATCACTTTCTAACTTTGTTTCCCCAAAATTCATGTACTTAAGTGCAAAACACATTTCCCCTATCATCTCATCCTCAAAGTCTTAAATCCACTCCAAGTCCAAAATATCAATTTTTGTCATTTAAAAAGACACAGATAAGAATTTAGGCATATTCTATCCTAGGAAAAATACTTTTTCATCTCTAAATCTATTAAATATGTAATACAATTTGCCTGCTCCCAATCCATTTTATCTAGGTTTTGCTAAGAAATCTGGAGGACAACTACCTGGCCAACTGGCTGGAAGAGATCCATATTTATTCCCATTCCAAATTAAGGTGACCCAACAGAGTGTGGAAACTATTGAACAATATCATATTCAAGCAAAATTCTGCTGAAGATTATGCAAAAATTACAGGAAGAGAGCATCAACAGAAAACTGTAGTAAATATAAGTGGGATTTAGAAGAGGTCATGGCAGCAGAGATATTATCATCAATGTTAAATGGATCTTGGTGGAAAGCAAAAAGTGCCAGAGGAATATTTTTTCATGTTTCATTGACTATCCAAAGGCATTTGACCGTGTGGAATACAATAAATTGTGGCTAACCTTGAGAAGAATGGGAATGCCAGGACATTTGATTTGTTTATGTGAAACCTATAATTGGACCAGGAAGCAGTCCTCAGAATAAACCAAGGAAACACTACATGTTTCAGAATTAGGAAAGGAGTGTATCAGAGGTGTGTTCTATCTCCATTCTTTCTCAATCTATATGTAAAACAGATCATTTGGGAGGCTGGGCTTTAAGAGGAGAAATGTAGCACAAGCACATGCGGAAGACTCATCAACAAAAAGCAATACACAGATGGTACAACCTTTCTTGTCCAAACGGAAAAGGATCTGAAGTACTTTCTGCAGAAGGTCAAGGACTGTAGTCTTCAATATGGATTGAAGCTCAACATCAAGAAGGTAAAAATTCTCACCATTGGGTCAATTGGCAACACCATGATATGTGAGAGAGATTGAGGTTGTTAACCATTATAGCTTGTTTGGCTCCACAATCAGCACTTTTGGCACCAGCAATCAGATAATAAAAAAACAAATTGCTTTCGGGAAATTTGCTGTCAGGGATCTCTTTAAAGTGTAAAAGAAAAATGAAGCCAGTCTGAGGAATAAGGTGAACCTGATCCAGGCCATGGTTTTTGCAGTGACTTGCTATGCATCATAGAGCTGGTCAATGACTAAGGATGACAAAATAAGAATCATTGCCTTTATGTTTTGGTGCAACAGAAGAGTATCAAATATATCATGGACTGCTAAGAGAACAAATAGGCCTGGAGAGGGTGAAATCAAGTTTCTCCTTGGAGGCCAAGATTTTGAAGCTCTATCTCACTTACTTTGAGTAGATGACTAGGAGGCATCAGTCCTTGGAGAAGGACATCATGCTCAGAAGGGTGGAGAAAAAAAATGCAGAAGAGAAAGACTCTGGATGAGACTGATTGATATGGCAACTGCAGTAATGGGAGTAGGTGTTTTGGAGTCAGTGACATTGGATCAGGACAGGGCAGGCTTCAGAGCTATTGTGCATAAGGTCACTATGAGTTTCAGGTAGCTCAACGGCAGAGAAAAACAACAAAATCATAGCTCTAGTCATCTAGTCCACATGACATTGCTCTGCTAACTCATTGGTGGTGCCTCTGGCAGTTCCAATCAATCAGCAACTCCAGGGAAGAAAGAAGATTGTTCTCCTGTGCAATTTACAACTTCCTGAAAACTTACTGGAGGGCCAGCTTGAGTCAGTTTCAACTCAATGGAAATAAGAGAGAAAGACTAAAGCTGAAGGGATGGCCTAAAATCTTTCCTGTTCCTAAACATCTTCCTTTATCTTTAAACGTGCCCTTGCTCATCCCTCCACCTCTCTAAGTGAAATCACATTCACTTTATATATGAACATCCCACTAAATATCAGTTAATCTGTGTAGCAGCTAAACTTACAAAGTAGGAAATAAAGTGAAGTAAAACATTAATTACCATCTAATTATTTATATGCATATCTTTTCTCACTTGTAAGTAATAGAAAACAGAAACAGTAGTTATAATTCTGTATCTCAGAGTCTAACACTTACCTGTTTACAGTGAAGCTTTACACAAATAAACCAAATGAATGGTTGCACTAAGGTTTGATGAGTTCAAACAGTGAAATGGAATAAATGGTATATTTGGCAAAGGCTTACTCCCCCATCTCTCCAAATTTCTGTGTAAATTCCATATTACACTATAATAGATCACCTCAAAATTTGGCAGCTTAAGCCAATAAACTTTTATTGGCACACGTTTTCTTTTGATGGAGATGTCAGGAGCCATCTATCTGGCTAGTTCTGGCTGATGTTCTCTCACAAGGTCATAATCAAGCATCTGAACAGCACTGCAATAACTGAAGGCTTGAGTGGAAGCAAAAAATACACTTCTGACCTCTGTGTTCCCAATCTTCCCTTATGGCTATTAGCACTTCTGTACTTCACCATGTAGGCCTCTCCATAAGGCTGTTTATGACATAGTATTTTCATTTTCCCAGAGTGAATAATTCAAGAGAGGGAGAAAACAATAGGAAGAAAAGCATAGTAGCTGCATTATCTTTCATAACCTAAATTGATTTGGAATTAAAATACCATTAGTACAGAAAATGATCACAAAAAAAGAATATGATAAAATAAACATAGAGTGAACTGTATGAGGCTATTAATTCAGAAAGAGATGCAAATATATATTGGAAGATGGCTACCAGAAACTGTCTTTACTTCCTTCTGGCCTAGCTGCCCAGACCACACAAAGACACATGATTCAAATCCACTAATTGCTTCAAGGAAGGAAAATGAACAATTTCCTCCCTTGCAATTTATAGCTTCTAGAAATTCACTTTAGGGTCAGCTATGAGTCAGTTCTGGCTCAAAGACCCATAACAACAATTTGTCAAAGGGAAGCTTTGTAAATCATTACCATTTGAATTAAATTTCACAAAGGAAAATAAAATACTGCCTAAGCTCGTGCTCTGAAGTTCTGACTAGTCTCCACTTCAGTACTAAATCAATGTTACTCTTTTTTTTCTTACTAGAAAATTTTCTTTCTTTTTAATTGATATTTTAACTAACGTTTACAGAAAACTTCGATTTACATTCATTCATTGTTGCACATTTTCCTCCCTATACTCTCCTAGTTAGCTTTTCTCTTTAAAAAGATTTTTTTATTGTTGCAAAATTTTCTCCCTCCACCCCTCTTCACCTCCTAGTTCACTATGCTATGCACCTCTTATTCTGGACTGTGTCATTCAAATAATACCTAATAATAGATTTCTTTTAGACAGTTTTTTTAACTGATCTATTTAAATTTAGTGTTCATTATTTATCCCCTGTTTTCTTAGTTTCCCCCAACACTTATATCAGTCTGTTTTATAACAGTGACATTATACAATATTGGTCCTTCTGTAACTAAGATATTTAACTCACCATAATGTCCTCTAGGGTCACCCATTTGTATAATATTTTATGAGTTCCTATGAGTTCTTTATTGTTCAATGCTGTGTAATATTCCATTGTGTGACTATATCACAACTTCTCTATCCATTTATTTGTTGATGGGCATTTGGGTTGCTTCCATCTCTTTGCTATTGTGAACAATACAGCAATAAACATGGTGTGCATATATATATCTGCTTGGGTGGAAATTGTTTGTTTGTTTTTTTTTAGGGTTTATTCCCAGTAGTCCAATTGCTGGTATTTCAATTTCCAACTTTTTGAGAAAGAATCATACTTCCAGAGTGGTTGCACCATTTTACACTCCCACCCAATGTTTGCTCTGTGCAGATCTATTATTTGGTGCATATTTATTATTGTTATGTCTTCTTGTTCTATTGACACTTTAAGCGTTATGTACATTGTTCTTTGTGATGTTTTTTGGATTGAAATATATTTTATCAGAGATTAATATAGCTACTCCTGCTTTTTTTGGTTATGATTTCCTTGGTATATTTTTTTCACTGTTTTATTTTTAGTCTTTCTTTGTCTTCACTGGGAATATCTTGATTTCTCCTTCATATTTGAGAAACAGTTTTGCTGGGTATAATATTCTTGGTTGACAGTTGTGTTCGTTGACTGTTTGATATATGGCATTCCACTGTCTTCTTGCTTGCATGTTTTCTGCTGAGAAATTGGCATTTAATCTTATTTGATCCTTTGTTTCTCTAGCTGCTTTCAGAATTCTCTCCTTCTCTTTGGTTCTGGCAGACTTGACTATGATATGTTTGTGTTTTTCTTTTGAGTTTTCTTCTATATGGTGTTTGCTCAGCTTGTTTAATATATATTCTCTCATACTTCATTATGCCTGGGAAGTTTTCTTCTAGTAATTCTTCTATAATTTTCTCAGTGCTTTTACCTGTTCTGGGATTTTTACTATATGCATGTTATTTCTCTTGATGGTGTCCCACATTGCTTTTAGACTTTCTTCTTTTACCTTTCTTTTTGATTCTGCTTTTTGTTCTAGCAGATCAGTGGTGACAATCCTATCTTCTATTTCAGTGGTTCTGTATTCAATCTCTTCAGCTCTATTAAAATGTCCCTCCAACATGTTGACAACATCTGAAATGTTGGTCCTCATATTTTGAATCGTGATTTCTTGTTTTTCCAGAACCTCTAATTGCCTATTTGTTTTATCTACATTGTTTGGGTTTTTTTAAGTTCCTTTTGAGTTTTGCTTGCAGAGTCCTATAATTTTTTGTTTGTCTTTTATCCTTTGAAAACATTCAATCATTGTTCTTTTCAAAACTGTGTCAGAAGGTTCCATCAGACTTCTGGCTTCAGGAAATCCATTGATACTGTGTCATTTTGGGGGGATGACACCTTGTTTGGGGTTTGTGTAGGGTGTGAAATAGTATGCTTCTCCTCTGACATTTCTATGGTAGAGGTTTTTATGTCTGAGATCTTAGGAGGCACTTGATCTGAAAACCTTAGCTCAAGAAGTCACTGCTCCAGAGCGGGGAAGGACAGCTACCCTGCCTGAGTTTCTCACTGAGATTTTGACTCAAAGCAAAATTTGCTTCCGTTGGGGAGAGATATGACCTGTGAGTTAGCCAACTTCTCTGTCAGGCTAACTGCTGCAGAAAGGCTATGCAGGTCCAAGGTGTCTAGGGCTAAAGGTAGCTCAAGCTCTGAGAGGGAAGAGGGAAATAGGATCACTTGTGATATTGGGGTCCCTGGCACAGTTCAGAGGGGCAGCAGTTATCATCCTACAGATGTCATGGTGTCCAGGTGGCAGGTCCATGTCCTCTAGGTGGTGGGGCTGGGATTCTAGGCAGTGGACTGGAGCATCCAGCAATGGGGCTGATGGGGCAGGTCCTCCAGGTGATGGGGCCCTGGTTTCCAGGTGGCTGCCAAGAGCATCCAGGCAGAGGGGCTGAGGTCTCCGGGCCTCAGTCTAGTGCTCCAGGTAGGAGAGCAGTTCAACCACACTAAGAACTTTTTAAATAAAAGTACCTAGTTAATCAACTGCAACAGATCCATGGTTACTGGTGATATATGTGGCAGCTTTAAATCAATATTACTCTTTAAAATAAAATCAACTATATGAAACCAAGCTGTCAACATTTACCCCAAAGTAAGGATAAGTATATAAAGGACAACGAGGAGGTGAAATTAATGATAGCGAAACAAGCAGATGGAAAGAATGAGAATGTTGACACATTTTGAGAAGTGTAGCCAACGTCATTGAACACTAATACACAGAAAATATTAAATGGGAGCCCATTTTACTATGTAAACTTCCATTGAAAATCTAATCAAATGCTATTTTTGTTGCTGCTTAAAAAAGAAGGGGAAGTTTTGGTGGTATAGAAAGTTGTACTGTTAACTGTATTTACTGTAAATGGCAGACACTATTACATTGCTGCACATTTTATAGTTCTTTCATCAGATATTTATCGTTTCATTTGTAACTAGTCACTAAGGGCATCAGATTGCATAAAATGCAAACAATTAGATAAGTATTTATCTCTTAGTGAAGTAGGAGAAGTGATTCTGCTTCCAGGTATAAAGAAAAAAAATCAGAAATAATAAGAGCAGCCTGACCTAGTTTGGGAAATGAACATGAGTTTGATAAGTTTGCTAAACAGGTGGAGAGAGGTAGGGAGAGAAATTCTTCCAGACAAGGGGGAATCAGTAAAAACGCCCAAAAAGTGAAAAAATAGATATAACCAGAAAACTCTAAACTGAAAAAAAAATATTTCATAGGGACACAAAGTTTAATTGAGAGAAATAAAAGTAAGATAAGCTTGAAAATGTTAGCTGGAGTCTAATATACTGTTAGGTGCTGTCAAGTTGACTTAGCCAATTGTCATAGTAATGGTGTCAATTCATCTCATTGAGGGTCTTATTATCTTCCACTGACCCTCCACCTGTCCAAGCATGATGCATTTCTCCAAGAATCAACCCCTCCTACCAACATGACTCAAATATATGAGCCTATTAATTTTGAGTGACTTCTAATCTGAGCTTTTCCTGCACATCTATATCTAACTGTGTTCCTCTGTTGTTCATAAGGTTTTCAAAAGCCTTCTGTTTCAGAAGTACACTTCCAATCCTGCATTCTAGTTGGTTTTATAAGTCAATTCACCTGGTACAACTAGCTAAAACAAGTGCCATGTTAAGAAGGACAAACGATAATCAAGCTCGCATATACAGAGAGGTCTTAAATATGAAGCTAAGAAATTTTTGATCCTTAGTTGTGTATTTTGTCAAAAAGTTTAATACTTTTAGCATTCCTTCTGGTTAGATAACAAATAAGGGTAGAAATGCTTTCAAAGTGTTTATGCCACTTAAGAAGAAGTTTCAATTTGCAAATTACGCAAATGTGGCAGACTGACCAAACTAGATTGATCACATGTGGGTAGAATGTGACTCAAATTACAGACTATGAACTTGTTGATAGACGCCAATTAACAGTTCCATTTATGACACTGGAAAAAAGAATCTCATCCATAGTTTTCCTGACTAAAAATCATAACAAACATTTTCATTATTTATATATGATGAATTTAGAATGATTAAAGGTATTCCTTTTAGTTATTTATGACAATTTCTAAATGTTCTAGTGATGATGATGTTTTCACTGATTTATCTATAATGTGTAGGCATGGTAGGAAGATCTTCATCACAAGATCAACACTGTTTTCTAAATCTTTGGTTCATTACATTGATTTTCTATTGTTTCACAGACTAATATTTATTGTAAATTTCTTTTCAAATATATTTGAAAATAGTAAGCAATTTATTTCTTTTCTGGCCTGACTAAGAAAATACATACTACTAAAATTTAGTTTAAGGTACTGATAACGGCAAAATTGTTGATTTGGATTTTATACAGAATAATGGCCTCATCGCGTGGACTTTAGTTTGTTTGCTTTTTTCTTTTCAGTTTGGTGGTGTATGTTGAAGGGAGTTGCTCTGGCAATCCAAAGACTTTTCCCTTCTGGTAGTCCTAATTCACCAGCAGCTCCTTGGGGAAAAGACTGGTGATTTCCTTATATGTGATATACAGACTCTTCAATATCATCTATGAGTTTATTCCAGCTCAACAGCAATGAGTTTACATATTTGTAATTGAATACATATCTAGCTATTTGTTTTCTTTTTAACTAGTTAATTTAACCGCTTAAATATCACATTAATGAATTATTAAAGCCTATAAAATGTATTCCCCACCTAAAATGTTACACCACCTTTATTTCAAGGCTGCAGATTGTTACCTGGTTAGCCACCTTTCAAATGTCCTACAGAAAAACAAAAACAAAACACTAGGAAAATGAATAAAAATCTTTTGCTATTATTTGTCATGCAGCCACATTATTCATCAAATATCTAGACAATAAAACTTAATGTTTAAAATGAATAAAAGTATGCAGACTAACAAGAAATGATATAATAATTCACCCTTGTATCTCTGAAGATATAGGTCCACATAACCTGCTCCACATGACAAAGATAGACAATCTTGTTATATGATTTACAGCCTCTGAGAAGCCACTGGAGGGTCACCAATGAGTCAGGTCAGATTCATCAGCAATGAGTATATCAATATCATTCTAATAACTTTCTTAGTGTTTTAAGTTTAGAATATAGTAAGCCAGTTCTCATGCACCATGGAAGATAGCTCTGGCCTCTTGGTTGGTGGTGAGAGTGGGCTGTCTGGGAACCTCTCCTTGGAGCCAATGAGAGACTGGGGTTGAAGCTGAGGCTTTTTTTAAAAAAAACAAAACTAGTCATTAAAAACTTGTGCCTGTGGGCCTCGGGCCTGACTTAATTACATTTCAAATAAATTTTTCCTGTGTGGTACAGCCCTTTTCTGTCCTCTCGCCAAATGACACTAAACAGCGTGCCACTGGTGCATCAACTGCCATAATGGTTACACATGGTTAGCAATATCTGCTAGAGTTCACAGATTAAGACAGACTTTGAAGCAGGAGTGGCATCCACTTTCTTAACATGCCTGTAGAAACTCTATGAACTTAGAGAGAGAACATTTTTATAGAAAAGGGTTGGGGTCTTTTTTTAATAGGCTTACCATTTGATGACACTTAATGACAACAACATCAATATATAAAGTCTGACCCTTGTCTCTATTTTTAAATTAGGTGAAGTGGTGGATTCTGTACAATGACATTCTTATTTTGGTTGTGGATCTGTGTGCATTGCGTGAGTTGATTTTTGGTTTTTTTTTTTTTCTCTTGTATTTTTTCTCTATTTGCTCTACTGAAATAACATAGAGTTTCTGTGGTGATGGACAACTGGGTTATAGGTGTGTCAAACACCATAATTGGCAACCCATTATGGGGAGATTTTGTTGGAGCTCCCAGATAGAGTGATTCAAGTTTGGAAGAAGGACTGGCATCCACTTCCTAAACTACATGCCCATTGTTGTTGTTGTTGTTGTTATGTGCCGTCGAGTCGCTTGCGACTCATAGCGACCCTATGTACAACAGCCCTAACTCTGCTCTATCCTGTGCCAATCTCACTGCCTCTGACACATCCATCCCGATTACCCCAGTCACTGAATCAATCTACCTCATAGAGGGTCTTCCCCTCCTGCGCTGTCCCTCCACTCTGCCCAGCATTATGTCCCTCTCCAAAGACCTGTCTCTCCTTACAACACGTCCAAAGCATGGCAGGTGAAGCCCCAGAATCCTTGCCTCCAAGGAGCAGCCTGGTTTAACCCTCTATAGGATGAATCTATTTGTTTTCTTGGCAGTCCATGGTACATCCAGTACTCTTCTCCAGCACCACAGCTCAAAGGCATCAATTCTCCTTCTATCCTCCCTAGTCATTGCCCAACTCTCTGATGCATAACAAGTGACTGCAAAAACCATGGCCTGTATCAGGCACACCTTAGTCTGCAGAGAGACACCGTTGTTCTTGCAGTAGTCAGAACAGAGCAGGGCAACACTGCATGGTTCAAAACTGGGAAGGGTGTACGCCAGGGATGTGTCCTGTCTCCATACCTTTTCAACATGTATGCAGAGCAGATTATCCGAGAGGCTGGGCTCTATGAGGAGAAGCGTGGCATTAGGATTGGTGGACAATCTATCAACAATCTGCGTTATGCAGATGACACAACCCTGCTCACTGAAACTGAGGAGGACCTCATGCACTTACTGCAGAGGGTCAAGGACTGTAGCCTTCAGTATGCACTGAGGCTCAATGTCCAGAAGACAAGAATTCTTACTACTGGACCAATCGGTAGCATCAGGATGGATGGTGAAGAGATTGAGATTGTTCACAGCTTCAGTTTGCTCGGCTCCACGGTCAACACTCTTGGCACCAGTAGCCAGGAAATAAAAAAACGTATTGCGATGGGACATGCCCATAGAAAGTCTAAAAACTTGGAGAAATGATGATAGTAATATAAAGGCTTCAGGCCTTTGTTCATTTTCTCTTTATATATGTATCCTTTCCTCATATGTACTCAGTCTATATGGTGGACAAATCATTAAAGAAGTAAGATTCTATGAAGAAACATGTGGCATCAGAGGAGATTGAAAAAGCAGCAGAATGCTCCCAGATGGGCGCTTTTGGGTGGTGAGACCCAATGAGAATGCATGATTATCGAGGAATTTGGAATGAAGGAACTCATGGAGTTTGAACCATGCTCTGGTTCTTTTGGTCATTTTTCTAGATCATATAGCCCTGGTCTGTCCTCTTGCTGTATAGATGTAACTCATGGCTGCTGTGAAGCTGAACACTGTGACACTGATATGTCAAATGTGATAATGGTTACCCATGGAGGACAGTGTTTGGTGAAACTCTGATTAAAACAAGCCTGGAAGGAGGAGTAGCATCCACTTCTGAAATAGCTTGCCTCCAGAAACCCTATGAACTGGAGAAAGGATGAAAGTCATACATGTGTTCAGGACTTTCATTCACAGGATCACTAGGAGCTGCCTATGACTCGACGGCACTTAACAACAACAACTCTTAAGTTGTTCTAAATGGGTCTGTGGGTGTCTGAATAATCTGTACAACACTACTCAGAGAAGTGAAACTTACAGGGAGGACATTTTTTAAAAAATAGAATTTAGAGTTCATAAGGCCTAGAGAAGAAACTACAGCATGCCTTCATTCCAGGGTCACATATGATGGGACTAGGGGGTGAGAGGCACACTGGGGATAAGCTAACAAAGTTGGAACTGTAGGTTTTGATGTATGATTGGCAAGCAGAGGAAGAGCTCTTGGTCAAAGAGTAAGGGAGTCTTTTTGGTCATTTAAAAAGTTTCTAGTGGATTAGCACATGAGGAAAGAAACATTTTATCATGAGAAGCCACATGGGTCGTGGGTGAGAGGGGCAAAAAGTGCCAACCACTACTGAAAGAGTAGGTGACTAGATCGTAATGGGCATGTCAGAAATTAATGAAAGGGCACGTTGTTGCTGTGTGTCTTGGAGTCAGAAGCAATTGGTAGCTGACCCTCCAGTGGGTTTTCAGAAGCAGCTAATTGCATGAAGGGAAATGCCCATCCTTTTCCTGTGGAGCTGTTGGGGACTTCAACCTCTTGCCTTTGGGGTTGCAGTGCACTTTCTCACCACTAGACCATCAGACAACTAGGAGATATCAATGATGCCAGAGCAACAAACTATGTGGGCCACAAATTTGCTTGTAACAAGCATGTATTTGTGTGCTATTTGCAAAGAACAGCTTTCATTTAATTATCAATTAACCCTATTCTAAAAAACCCTTTTCCCCATCAAATCAATTTCTACTCGTGGTGACCCCATGTCAGAATAGAATTATTATGTTCCTTAAGGTTCTCAGTGGTTGGGTTTTTGAAAGTAGACTGCTAGATATTTCTTCTATGGTGTCACTGGGTAAATTAAAACAACATAATTGACTCAACAGCAACCAACTTTATAGACATGATGTACCATAATATGACTATATTTCTAACTTTTTCTAACTGAAATTCAAGCTTGTACACTGTTGTGAAGTCAGTTCTGACTCACAGCCTCCATTGGGTTTCTGATGCTGTAAATTGCATGAGAGGAGAGTGCCCCCTTTTTGCCTATAAAGCAGCTGGTGAACTCAACTGTTAGATAGGCACAGCTTTTGGATTAAGCAGCACAACTTGTTACAGACTTTGCCACCACAGCAGTACTAACATTCAGAGGCAATTTTCACAAAGTAATGTGAAATAGAATGCAAAGCTTTGATTCAACCAGAGGCAGTTCCACTTTTAACAATTCTAGATGTATCAACACCCTTGCCACCTGCAGTCAGGAAATCAAAGGACAAATAACATTAGGGAACCTCTCCAGAGTCCCAAAGAGCAAGGATGTCAGTCTAGATATTAAGGTGTGCCTGATCCAGGTCATAGTCTTCACAATTACTTGCTATACATCAGAGAGCTGGACAGTGAACAAGGATGACAGGAAAAGAATTGATGCCTTTTCGTTGTGATGCTGGAGAAGAGTAATGAACATACCATGGACCGCCAATATAACAAAAAAGTCTGTTTTGGAGAGGATGAAACCAAGATGCTCCTTGGAGACAAGGATTTTGAGACTCTGTCTCACATACTTTAGGTACGGAGCCAGGAGAGACCAGACTCTGGTGGAAGATGTCTTGCTTGTAAGGATTCAGGGACAGTGCAGGAGAGAATTTGAAATAGTAACTGGGTAAGTGTGTCAGAAATAATGAGATTGATTTAGGATAGAGTATGATTCAAAGTTATTGTGCATAGGGTCTCAATGAGTCACAGTCGACTCAACAGCATGTAACAATACAACAGATGTATCAAGGGCAGCAGAGATTGTGAGAGTGGCACAGGACTGGGCTGTTTGTTGGTTTTGTTGTTTTTTCTATTGTACATATAGTTGCTGTGAGTTGAAGCTGACTTGTCAGCACCTAACAACAATCAATGATGCATCTTTCTAATTTGGTTATGCACAAACTGTTGTTATTTGCCATTTAGTCTATTCTGATTCTTGGAAGCTCATATGTTATGTGACAAAATTGCACATCATAGTGCTTTCCAGTCTGTTACGATTTAGGAGATTACCAGACCTTTCTTCCAAGGGATAGCTCGGTGAATTTGAACCACCTTTGGCTGGTACTTACTCACCCTGTGAAGGAATTTTATCTGTCATTGAACACAGCAATCTCTTTAGGGGATTTTTGCCAGCATTGGGAAATTCTACTTTCAATGATCCCAGGAGGTCAATGATGATGTGCTGTGGGTTGTGTAAACAGAAATTACCATCTCTATTTCTTACACAGAAAAATAAAAGCTTCTTCTAAATCTTTATACTTAACAGATTTTTAAAAATTTATTCAAAAAGCCAATTTAAAATTGGGACTTACATTACTCCACGTAGAATTAAGACTAGTGTTCTCATATAAGCATTACTGAGAGTAACTGATGAAAATGTATTATCTTTTCCCCCCCTTCAGTTCTCCCCCCAATTTAATATTGCAATCTTAGAATACACAGCCTCCAATAGCCCATTCAGCTTTATAATTTTATCATTCTATAATTATGAATATGAAAAGTGGTTTTTCCATGAATAATAGATCATTTCAGGTCTGAAGAAATAATGCCTTTAAGCTCATGTGCTCCTCCGGTCACAGGAGAGCTATACCAATCACATTTGGCTGCTTTGCTTATATAGTTTATGGTCCGAATTGGTTTGTTTTAGATAACACACTCTTGTGCTGTTCTACTGTTGCTAAGATACATTTTTGTAAATAAGTTATTTTAAATATGCATCCTGGTGTAGGGGCAAAGACACAGAGAAAGCAGTTGGCCAGAGATTTAAAATATCTTTTTGAGGGGACCAAGGCAGTATGTTAGGCAGATTTTTAAAAGACCCACTTTTGAGTCCATCCGCAAATTATTCTGCTTTATACTGAAACTGAGTGAGGAGAAAGCAGAAGCCAAAGAGGAGAATGATTAGGTCTAAAGTTAGGAAAATGATAAATTGTTTCATAACCCTGGTGATTTTGACCAGTTTGAAAAGACACAGCTTCTGCTGGTATAGGACTCTAAGGATTTTCTTTCTTGACACTTTGTACAGCTTATCTTAGCCTTTCTACCAAAAATAAAGTAAGAGAATTTGCTTGTCACATTAGATTTAAAAGGGTCCTATAATAGATCACTCAGACAGTAGTTGGCATGTATGCTACCTTACTGAGACAGTGTAGCAGTTGTTTTCCCACAAACGGACTTGGACTTGGAGAAGGAGAATGGGACACATGGGAAATTCTGTTTCTCCCAGGTCACTCTTATACCATACCCAGAAGTCCACCATTAGATCTATTTCTTTAAGTCCCTCTGACTTCCACTTTTCAGGAGAACCTAATGAAGTCTAAGTATGTTCAGAGGAAATATTGAGCTATAAATATTCTTCATCTTATGTTTTAGAGGATATTATTTTGAAGGGGGTCTGTCAGGGATGTATTTTGTCTCCATACCTTTTCAATCTGTATGCAGAACAGATCATCAAAGACACTGGGCTATATGAGAAGGAATGTGGCATCAGTATTGGTGGAAGAATCATCAACAACCTGCGTTATGCAGATGACACAACCCTGCTTGCTGAAACTGAGGAGGACCTGAAGCGCTTGCTGAAGAAGGTCAAGGACTGAAATCTTCAATATTGATTGAAGCTCAACCTCAAGAAAACAAAGATTCTCATCACTAGACCAATTGGCATCATCAGGATGGATGGTGAAGAGATTGAGATAGTTAACAGTTTTAGTTTACTTGGTTCCATAGTCAACACTCTTGGTAACAGCAGCCAGGAAATCAGGAGATGAATTGCATTGGGAAAGTCGGCTGTGAGGGACCTCTCGAGAGGAGAGAGGTTGGAGACTAAGGTGCACCTGATCCAGGCTATGGTCTTTGCAATTATGTGCTGTGCATCAGAGAGTTGGACAGTGACTAGGGATGATAGAAAGAGAATTGATGCCTTTGAGCTGTGGTGCTGGAGAAGAGTGTTGAATATACCATGGACTGCTAGGAGAACAAACAGGTCTGTCCTGGAGAGGGTGAAGCCAGAGTGCTCCTTGGAGTAAAGGATTCTGAAGCTTTGTCTGACATACTTTGTTGCAAGGAGGGACTGGTCCTTGGAGAGGGCCATCATGTTTGGGAGAGTGGAGGGATGGCACAGGAGAGGAAGACCCTTGATGAGATGGATCAATTCTATGAGTGGAGTGGTGGGAATGAGTGTGTTTGAGATGGCGAGGTTGGCACAGGATAGAACAGTTTTTAGGGCTTTTGTACATAGGGTTGCTATCAGTCGTAAGTGACTCGATGGCACATACCACAACAACAACAGCAGTTAACAGGACAAAAGAGAGAGGAAAGGTCTAGTGGGCATCTTTCTTGTCAGCAAGAGAAAAAAATGGAACTGAAATTAGATTGTAGAAGGTTCAAAGACAAAATACTTGATTAGCCACATTCTAATCCAGTCAGAGTAAATTTGTACCGTCTCTCCTAGTCTATGTATATACAAGTCAGGTGACTTTGTTCATCTTAAATCCTTTCAAATCTAATAAGTTGCTTCAGAGGATTTAAAGTATCATTTTCTGACAAAATGAACAAACAAAAAATTGAGTGTCCAGAGGTGGAACAAATTATTAAGAACTAGATTACTAATACAAAGGTTGGTGGTTCAAACTCAGTCAGAGGTATCTCAGAAGAAAGACCTGGTAATCTCCTTCTGAAAGTCACAGCTTAGCAGTCCTACAGAGTAGCTCTACTTTGCAATATACAGTGGTACGCTTGTTGCTTCTTATTGTTAGAGCCCATTGAACCAACTACAGCTCACAGTGACTCTATTATCAATGTATTTTTAACCCTGCCTGGTCTTATGCCATGCTTATCATCTCTGATATATACTCTAGCCAATTGTTACAATCACTGTGTCAATCAAACCAACTCCTAGGACTTGTTAAGTGTCCATGACATTGACTAAATTCAAAGGACCACATTGAGAAAATTATCCATCACTCATTTATTCACTCACTGACTGGCAGAAGCATGCCACTCACAAGCCTGAAGCTTTCTGCCTCCACAATCATGAGATCTTTCTGTTATACTTGCAGATCACACCTTCTGTTGTTGTTGCTGCTATGTGCTGTCGAGTCACTTACGACTTGTAGTGATCCTATGTATAACAGCTTTGAACCCTGTTTTATCCTGAGCCAATCTCACTGTTTCTGACTTACCTATCCCCCCCTCCCAATAACCAGTTATTATGTCAAGCCATCTCATCTGGAGTATTCTTCTCTGCTGCTGTCCCTCCACCTTTTCAAGCATGGTGTCATTGTCCTGGCCACATAACCAAAGTATGTGAGATGGAGAGTCAAAATCCTTGCCTCCAAGGACCAGCCTGCTTTCACCTTTTCTAGAACAGATTTGTTTGTTCTCTTGGCAGTTCAATACTCTTCTCCAGCATCACACCTCAAAGGCATCACAATTTCTTCTGCCATTCTTATTCATTGTCCAGCTCTCTGGTGCATAGCAATTGCAAAGACCATTACTTGGATCAGGCACACCTAAGTCTCTAGACTGACATCGTTTTTCCTCAGTACTCTGGAGAGGTCTCTGATAGGAGACTTTCCCAACACAATTAGTCTTCTAACTTCCTGGTTACTGGTACCAAGAATGTTGATTATGAAGCTAAGCAAGCTAAATCTGGTAACAATATCAATCTCTTCTCTTTTATAAAGCTGCCAGTTGGCCCAGTGGTGAGAATCTTTGATTTTTTAATGTTGAGCTTCAATCCATATTGAAGGCTGAAGTCCTTGACCTTCTTTAACAAATACTTCAGGTCTTCCTCAATTTCAACAAGCAAGGTAGTGTCATCTGCATAATGCAGGTTGTTGATGAGTCTTCCTCCAATGTTGATGCCACATTCTGCTTCATAATGTTCAGCCTCCTGGATGATCTATTCCACAAACAGATTGAAATGTTTGGACATAGGATACATCCCTAATGTACACGTTTTCTCATTTTGAATCATGCAGTATTTCCTTGTTCTGTTCTCATGACTGACTCCTGGTCCAAGTACAGGTTTTTTATAAGCACAATTTAAGTGTTCTGGGATTCCCATTCTTCTCAAGGTTAGCCACAATCTGTTGTAATTCACATAGTCAAATGCTTTTTCATAGTCAATGAAACACACATAAACATTCCTCTGGTACTCTATGTTTTCAGCTAAAATCCATGTGGCATTGGCCATAATGTCCCGAGTGCCACAGCCTTTTCTAAACTTTGCTTGCACATCTGACAGTTCATTGTTGATGAACAGTTCCAATTGTTGTTTGATAATCTTCAGTAGGGTCTTGACTGTGTGTGATATTAGTGCTACTACTGTTCAATAATTTC
>NW_006399869.1:3383870-3385138 GCF_000299155.1 Elephantulus edwardii | reverse complement strand
ACTCAACAACACACACTAACCACAACAACTGAAGTAATAGGCAACATCATGATAAATAGAGAAGAGACTGAAATTGTCAATGCTGTCCTTATTTGGATATGCAATCAAATTTCTTGAAAGTAGTAGTAAAAAAAAAAAATCAGAAAAACGTATTGCATTGGGAAGTTTACTGTCAGGGACTTCTCCAAAGAGTGAGAGAAATTATTTCAAAGACTAAGGTGCACATGGTTCAGAACACGGACTTTTCTTTTTTTAAAATTTTTTCTTATTTTTATGAAATTTTATTAATTTTAATGAACATTTACAGAGATTTTGGATTTCCATTCATTCACTGATACACTATTTTCTCTACCCCCCAGTTCATTCCTCTTTTTGCCCCCCTTGAAAGTCTGTTTTAATTGTCCCATTGCCACAGTACTTGTCAAAGCCACTTCTGATTAATATCCTTTATCAGTGTGTCCTTTGCCATTCCCTATCACTCCTCCCTGAGAAAGACTTCACCCTGATTCATAAGGGATACTGTAGGTTTCAGGGTGAAGATCTTCTCTCACTCCTCTAAAGGGCCTCTTTGGCAATAGGAAACACGTAGACTATTGTGGAAATTAATTTTGGAATTTAGATACACTGTTATCAGTTGTTTTTAGCCATACATGTCCATATCCTTGAAGATGCATCATGGAACTGTTGTAGCCTAGAAGACACAAATTTAAATAACAAAATAAAAGTACATGAGTCAAAAATTAAAAACAATAATATTCCAAGTAAAGATTCTAACAGTGGCACAAATCAAGTTACAGAGGGAAGGTAGTTCTTAAAATAAAAGGCTTATTGACTAGCACTTTGTCTATTAAAGTATAAAGGTTAGAAACCACAAGATGTAGAGGCTCAACTATGTCATTTATTGTTCTTAAGTCCTGGACCAAGCTCAGAAGTCCACATGCAAGGCAGAGGTGAAGTAAGGAACTGCTTTTGAGGTTTTCCATCAATTCCAACAACTAAGAAATAGTGAGAAGAGTTGGGACCTTAGAAGGCTTTAAGGACCAAATAGTAGGCTCTTGTGTCCAGGAGAAAACGCATATACTTACCAGTAGTGTTAATGCTCACCACAGCTCTTCTGGGAGGATCTAAATCGTTGAAGTGTCCTCCCTTGTTTCCAGCTGGGAGCTGGGGCCTGTCAGTACTGTCTGCCATGAGGACCTATGTGGGCCACCTTGGCCAAGTGTCCTTCAGAGCCACACTTAAAGCAAGTGAGTGGGAGCTTCCTCTCT
>NW_006399869.1:3361336-3382611 GCF_000299155.1 Elephantulus edwardii | reverse complement strand
GTGAGATGATATCGCATAATTGTTTTAATTTGCATCTCTCTTAGAGCTAGGGATTTTCAACATTTCTTCATGTGCTTGTTAGCCATCTGAATGTTGTCTTCGGTGAAGTGCCTGTTCATATTCTGTGCCCATTTTTCTATTGGATTATTTACCTTTATCTTGTTGTGTTAGTCAAGTATTTTATAAATTCTGGATATAAGTCCATTATCTGATAAGAACATGGTCTTTTCAATCGCTTGCTATGCATTTGAGAGGTGGAACGAAGAAAAATCCATGTGTTTGCGTGGAAAAGAGTACAGACTATACTATGGATTTCTGAAAGAATGAATAGATATATTTGGAGATTATGTAGCCAGAGTGCTTCTTCTCTAAGGATACTGCCTGATATTTGGCTTCAAGTTGAGCCACTGGGGTGCGGGTTTTTTTCTGTATCAAAGGGTATCTAACGGTTGTAGTGTCAGGGATTCCACCATTCTCTCTGTTATACCAGTAATTTGGCCATTTTATGATTTTGAGTTTTATTCCACATCTACCCCAACTCCATGCAGAATCTTCTACTATGCTCTCTTTTAAAGGGGTCAACAGAGGAAGGCAGGCACCCTTTAGTTCTCCCAGTTTCAGGTTGTAGTTTTATTAATATATTCACTTTATACTGTCTCATGTAATCCTCATAATAATCTATACAGTAGAGATAATCATTTGCACATTTTTAGATGAGGTAGCTGGGACATGAGAGTAAATTAAATCATTCCTTTAAGGTTACACAGTTGGTAGGTGGGAGAATTGGGATTTAAGCCCAGACAACAGGGCCCAAGAAGCCACACTTGTAACCACTATACTTTAAATAATATGCTTGCAAAATCTTAGCAATAGAAATCCCTTTAGAAGTAGTTTAGTAACACATCCTTTACAATTGAGAAAGCTGGACTTAGAGACTAAGTTAGAATCCCAGTGAGTGAACCTTGGAAAAGAAGGTAGATCCTGTCCACACCTCCAACTTTGTATGGAGACAGCTTTTCCCTCATACGGTATATACTCTTTGAAATATCCAAATACTCCCAAAAGAGCAAAGAAAATATAAAAAAACACACCTTTTAAAAAAACGCTTTAATAAAAGGCTTATATATGGATTGTTGTTGTTAAGTGCCAACAAGTCGTAGGCAACTCATAGCGACCCCATGAATGAAAGACCTGAAGACTTGTGTAACTCTCATCCTTTCTCTAGGTTCATAGGGTTTCTGGTGGCAGGTTACTTTGGAAGTGGATGCCACTCCTGTTTCTAAGCTTGTTTTAATTGCGGAGCTCCACTAAACTGTCCACCATGAGTAACCATTATCACATTTGACACATCAGTGTCACAGTGCTCAGCTTCACAGCAACCATGAGTGGACAGATCAGGGCTATCCCACCTAGAAGAGTGTCAGACCAAAAACAATTGAAAACAGAACGGAGGGCCGTGGAATAGTCACCCACTTTTGGCTTGGGAGTATTACTTTCTGTCCAGTAAACCAACTGATCTCTCTCTATTCTGCTGCTGTTCTTGTCGTTGTTGTTGTTAAGTACGTCAAGTTGTAGGTGAATCATAGTGACACTTTGGCTTAGATAGTTTAAATAAACTAAAAAATATAAATGAACCTGCCTGCCTATGGTGCTTTAATCTGCAGCATTAGAGAAATGCACTCAATAAAGCAGGAGAGGATGGAGAAAGGAAGAAATTAACAGAATTAAAGCTAGTTTGATTGTTACTGTGACTACAATAAAGAAGTATAGCTACCACATTTTGATCCTCCACCCATCATTTAGTAGGTTTTCATATATTCAGAAACAAGAGAGATGCCACAGAATTTTTGTTTATGTGAAGATTAAAGGAGGTGTATTTAGTTCCCCCTCAGCACCAGTGGTCTACAACTGGATGCATAAGAACACTCCTAGGGTTTATTATTACAGTATCTTTGTGCCATTCATACTATAACATTTCTTCCT
Organism: Elephantulus edwardii; assembly: GCF_000299155.1. Classification (NCBI taxonomy): domain Eukaryota; kingdom Metazoa; phylum Chordata; class Mammalia; order Macroscelidea; family Macroscelididae; genus Elephantulus; species Elephantulus edwardii. Next base: position 3,380,628 of record NW_006399869.1, on the reverse strand, counting down.
CCCAGCCATCCTGGGAGGAATGGAGAGGAGATTCCTTGTATTTTGTCAAAAAGGAAAATGAAACTCAGAAAAGGTAAATGCCAGACAAGTCCAGTCCTGTAGAGGCATTTTGAAGCTTATACCTCATGGAGGAATCATTTCATTGTTCACAATTTGAGAGTTTTTTCTCCCAAGTGTAGTGGCCTAGGAATATACTGTAATTGACATTTGCTTCAGTCTTTGTAAATCATGTTATATAGTTTATTTCTGTCCTGTTGAAGAAAAAGATAAATAAGAATGATTATCATTCCTCAAAATGGATTTTTGAAGGTATGGAATTAGAATTTATTATCTTCAACACAGCCACAACTCTGAATGTCAATGTTCATCTATATCCATAAACTCTGGAATAAACTCATAGACATGGAGTTTATTCATTTAATGACTGTAGAACTATTTTACAGCCTAGAGATAGAACTTAAAATTAAAATTTTCAATTAAGACTTTATTTGTACACCAGAAACTAGTTTTAACTCAAGCCTAACCTATACTTAAACCTCTGAGGTCCAAGTATGAGAAAAAGAAAAAGATGATACAAGAAAAGATGAAAAGATGAATGACCTAAGTCCAGTAAATCATACAAACCTTATGATATAGTGACAGACTTGAATTTCAGAGCAGTCTGTTTTACCCCAGAAATGTGAACATGTTTTAGCAGAGAATCCCCCTCATCTCCTGCTTTGCTGCAGATAGATAAACATTTGCTATTTTAGTGTTAACTTTGAAGATTGTTTTAGGTTTTTAAAATAGCTTTGCTTTAGTTTGACAGATCATTTATTTCAACTAGGTTTTATGTAGTATTTCTGTGACTTATGGTATGGTCCAAGTTACCTTTACAAGGACACCTCAATATAATTCAAACACTTTATTATGCTCATAGATGCAATTAGAACAGAACAGAGCAAGGAAGAATTGCTTCACAGCAAGATGCCAGGGACTTCAGCTGAAAAGATTGTAGTATCTGGGGCGATTCAAATGATGACAGACAGGAATTGTTTGGAAGCTTCTTACCTGTCATTTCTGGTGATTAGGCTGAGATCATTAGAAGGCTGGGCCCAAGTAAGGCTGCCAACCAAGCAGCTCTGATTAAATTCTCCATGTGGCACCAATCTTAACACAGGAAAATGGTTGGCTTCCCTGGAAGTCATGGATTGAATTGTGTCCCCCTTTCCCTTAATACATTGTATGCAATAAGCCAAGTGGTTTTAAGAGTATTAAGGTTAATATGAAATACCCTCAATCCCAGCATAACTGTTCCCATTTATGGGATATTTCCCTGTGGTATGGTGTGCCTGGTAATACCTTTTACCTTTTATCTCAGTAGAGTGGGAAAAAAAAGAGAAGAAAATGATGAATAAACCAATTTAAAGTTAAAAGGTCTCATGACCAAGCCTTGGAAGTCACATTGTTTTTACGTGTCATCAAGTTGAGTACAACTCATAGTGACACAATGAACAAAAGATCTGAACCTTGTTCTATAACTATCATGATTTCTTTAAGTTCATAGAGTTTCCAAAGAAATGTTGTTTAGAGAGTGGGTGCCAATCCTGCTTCCAAGCCTGTCTTAATCTGGGAATTCTACCAAACACTTTCCACCATGGGTAACCATTATGACATTTGAAACACCAATGGCACAGTGTTCAGTATCACAGAAACTCCAAGTTATCTCAGTACAGAAAACTGACAAACCAGTGCTATATCATTTAGAAGAATGTTCTTCCTAAATATAATTAACACCAGGCCCGAGGGCCACAGGACAGAGTGCTCAACTGACTTTTCTATACAAAAGCCCATCCACCAGGTCCTGACTGACATAAGCAAGAGGCCTTCAGTCCACAGCTGATTGTTGTCTACATCCAGGTAATCAATCAGCTTATACGTGATTGTGAAAGAAACAAAAACCAACCTATCTGAATAGCTTACACCCGACTTTCAACTAAATGAAGAGAACCTAGCCTTCAGAATCCAACTGCTTCACAAATGAGCCTCTAAATATCCACTGTTGTCTTTGGTGTTGATTGTCTTCAAGTAGTAAATGACTCAAGGTGACCCTATGAATAAGAGGCCTGAAGCCCCACTGCAACTATCAACATTTATTAAAGTTCATAGGGTTTCTGCAGGCATGTTGTTTAGGAAGTGGATGCTACTCCTGCTTCCAAAAATATCCACTAGAGGATCAACTAATTAAACACTCTTAAGGTTATTCAGTGAGAGCTCTGATGGCCTAGTTGCAAGAAGCTGTGCTGCAATCCAGAACACATGTGGTTCCAGGTCAGGAGCTGCTTCACTTGAGATGGATGGGCAATTTCCTTTCATGCAATTAAGCCTCTAAAAACCTACTGGAAAGTCAGCTATGGGTTGATTCTGACTTTATGGTAAACAAAAAATAGTTATTATTGTAGGACTGAATATGGTTGTTCCATTTTCAACTTGTGATTTCTAAGGTTGTTCCAATTGCCACCACTTTTTAGGCAACAGAAAGGGGAGAGTCTAGGGCAAGTCTCTGCAAAGAAATGATATTTCATACTTCAGACCATTTTCTATGTCATTGGTTTGAAATTGGGCACATAGTCTCAAGCAATTGCCTAGGTAAATTATATGTAGCTTCTGAAGTGCAAAGGGTACTTAAAATTGAAGCTATTCTCAAAGATGGAGGGGTCGAGGAAAGAAAGGAAGATCCTCAACAAGATGGGTTGACAGAGTGACTGTTAAAGTGAGCTCAAGCATATAAGAGAGATCATGGCAATGTCTCATGATATAAAATGAGGCAAGGTTCAGATCTGTCGTTCAAAAGTTTACTGTGTGCCCTTATAGATTTCAAAAACACCTAACAACAACAAAAATGAGAAGGAAAGAAGAGGTAATGAGGTTAGAGGATCTCAGTCCTTCCTTTAGACCCTTTCCTAACTCCAAAATTTCACACACATCCTTATTTCTATCGCTAGAATAAGTTGTGGAAACTCCAATAAAAAGCCAAACAAAGTAGGCCTATGGCAGAACATTTCACTTGGCTCCAGACAACACACCTCTAGGCTATTTGAGGAAGAGAAATAAACACATATTTTTTTTTTTGTAACCCATTACGTTTTCCTTTTTGGTCTCTTTGTTAATGGCAGCTCAGTCTTTATTTCAATTAATACTGTATATCTCACAAAGCCACTTGAACTCTGTCTTTATTATAGCTGTATATTTTTTAAAGATGACTTTTTAAACAACAGGGCTATATAATTTAGCAATTTGAAATTTAGTGAAGAAGTGAGTATTTCACATATTCTCATTTATCTTGTTCAATGATCTCAACAGACACAGCAATATAGAGCACAAAGAGAGGAGCAGATGGCTCAGAAAAAGAATCAAAGCAAATTTGGCACTCATTGTTACTGTCATTGCCACTGTTCTCTTCTTTTGCTGCTAACTGGGAAAAATCATTACAGCTATTTTTCAGACATTTCTCAACAGGCTTAAAGGTAAAAAACACAGGAGTGTTATGAGGAAAGATTAGAAGGAAATCCCATCATTGCCCTCTATTAGTCTCATTAACTACTTTGCATATATAATGTTAACTAAAAACAATGTCTTCACCAACTAACTATGCTTCTAGCTCCTGCTACACCCTAAGGACAATTTCATAGTTGGCAACATGTGACGATGTTATTTTTATTTTTGCAAGTGTATAAATGTATCCTGAATTTTTGTTACTGAAATTGTATTATACTGTATTACTTTTGAATCATGAGCTTAAAATAATAGTTATACCTCAGTCAGAATACTTGGTTAAAGTGTAGTTAGGATAATGAGTTTCAAAATCCACTTCAAAATTTGTATTGAATATTTAGAAGTGTACTGTATCAGTAAAGCAGAGTTCCTGTAGGAAGTCTAGCTTTAGTGATCCTTGTTATAATACTATCTAGATTGGTGAGTTGTTGTGTGCTATTGATTATTAAGTTTTTGTTGTTATTGATTGCCATTGAGTCGAGCATGATTCATAGGGACTCAATGAACAGAAGGCCTGAAGCCTTTCTATAACCATCATCATTTATCAAAGTTCATAGAGTTTCCAGAGCCATGTTACTTAGAAAGTAGATACCACTCCTGCTTCCAAACTTGTCCTAAACTGGAAGCTCCACAAAACACTGTACAAATGTGTAACTGTTAGTGTATTTGACACCCTAATAGCACAAGGTTTAGCATCAGAGCAACCCCAGGTTACCTCAGCATAGTATATTGACATAAGAGTGCTATACCACTTAGAAGAATGTGCCTCTAAAATATTATAAAAATTGACTTTTAAATACAAAGGCCCTCCTAAACAAGATAAATAAAAACAACCACTATAGTGTATTTTTGTTGTTATGTTGCCATTGAGTTACTTTTGACATATAGTAACCCTATGGACAGCAACTCTGAACCCTTCCTTGTTCTGTGCCAGTATCACTAATTCCAATACATTGGCCCAGATACTGTATCAGCCCATTTTATCTGGGGTCTTCCTCTCCTGTCCTGTCCCTCCACCCTTCTTAGCATTATGTCCTTCACCAAGGACCAGTCTCTCCTGGTCACCTGCCCAAAGTATGTGAGACGGAGCTTCAAAACCCTAGCCTACAAGGATTGGTAAATAGATCTATTCAAAATCTAATTACATAAGTCAACAAAGTGCTTCACCATAAGCAATTTATTCTAAGGAAGAATGTCCACCCAGAAGTGTAGATCAAGTTCTGAAAAGAAAGATCTTCTGAATACAATTCTCAGGCTATTCATTAGTTCAACACCCTTAAACTCACAAACAAGTTCTACAGCAATGAAGTTGTAAGAAAAGTATTACTAAGAATAAAGATATGAAAAATACTAAGCATAAATTTGATTGTACTTAACATCTCAAAAATAAGACAGTAAAAACGCAGATATCAATCATCTCCATAACTGTGTCTACAGTTTTTGCCTGAACATTAGAGGGTGTGAATTACGATCAGAAAACCTCGATGAAGAAATTTTAAAGTACTGGTAATAAATGCCTGCTAAATAAATGCATATTTTTTTAAAAATGATGACTTTGCTATAAGAACATCATTAATATTTTTAACAAGAAATACAAAATTATTGACTTTCCCCCCATTCTTTGGTTGTGGTATTGTTGTTATTATATTTGTTCCCCATCTGTGGTATTATTGAAATCTGATTTTAATGTCAGTGCTTCAGAACAAAGAGAGTCAGGCATTAATCTTTTTGAAACAGATACTATTTTACTCAACACAGAGACCCTTTTCTGTTAAAAGACTCCAGCAGACACACAAAATATAATTCAGGCAAAGAAAGCTAAGCTGGAGGATGAGATGATAAGCATGACAGCTACCACAAGTAATCAGAAGTGTTGGTTTATTTGGCACAATAGGGAATTTACCTAAGGCTTCCAGAATTTTTCAGGAGAAATGTATAAGAGGTCCAGAGTCTATGTTGAGCAAGTTAGAAAAGAATACAATTAAATTAGAATAATAATTGAAATTGTGTTTTTACTTCTACATTGATGTGATCTGGGTTGTACTATTATGTGACTGTAAGTATGTGTGCGTATGTGATTTGCTCATGATAAACTATATTCTATATTGAAAATAAATGAATATATGGTGATGGAAATTCTTGTGCTTCAATGATCAGATCTTTGAACATTTCATGCATTATAAATTAGTATGGAAAGAACACACCAATTATCTTTCAATTTGTTGTACTGTGGTGCCTTGCAGATTGCTATGATGCTAGAAACTATGCCAACAGCATTTCAAGCATCAGCAGGGTCTCCCAGGTGGACAAGTTTCAGCAGTTTCTAAACCAGAGGAGATATAAAAGAAAGGAATAGCAATATATTTCCGAAACCCTCATGAGTCACAACAGAGTACTATTCAACTCACTATCAGCAGCAGAAGAAAGATTAGTAGCAGGAGGAAACCTCATGTTTAGTAAAACAGGGGGGCAATGAGGGCCAAGGGAGATCCTTGGTGGGTGCAATTGGTAAAATTCAGCCATAATGAAGAATTCAGACTTACTGGCAATTGTGCCTGATATGGGATCCATAAATACTTCATTTGTTGTTCATAGTTTTCTCTGAGTTAACTTACACTAGACAACAGCTAATCAGTACAATACAAAAAAGAACAAAAAAGAAATTTATGTGAGGCATCATAGCACATCCTAGAAGTTCTTTATTACCGTTTACAGTTTTCTAGCATTTTCTTTTCTTATTTTTCAGAGAAATTGACCATGTTTGTGTATATGGTTTATCACAATTTTATGATAAGTATTCAAATGTTAATTCAGACTATGCCCCGCACCACACCACGCCTACACCTTATGAATCCAGACAACTAAATAGGTACTTTGTGGAACAAACTGCTGTGAGGCCTGACCACATGGGATCCTTAACTCAGGCAATAGGGAGGTCCTGGGCCCCTTGATGGAGGTGAGAAGCTACTTCTAGAAAGGAACAGTAGGCTTCCTCTGTGCTCACTCAGATATTTTGGGGAACAAATTGCTGTCAGGCCCTCGGCCTTACAGGCCCTGGGCCAAAAAGAGAGCACAAATATATAGGTGCCTCTCAAAATATTGCTATATATCAATGTGGACACTTGAGAGCCATGGAAGTGGCAAGGACTGGCAAGTTGAAGCAATGTTGGTGGGGTAAAATGAGCCTCTGTGGGGTGCAGCGAGTCATGGTGGGGAGCACTGAGCCACAGCAGAGAGTAGCAGTGGGACCCACTTGCCAGGAGCAAGAAGGCCAGAGGGAAATTGAGTGAGGTCTCTTCCACTCCCCTCCCGTAAGCATATGTGTGTGCACCTCCCCTCTCCCCCAAATGTGTGTCTGTGCATGCACCCACCTTACGTACATCTACTTGTGTGCCTGTCTAACCTTCCTCTGGCGTAATGATGTCAGATCAAGAACCGGCTATTGTCTCTGGTGTGAAACACTACCACAGCAATGTCCTGAAAGAAGCAGACTATTACACCCCACACATAAGTCCGAAGCAAGATATCACCACCAAAAAGAGACACAATAGCAATGGATTTCCTGAAGCGAGAGAGTATGATGGAACTTTTTCACACAGAATTCAAAAGAACAATGAATACTTTCAATGGGTGAAAAACAAACTTAAAGAATTATAGGCCACTGCAAGCAAAAATCAGGAGGAAATTAAACAAACAATCCAAATCAGTGCAGATAAAACTAACGAGGCATTAGAGGCACTGGAAAAACAAGAAATCACTATCCAAAATGTGAGGCTCAAGGTTTCAGATGCTGTCAACATGATGGAAGGACACCTGAACAGAGCTGAAGACATGGAACACAGAACCAGTGAAATAGAAGACAGAATTGTCACTACTGATCTGCTAGAGCAAAAACCTAGAATCAAAAAAAGAAGGAAAAAGAAGAAAACCTAAGAATAATGTGTGACCCTATCAAAAGAGATAATATGCACATCATTGGACTCCATGGATAGTAGGATGAAAGGAAAGGCATTGAAAAAGTTGTGGAAGAATTACTAGAAGAAAACTTCCTGGGAAAAATGGAGAATGAGAGAATATATATTCATGAAACTTAGTGAAAACTATATAGAATAGACCCCAAAATTAAAACAATGAAGAATATCATAGTCAAATTTGCCAGAAGTAAATATAAGAAGAGAATTCTGAAAGCAGTGAGGGAGAAGCAAAGAGTAACCTAGAAGGGACAGCAGATAAGATTAAATGCCAATTTCTCAGTAGAAAACAGGCAAGCAAGAAGACAGTGGAATGACATATCAAACACTCAAAGAATACAACTGTCAACCAAGAATACTGAACCCAGGGAAACTGTCTATTAAATATGAAGGAGAGATCAAGATATTCCCCCAAAAAACAGAACCTAAAGGAGTTTGTAGAAACAAGACCAGCATTGCAAGAAACACTGAGAGATGTCCTTCTTACAGAAGTGCCAAAGAAAGCAGGACGGGTCAAAGTAACCAGCAACAACACCAAAAAGAACTCAACACAATGATAGCAATAAAATCTTGCCTCTCAATAATCACACTGAATGTGAATGGTTTAAATGCATCACTGAAGAGAAAAAGAGTAGCAGGTTAGATTAAAAAAATAAAATCCATCAATATGTTGTCTACAAGAGACATACCTGAAAAATGAAGATAAAGAAAGACTAAAAATTAAAGGATGGGGGAAAATATACCAAGTAAATGGTAACCAGAAAAAAGTAGAAGTAGTGATATTAATCTCTGATAAAATAAATTTCAATGCAAAAACCATCACAAAGGACAATGAAAGTCACTGCGGAATGCTGAAAGGGTCAACAGAACAAGAGGACATAACAATAATGAATAACTATGCACCAAATGAAAGACCTGAAAAATATATAAAACAAACACTAAGAAAACTGAAAAAGGAAATAGACAACACTACTATAGTACTTGGAGACTTCAATACACCACAAGAAAAGATTAAACTACCAGGAAGAAACTCACCAAAGATGCTGAAGAATTAAACCACACAATAAATCAACTCGATTTCATGGACATTTATAGGCTAATGCATTCCCAAAAAGCACAGTATACATTTTTCTCCAATGTGCATGGAATGTTCTTCAGAATAGATCACATTTTAGGTCACAAGACAAACATCAATAAATTTAAAAAACATAGAAATAATACAAAGCATCTTCTCAGACCACAATGCCACAAAATTAGAAATTAAGAACAAGAGGATAAAGGGAGGGGGAACCCACCAAAACCACATACATTTGGAAGCTAAACTTGCATGGTTAGTAGAAGAAATAAAAAAGTAAATTTAAAAGTTTCTTGAAACAAATGACAATGAAAACACCACTTACCAAAACCTCTGGGAAATAGCCAAAGCAGTAATCAGAGGGCCATCTATAACCATAAGTAGGCATCAAAAGGCAGGAAAAAAATGACCATTGACTCTCTAATCCAACATCTCCAACAAACTGAAAAAGAACAAAAAGATACTCACCACTCTCTAAAAAAACCTGAAATTATAAAAATTAGAGCAGAAATAAATGAAATAGAAAACGGAAAAACAATTGAAACCATCAACAAAAACAGGAGTTGGTTCTTTGAAAAGGTCAATAAAATCAACCAACCACTAGCAAAACTAACAAAAGAAAAGAAGGAAAAGACACAAATAATCTGAATAAGAGATGAAATGGGGAATATCAAAACAGAACCAACTAAAATAAAAAGGCTAACATAAGAATTTTATGAAAAATTATGCTCAAATATGAAAACCTAGAGAAAACTGACAAATACTTAGAAATGCACAAACTACTTAAACTGACACAAACTGAAATTGACATTTGAACAACCCATTACAAAAGAAGAAATTGAAAAGGTAATAAAACAACTTCCAGCCAAAAAAACTCTTGGACCAGATGGTTTTACAAGTGAATTTTGTCAAACAATCAGAGAAGAACTGTCACCAATTCTACATAAACTATTTCAGAAAACAGAAAAAGACAGAATTCTCCCAGACTCATTCCATGAAGCAAACATATCCTTGATACCAAAGCTGGGAAAGGGCACTGCCAAAATAGAAAACTATAGGCCAAGATCTCTTATGAATAGAGATGCAAAAATCCTGAACAAAATACTGGCCAATAGAATATAATGATACATCAAAGAAATAATTCACCATGACCAAATGTGATTCATAACAGGTATGCAAGGATGGTTGAACATAAGAAAAACATTTTATGTAATTCATCACAGTAACAAAGCAAAAAAAAAAAAAAAAAGAACCACATCATCTTATCAATTGATGCAGAAAAGGCCTTTGGCAAAATCCAACACCCTTTCCTGATTAAAACACTCAACAAAATAGGACTTGAGGGAAATTTATTCAACTTAATAAAAAGTATTAAAGGAAACCCAAGAGCCAACGTTGTTCTCAATGGAGAGCGGTTAAACGCATTCTCTTTAAGAACAAGAACTAGGCAAGGATGCCACAACCACCTCTCTTATTCAATATTCTATTGAAAGTCTTAGTGATAGCAATAAAACAAGAGAAGGATATAAGAAGTATCCACATTGTCAAAGAGGAAGTAAAATTATCTCTTTATGCAGAAGATACGATACGTTTAACAGACCTAAAATCTTTAATCGCTTATTCATCAGTCAGCCACATAGCCTTAGTTATCCTAGCAATTATAATTCAAATCCCATGAAGCTTTATAGGAGTCACCACTCTAATAATTGCCCACGGACTGACATCTTCAGTACTCTTTTGTCTAGCAAATTCTAACTATGAACGTATTCATACTCGAACTATAATTTTAGCCCGAGGCCTTCAAACCATCTTACCACTAATGGCATCTTGATGAATTATTGCTAACTTAGCTAATCTAGCATTACCTCCCTCTATTAATCTTATTGGAGAACTGATAATTATTTCATCATTATTTTCTTGATCTAACCTTACTATTATTCTGCTAGGCTTGAATATACTAATTACAGCCATATACTCCCTTTATATACTTATTATAACCCAACGTGGAAAAACCACTCACCACACTATCTCTATAAATCCATCATTTACTCGAGAAAATACTTTAATAGCTCTCCACACTATCCCACTTATACTGTTATCCATTAATCCTTAGGGCACTTACTCAAAACGATATTAAAAAAATCATCGCATTCTCAACCTCCAGTCAACTAGGTTTAATAATAGTTACTATCGGTATTAATCAACCCCACCTAGCTTTTCTTCACATCTGCACCCATGCATTTTTCAAAGCAATACTATTCCTATGCTCTGGATCAATTATTCACTCCCTAAACGATGAACAAGATATTCGCAAAATAGGAGGCCTATATAAACCTGTACCATTCACTACATCAGTGCTTATCATCGGTAGCCTAGCCCTTACAGGCATGCCATTTCTCACAGGATTCTACTCAAAAGACCTAATCATCGAAACTGCTAACATATCTCACACCAACACCTGAGCACTCCTAACAACCTTATTAGCTACTTCAATAACAGCAATTTATAGTACTCGTATTAGCTTCTTTGTATTCTTAGGCCAACCACGATTCCAATCAATAGTTACACCAAATGAGAACAACCCTAACTCGATTAACCCTATTAAACGTTTTAGCATAGTACACCAATTTAGCAAAGTAGCAGGATACAAGATCAACATACAAAAATCAGTTGGATTTCTCTACAGTGACAAAGATAATATGGAGCTGGAGCTAAGAAAAACAATACTCTTCACAATAGCCAATCACAAGATTAAATACATGGTAGTAAATGTAACCAGCAGTCCATGGTACCCTCAATAGTCTTCTCCAACACCAAAGCTCAAAGACATCAATTCTCCTTCTATCCTCCTTAGTCATTGTCCAACTCTCTGATGCATAACAAGTGATGGCAAAGACCATGGCCTGTATCAAACACACCTTAGTCTCCAGGGAGACACCATTGCTCTTCAGTACTTTAGACAGGTCCCTAACAGTAGACTTTCCCATCGCAATGCATCTTTTAATTTCCTGGATGCTGGTGCCAAGAGTGTTGATTGTGGAGCCAAGCTGGCTAAAGCTGTGAATCCTGATGCTGCCAATTGGTCCAGTGGTGAGAATCTTTGTCTTCTAGACATTGAGCCTCAATCCATATTGAAGGCTGCAGTCCTTGACCCTCTGCAGTAAGCACTTCAGGTCCTCCTCAGTTTCATCAAGCAGGATTGTGTCATCTGCATAACTCAGATTATTGATAGATCTACTATGGACTACTAAGAAAACAGATTCATCCTGCAAAGGGTTAAACCGGGCTGCTTCTTGGAGGCAAGGAGTCTGGGGCTTTGTCTGACATACTTTGGACATGTTGTAAGGAGAGACTGGTCCTTGGAAAGGGAAATCATGCTTGGGAGAGTGGAGGGCAGGCTCAGGAGAGGAAGGCCCTTTAGGAGATGGATTGATTCAGTGACTGGGGTAATCGGGATGAGTGTATCAGAGACAATGAGATTGGCACAGGACAGAACAGAGTTTAGGGCTGTTGTACATAGAGTCGCAATGAGTTGCAAGTGACTCGATGGCAAATAACAACAACAACAAATGTAACCAGAAGCAAAAAGGATCTAGTCAAAGAAAATTACTAAACATTATTATAAGAAACAAAAACAGGCTATGAGAAGCGGAAGAATACCCCCTGTTCATGGATAGGAAAGCTCAATACTGCAAACATGGTGATACTACCAAAGGCAATTTACACAGTTAATGCAATCTCAATACAAATACCAATGCCATTCTTTAACAAGATTGGAAAGACAATCTGCAGTTTCATTTGGAAGGGGAAAAATCCCGGAATAAGCAAAGCACTCCTTAAAAAGAGAAACAAGGTAGGAGGCATTTCACTCCCTGATTTCAAATCCTACTACACTGCCATGGTAGTCAAGACCCCATGGTACTGATGCAATGACAGACACATAGATCAATGGAATAGAATGGAGAATCCAGAAACCAGCCCATCTACCTATGGTCAACTGACTTTTGACATGGAGATGAAATCAGTTAAGTGGTGTTGGCAAAACTGGAAAACTACAGAAAACTCAAGCAAGATACACACCTCACTCTGTACACAAAACCCAACTCAATGTGGATCATGGATCTAGGACTAGAACAAAGGACTATAAACATCATTAGAGAAAAGCTTGGAAGAACTCTAGAGGTTCTAATCCACAAGCATCCTGAAAAAAAATCTACAACCAGGAGAAGATAAAATGGATGGAGGGACCTGCTAAGAAGCAAATCCCTATGCACATCCAAAACCTTCTCCATTAGGGTACAAAGGGAAACCACAGACCGGGAAAAAGTATTTGGTAATGACATGTCAGATAAGAGACTTATATCAACAATTTATAAAATACTCAAGCATCACAACAAGATAAAGGTGAACAACCCAGTTGAAAAATGGGCACTGGATATGAACAGACACTTCACCAGAGAAGACAGTCAGATGGCCTTCAAGTACATGAAGAAATGTTCAAAAGCCCTAGCTCTAAGAAAGATGCAAATCAATACAACTATGAAATATCTTCTCACCCCAGTAAGAATAGCAAAATTTAACAAAACTGCAAACAATAAATGCTGGTGAGGTTGTGGAGAAACTGGAACCCTTATTCACTGTTGGTGGGAGTGTAAAATGGTGCAACCACTATGGAATCCAGTATGGTGCTTTCTCAAAAAGTTGCAAGTAGAAATTTGACCCAGCAATTCCACTACTTGGAATATACCTCAAAGAAACCATAACCGCCACCTATGCAGATATATGCACACCCATGTTTATCGCAGTTTTGTTCACGATAGCAAAGAGTTGGGAGCCACCTATGTGCCCATCAACAAATGAATGGATAGAGAAGCTGTGGGATAGTTACACAATGGAAAACTATGCTGCATTGAAAAACAAGGAACTCATGAAATATTATTCAAAATAGATGACCCTGGAGTGAAATATCTCAGTCACGAAAGGACAAATGCTGCATAGTGCCACTGTTGTAAAACGGGACTGACATAGAAGTTGAGGGGAGACTGAGAAAGATGCGGTAACTTATGCATACTGTATTGAAACAGATGAGAGAAAGAGAACTGTTTAAAAGGTCTATATTATTAGGTATTATTGTCATGACATGAGTCCAGAACGAAGACTGCAGTGGAATGGACTCAGGGGAAGGGATTGTATAACAAGGAAAGAATTTTACTTTTCAAAGAGAAGAATGAGCTGGAGGGGAGGAGTGGGCAAGGAGATAAGTGCAACAATGAATGAATAGAAATCCAAAACCTCTGTAAATTTTCATTAAAATAAAAAAAAATTTTTAAGCTAAAAAATATGTTAATTCAATTAAGAAAATAATGCATTTACAACGGAACAAGCAAAATTCAAGATATCAAGATCCAAAGATGAGTAATATAAAATCTGTCTTCAAAGCCTTCCAAATGAGAAATTTCACAAGTAAATCAATAGCGAGAGTTGGAATAATTAAATTCCATCAAATTCAAATGAAAGAGTAGCAATAAAGTAGCAGCACTTAATTCAGCACTTACAATTCAGCTTCAGGATGAGAATGCATTTTTAGAAGGAAATAGTGGTTGATCTATCCTGGAGGAAAAATAGGAGTAAAGCAATTAAGGAAAAGTTAGGAACGTGAGATTGTAAAGGAACTCAGAGAGGTATAAGAAAATTAAATCTGTTACGAAATGGAATGTGAATAGGTGTTGGAGTGAAGGAAGGGTGTGTGTGGAATTTTGAGACTAAAGTCAGAAGAACAGAGGCCAGATAACAATGAAGTTTGAACTTAATCAGAAAAAGTGATGTTTAAAAGTGTCATCTGAAAAATCCTGTGAAGCTCTGTAATCTTTCATTATACCTATTCATGTATGCTGAACAAATATCAGACAGTATGAGAAACTGTTTAAAAATAAACTAATTAAATGGCATGATAGGATTTACATGATAAGAAATTTATTCTGGCAATAATTTTGAAGCTAGATTGAAAACTATCAGAAAAACCTAATTAGAAATGAGAAGAGTTTCAAACAGGTAGATAGATAGCAAAAATTTAAAATATTTCACAAATAATGTTTGGACAAAAGAAAGAACTTTTTTACTTTTAAGATAAATGGTCATGCAAGTAAGACCAAAACCCTCCAACTCACTGAAATTGAGTCAGAACCACCTCATATGCTTCTAGCAGGTTTTCAGAGGCTGTAAATTATACAGGTTGTCATTGTTATGTGCTGGTCAAGTAGCCTTTCTTCCACAGAGGTGCTAGTAGATTCCAACTGTAAGAGAGACACTATTATTGGTTTAGCAACACTATTAACTATGGATAGTGCCACCAGAGCTCAAGTAAGACCAAAAAAAAGCTAAATTAAAAACCTGATTGAATCTCTAAGGAAAATTGAGAGTAATGGCAACAGAGATGGAAAGGAGATTTGCAATAATCTGCAGTGCAGTGACTTCAAAGTACAGTGGGTTAAGTGCAAAGCTCAAAGGTCCATGTTTTGAACCCTTGACCTTCTGCTTTGGCAAATGTTTTCATAAAGGTTGGCAACCCTATGACACAACTCTGCTTTGTTGTATGGGAGATATGAGTTGGCATCTATTCTATGGCAAGAGGCTTGGTTTTAGTTTTGACTGGAGATCTATGTAATGATGTCAATGAGACATTTAGAGATGTTGGTATAAAGCCTGGAGAAGAATTTTAGGATGAGGCAAGATAGAAATGGTTTTATTGCATCTTCTGTAGATAATCTTACACTCAATGTTTTAACATATGCTACCAAAATGTAAATTTCAGTGTACTAAGTAAACTCTTAAGAGTATACTAAGTATGAAAATAACATATCATGCTTTGCAAAATGAATATAAACTAAGTAAACAGAATCATAATAAACAAGTCAGGGTTTTAGAAGTGAAAAATGCAGTGACTAGTTTCCAGTAAGAATTACATAATATTAAAAAACAAAAATTTTCATAACTGGATTAGAAAACAACATCATGACAAATGGGAAAAAAAAAGGAATTGTCTAAGATTTCATTTTGCTTGAATCTACCATTAACATTCAAGGAAGAAGCAGTCAAGAAATCAAAGGATGTATTGCAAAAGGTAATTTGCTGCAAAGGATCTCTTTAAAATGCTAAAAAGCAAGAATGTCACTCTAAACACTAATATGTGACTGCTCCAAATTTTAGCATTGCTTCAAGTGAAATTTGGGCAATAAATAAAGAAAAACAATGAAAAAAAATGATGCTTTTGAATTGTAGCATTTATGAAGAACATGGACTCTATCATGGGTTACCAAAAGAACAAACAAATCTGTCTTGGAGGAGGTGCAGTCCGAGTGCTCCTTAGCAGGTAGGAGGGTGAAACCTCATCTCACATACTTTTGGCATTTTATCAAGAGGAGCCATTCCCTAGAGAAGGATATCATGCTTGGTAAATTCAAATTCACTGCCATCAATTTTCCTCCGACTCATATCAAGCCTTTATGGGGTTTCTGATGTTGTAAAATCACAATGAGAGAAGACTGTCCATCTTTTTTTATGCGGAACAGTCAGTGGGTTTGAACAGGCAGAGACATTCAAGTTTCAGGTTAGCCACACAAGATACTACAGCCAACACCACCTCAGCTCTGGGTAAACTTAGCTTATTACTGTTATGTGTCGTTGGGTTAACTACTATTTACAGAATTCCTATGAAGTACAAATCTGAACCGGGCCCTATTGGGAACCATCCTTACCATCTCTCACATGCTTGGCTCATTGTTATAGTCACTATGTCAATTCATCTTGTTGGGGGTCTTCCTCATTTTCTCTGACCTTCTGCCTTTCCCAATCTGATGTCTTTTCCCAATATCTGATCCTTCCTGACAACACTTCCAAAGTATCTAAGATAAATTTCACTATCTTTGACTTAAAGAAGAACCCTGATTGTGCTTCCTACAAGACAGATTTTTTCTGCCAGTTCATGAAATATTCAGTAATATTTGTCAATATCACAATTCAAAGTCTTTAATTCCTCTATCATCTTTATTAATTGTTCATTTTCATTACATAGGAAGCAGTTGAAAATACTGAAAAAAATGCCTTGGATGAAACACACTTTAGTCATTGCTCTTCATCACTTTTAACAGCCGACTTCCCAAATGCAACATGTCATTTCGTCTTCTGTCAGGGACCTCTCCAAAGTGCTGAAGAGCAATGATGTCAGTCCGGAGATTAAGGTGCACCTGATCCACTCCATGGTCTTCACAATTACTTTCTATGAATCAGAGAGCTGGACAGTGACTAAGGATGATAGAAGAAGAATAGATGCCTTTGAATTGTGGTGCTGAAAAAGAGTATTGAACATACAGTGAGCTGACAAGAGAACAAACAGATTTATCCTAGAGAATGTGACATCAGTTTGTTCCCTATAGGCAAGGATCTTGAAGCTTCATCTCACATATTTTGTTCCCTAGAGGCAAGGATCTTGAAGCTTCGTCTCACATATTTTGGGCATATTAACAGAAGGTACTGGTTCTTGGAGAGGTACATCAAGTTTGAGAGGGTACAAAGTCAGTGTAGGAGAGGAAGACTGGATAAGATCAACTGACACACCACCTGGGGTAACGTGGGTAGGTGTGTCAGAGACAGTGAGACTGACAGGGTTCAGAGATGTTGTCGGTATGTAAATAACAATAACTACTACCATGAATTTTGATGGTACCTGTTCTGATGGTAGGGGGAGGCTGAATGTCCCTAACTCCTGTGCCTCTTCCGCGCTCCTCTGAACTTCTCTCTCATGCAGCGTTCAGCCTCCCAGCCTTGCTCACGACCAGAGCTCCTTCTTGTTCCATATGAGAATCAGATAGATTACATACATGGAAAAACTGCTGGAGAAGCTCAATATCAGCTGTGAAAACTAGGCCAGGTGCTGATTGTGAAACAGATCACCAACTACTCATATGCAAGTTCAAGCTGAAGCTAAAGTAAGTGAAATCAAGCCCACGGGAACTAAAATATGACCTTGAGTCTATCGTTCCTGAATTTCAAAACCATCTCAGGAACAAGTTTGAGCCTTGAACACTAAAGAGTGAAGACCAGATGAGTTATGCTAAGATATCAAGAATATCTTCCAGGAAGAGTGCAAATAAGTTGTTGCAAAGACAGAGGAGGAAGAAAAGACCAAAATGGATGTCAGAAGAGACTCTTAATATTGCACTGGAGTACCAAGAAGCCAAAGGAGAAGGAAGAAATCAAAACATTAAGGATTTCAAAAGCCTGCGCTACAAGACAAAGTATTATAATGAAATGTGCGATGAGCTGGAGTCAGAAAAGCAAAGGGGCTGACGTCGCTCAGCATTTCTTAAGCTCAAGGAATTGAAGAAGATTTTCAAACCTTGAATTGCAATACTTAAGGATGCTTTGGGCATAATATTAAATGATCCTGCAAGTATTAAAAGAAGATGGAAAGAGTATACAGCCATCATATCAAAAGGAATTGGCAGACACAAAAGAACTTAATGACACAATATATGAGCCTATGGTGATGAAGAAGTTCAGACTGCTTTGAATGAATTGCCTAAGAATAAGACCCCAGGAATTGATGGTATCCCAATTGACATATTTCAACGAACAGATGCTGCCCTGGACGTGTTCACCAAGTTGTGCCAAGAAAACTGGAAAACAACCACTTAGCCAGCTGATGGGAAGAGATCTATATTTGTTCCTATTCTAAAGAAAGGTGATTCCACAGAGTGTGCAAATTATCAAACAATATCATTAGTATCACATGCAAGCAAGGTCTTGCTTAATAGTATTCAAAAAAAGTCTGGAACAGCACATCAACAGAGAACTACCGGAAGTGCAGACTGGGTTTAGACAGGGTAGCCTTACTAGGGATATTGTAGCTAATGTTAGATGGATGTTGGCTGAAAGTAAGGAGTGTCAGAAGAATGTCTATCTTTGTTTCATTGATTATGCAAAGGCATTTGATTATGTAGATCATAACAAACTGTGACTAACTCTGAGAAGAACGGGAATCCCAGAACACTTGATTGTGCTAATGCGAAACCTATACTTGGACCAGGAGGCAGTAGTCAGAACAAAGCAAGAAAACACTGCATGGTTCAAAATTTGGAAGAGTGTATGCCAGGGATGTATCCTATCTCCTATCTCCATACCTTTTCAATATTTATGCAGAACAGGTTATCTGGGAGACGGGGCTCTAATGAAGAGGAACGTGGCCTCAGGGTTGGAAAAAGACTCATCAACAATCTAGGTTATGCAGATGACACAACCCTGCTTGCTGAAACTGAGGAGGACCTAAAGCGCTTGCAGTGGTAGGTCAGGGATTGCAAGCTTCAGTATGGATTGAGTTCAGTGTCAAGAAAACAAAGATTCTCACCGGTGGGCCAATTGGCAATATCATGATAGAAGGTGAAGATTGAGATTGTTCACAGTTTTGGTTTGCCTGACTCCACAGTTGTCACTTTTGGCACCAGCATCCAGGAAATTAAAAGATGTATTGTGGTGGCAAAGTCTGCAGTTAGAGACCTCTCTAAAGTACTGAAGTGTAACAATGTCTGTCTGGAGACTAAGGTGTGCCTGATCCAGGCCATGGTCTTTGCAATCATTTGCTATGCATCAGAGAGCTGGACAATGACTAGGGATGATAGAAGGAGAATTGTTGCCTTTCAGCTGTGGTGTTGGAGAAG
>NW_006399869.1:3358985-3360221 GCF_000299155.1 Elephantulus edwardii | reverse complement strand
AGTCGCAGGCAACTCATAGCGACACTATGAACAAAAGTCCTGGACACCTCCTGTATAACTTTTGTTCTTTCTCCAGGTTCATAGGGTTTCTAGAGGCAAGCTAATGTGGAAGTGGATGCCAGGAAAAAAACATGAAGGTTTCTATGAATTGAATTGACAGTCACTCCAACAATGGGAAAAAGCACAACAGAAATTATGAGAATAGTATAGATTAGGCAATATTTCATTCTTTTGTACAAAGGTTAGGGAAATCAAAGTCTACTTGATGGCATAACATCATCAATATTATGATTATCTTTAACGAAAAATGTTGTTGTTGTTGTTGTTGTTATGTGCCGTCGAGTCGCCTGCGACTCATAGCGAAAATAGTTTTTGTTATTCCTTTAATTGAAGTTTCCCCAGAATTGTTGAAAGAATGTTCTTAAAATTACCTATATGTCTATAAGCTGTTGAACATAAAGCTGATAGATGAACATAAAGTTGATAGATGACCTGTTTGTTTCAAGAGGTTTGCTTACATAGGTGTGTACGTACATTTTTCTTCTAAAAAAATGGAAATATTTTCTAGCATTAAAGTTATAGAAAGCATGTGCACCTTTTTGAAAGCATATTCTCTTGGGGCAGAGGGAGAATTAACCCTTTGGCATTGTTTACAGGTGGAAAGCTAGGCTTTTCCAAGTAATACAGATATGATTCTAGTCTTACTAAATTGGGAGTGTGAAAGAAAAAAGGGAGAAATTGCTAAAGCTTGACAGGACAAGCAATCCTAACCTAAAAAAAGAAGTTTGGATTTAAAGAAACTGAAGAAGGGTTTTATTCTTTGGACTTTCCTGTGATGTTTTCCAAAGCAGAGGAAGTTGGCTTGGGAGCCAGATTATTTTGTGTAGGAGATTATGTGGCCAGAAACCAGTAGAGTCAGAGAAAGAGAAGGACCATTTCAGAAAATGAGAGAATTCAAAAGATGCCAAATAAAGAGTTTGAAATGAAAACCAGGAAACAGTTCTCTGACTCTTCTCCTTGGGGGGTGAAAAATAAAAACCAAAGAAAACAATTTAAAAAATTCTAATTCATGTACTTTTTTTCTTAAAGTTGTGAGAAGATCATTTAGGTGTGATATCATATCCTACTCTATGATGTTCAGTTGACCTTCTAGATTATAACAGTGACCTCATTCTTTCTCTGAACCTTCTAGATACTTTTATGTCTTCTGTGAGGAAAATAAAAGCTTTTCCTGTG
>NW_006399869.1:3356277-3357975 GCF_000299155.1 Elephantulus edwardii | reverse complement strand
GTTGCGATCTCTCTCTCTTTTGCTGTCCTACCACATTTCATAGCATGATATCCCTTTGTAAGGAATACCTGTTTGTAGCAATATATCCAAAGCATAGGAGACAAATCTTTTCCATCCTTACCTCTAAGAAGCTGTCTGGCCGCATCTTCACTAAGACATATCTCTTTGCTCTTTGGCATTCCATGGGGATATTCTTCTTTAAAAAAAAAGCAAAACAGCCTATTACAATGTCATTTTTCCTTTATACTTAAGATACAGCTCCTATTGGATAGGTTCCCTTTTTCTTTAAGCTTTACTAAAATAAGTATAAAAGAAAGAGAAAAATGGCATACTATTTTATAAGGAAACAGAAGTTAAACATATAAAAAAACAGTAAAAGGCCCATTTTAATCTAATCTATAATAATTTCATATACAATACAGAACAATTAGGTGTATCTTCTAGAGTAAGCAGTATAAACAAAGTAAAAACCCACCACCCAGTATATTTTGCTTCCAGAGAAATTACCCACATTGTTCAATCTGGATATGTAACCTTAGGACATTTTTTCTATGTTCACATTTTCTTTTCCCCTCCACCACAGAAGCAAATGAATACTTAAAAGACATATTCTTGGTCCAATCTATATTTAAATGCATTTTTCCACCAGCAAAATGCAAACTCAGTAGTTATTATTTTTCGTCTCATGGAAAATTGGGCTAAGTGAAATCTGGGAATATAGGCTAAAGATGACTGTCACATAGTGACAGCCTGAGCTGCCAGGTAGCTCTATCCTCAGGCTAACATGATCTCGTTCAGATTCCAACCTTCTGGAAAAGAGAATGAACATTTTTCTTCTAAAGAAATAGAAATATTTTCCAGCATCAAGGAAGAAGAAAACACACTCAATCATTTTTAAAGTATTTGCTGCTGGGAAAGATTGAGTCATAGGGGTCTAGTGAGTAAGGAGTTGCATTATATATAAAAAAAATTTAAAAGCTAGTGGATCAAATCCATCTGATGCTTAAAGAGAGAAAGATAGACAGTGTCCTCCCATATGATTCACAGCCTCAGAAAACGTATTGTAAAGTCAACTATGAGTTGGTTTCAACTAAATTGTAATGAACAAAAACAGCCCTTCTCTACTCCACTTACTTATCATTGGGGATGAAGGAAAGAGTGAAAAGAATAGAGACACAAAAACACTGAGTGTTTTCATGATAACGATCACCATTTTTAAATTGAGAGGATAATTCCAAAATTATCTCCTCTAAGCTCTGTTGTATGCCCTTGAGTTATTTCCATCTCAAGGATTAGCAGAAAGAAGGACAATATTCTCCCTTATAGATTTACAACCTCAGAAACTTGATAGAGGGTTACTGTAAGTCAGAATAGACTTGATGATGGGTATGTTCTTGTCGTTATGTGCCATTTCGTTGCTTGTGACTCATAGCGTACAACAGCCCTAAACTCTACTCTGTCCTGTGCCAATCGCAATGTCTCCGACACACCCATCCTGATTACCCCAGTCACTGAATCAATCCACTTCATAGAGGGCCTTCCCCTCCTGCACTGTCCCTCCACCCTCCCAAGCATGGTGTCCCTCTCCAAGGACTGGTCCCTCCTTACAACATGTCCAAAATATGTCAGATGAAGCCTCAGAATCCTTGCCTATCGGTTTAACCCTCTCCAGGATTAATCTGTTTGTTTTCTTAGCAG
>NW_006399869.1:3353404-3354572 GCF_000299155.1 Elephantulus edwardii | reverse complement strand
TCATGCAAGTGTAGAGAACTTTTGTTCATTGGGTGCCTATGACTCGCCTATGACTCGACGACACTGAACAACACAGAGAGAGACCAATTGTCATAGTGGACCAAAAGCGATTCTACCAAGCCAAAGGTGGGTGACTCTAATCCGTGACCCTAAGGCCTGTTTTAAATTGTTGTTGGTAAAACATTCTTCTACGTCGTATAGCCCTGTTGTGTCCACTTTCTGTACAGAGGTAACTTGTGGTTGCTGTGAAGCTGAACACTGTGACAACTGATGTGTCAAATGCGATAATGGTTACCCATAATGGACAGTGTTTGGTGGCCCTCCTCGATTAAAACAAGGTAGAAAGCAGGAGTGGCATCCACTTCTGTAAATAGCTTGCCTCTAGAAACCCTATGAACATGGAGAAAGGATAAAAGTCATGCACACAAGTGTCAAGGACTTTTGTTCATAAGGTCGCTCTGAGTTGCCTACGACTCGATGACACTTAACAAAAACAACAACACAACAATAATTTTGGCCAACGGTGGGGTCCTGCAAGAGGGTATGGCTTTAAAATCCATAATGAAGCTATTGTTCTGTGGGCTGGTTTGGGGCCTGGAATCTCCCTCCACCCTAGGAGTTGGCTGCTAGCTAGCATCTCAATGGTGGTCTCATCTTGATGGTGGTCATGTTAGGGAAGTTTTTGGCCCTCAGGCCAAATTTATTAACTTTATAATGAATAGTCTTTAAATGACACAACAGTCATTTTTCTATTTGCTGTACTGAACAACTATGAGTTGCTGTGATGCGTAACACTGTTCCATGTTGTTTGTTGTTATGTGCCATCGAGTCATTTGCGACTCATAGAGACCCTATGTACAAGAGCCCTAAACGCCGTTCTATCCTGTGCCAATCTCGCTGTCTCAAACACATTCATTCCCACCACTCCACGCACAGAATGGATCCATCTCATCGAGGGTCTTCCTCTCCTGCGCCATCCCTTCCCTCTCCCAAACATGATGTTCCTCTCCAAGGACCAGTCAGTCCTTGCAACATGCCCAAAGTATGTCAGTTGAAGCTTCAGAATCGTTGACTCCAGGGAACATTCTGGCTTCACCCTCTCCAGGACAAACCTGTTTGTTCTCCTAGCAGTCCATGGTATAGTCGACACTCTTCTCCAGCACCACAA
>NW_006399869.1:3350709-3352084 GCF_000299155.1 Elephantulus edwardii | reverse complement strand
TTTGTTCATAGAGTCATTATGAGTCGTGCTTGACTCAATGGCAATCAACAACAATAATAACTAAGGATGATAGAAGAAGGATTGATGAGTTTGCGTTATGGTGCTGGAGAAGAGTATTGAACATACTGTGGGCTGTCAGGAGAACAAACAGGTTTGTTCTGGTGAGGGTGAAACCAGGCTACTTTTGGAGGAAATTATTTTGAAGTTCTATCTCACATACTTTGGGTATATGGCCAGGAGGAAGATCCAGGGTGAGATGGATTGACTCAGTGACTGGAGAAATGGGATTAGGTCTGTCACAGATGATGAGATTGGCTCAGGATAGGGCAGAGTTCAGAGCTTATGTACTATGGTCGCTATGAGTCACAGGCGGATGGTAGGCATGTAACAACAACAGCATATAATTTAATGAAGTTTTCTTCACCAAGAAGATTAAAAAGAATAAAAGATTATTTTTAAAAAAAGAGATATTTAGAATGTGATTTAAAAGAAAAGAGCTGGAAGATTACCCTCAAGGTCTGAAGAGGCAGTATAAACAGCATCAACAAAATAGAAAACTCAAAATTATCTTAGTTATCTAGATAGTGTATTCTTTATATAAGGTCAAGGCAAGGCTTTGATGACACTATTTATCTCATAAGGCCAACTATAACAGAAATATGATAATTTCAAATAACTTTGTCCTTCTTCCAAGTTTTGTGCTGTGCTTTTCTAAACATGATGCATGCACATGTAGCCAAAACAAGATACTATAATTAGTCTTTTCTGAATAGAATTTCTAAAGTGCTTCTAAAACTTTACATATCACCAAATGCAAATCTATAGTAATGGCACATACTTTGTGTTTAATGAAGGTACTTGCTATATTCTAGACTGTAATATTATGTCTTTATTTAATAACTTATTGCTGTTCTTGACTACGATCAAGACAACCTTAACTCATGACTCCCTTGTTTCATCCCATTAATAACTGTAAACCATATCATCTTTATATGAAGAATTTTCATTGGCTTATTATCAGAAGTAGAGTTCCAGACCTTTATTCCTAATCCATCCTAGTCTTGAAACTCTACTAAAACCTGTCCAGAATCAAGCAACACCCAAGGTTCTCCTGGTAGATAGTTGGAGGCTCCACTTGAAGTATTTTGATCAGGCATCAAACCCACCTCTCACCTGCATGAAGGTGAGAATTCTATCATTGTACCAGCAATGATTCACAGTAAATTAATAATAATAATAATAATAGAAAAATGAAGAAAGGAGAGCTCTGGTGGCCTAGTGGTAAGACACTGTGCTATAATCCCAAAGGCTTACAGTTCCAGTTCACTAGCTGCTCCACTGGAGAAGGATGGACTATTTCCTCTGTGATTAACTG
>NW_006399869.1:3347896-3350374 GCF_000299155.1 Elephantulus edwardii | reverse complement strand
TCCTGACAAAGTAGAGCCCATTGCAGCAGTTACTGGTTGAGTGTCTTCTTCCACTGGTTGAGTGTCTTCTTCGCCAGCCTTCTGTCTTTCCAAGCATCATATCCCTCTTCAAGGAATAGCCCCTTCTAGTAACATGCCCAAGGTATGTGAGGCAAAGCTTTATCATCTTTGCCTCCAAAGAGCATTCTGGCTGCACTTTATCCAACACATATTTGTTCTTTTGGCAGTCCATAGGATCTCAGTGCACTTCTTGAACACCACAGCTCAAAGGCATCAATTCTTTTTCTATCATCCCGATTCACTGTCCATATTCCAGATGCATAGCAGATGATCAGAAAGACCATGGCCTGAATCAGATACACCTGGGTCTTCAAACTGACATCATTATTTCTCAATAATTTGGAGACACTCCTGACTGCATACTTTCCCAGTGCAACATGTCTCCTGATTTCCTGACTACTGGTAGTGAGAATGTTGGTTGTGGATCCAAGTAAGATGAAGGTGTTGACAATTTCAATCTTTCCTCCATCTATCATGAAGTTGTCTATCGGCCCAGTGAGAAGAATCTTTGATTTCTTGATTTTGAGATGCAATTGACATTGAAAACTATATTCTTTGATCTTCTGCAACAAGTGCTTCAAGTCCTCATTTCCAGCAAGTAAGATTGTGTTGTCTACATAATACAGGTTATTGGTGAGTCTTCCTTCAATCTTGATGCTACATTCTTCATAAAGTACAGTTTCTTGAATAAATTATTCAACAGACAGATTGAAAAGATATGTATAGAGTATACAACTGTGACATACTGCCTTCTTAATTTTAAAACTTGTTTGAAGCAGTTGGACTCTGGAAGGTAGATCTTTTTTTATTTTATTAACCATCAGTTGTGGGCTTGGAGCCTCTTATTTAAGCAAATTATAACCTGGTGGGTGGGTCTCATTTATATAATTAAAGTCAATTGTGGGCTGGGAGCCTCTTGTTTTTACAAAGGGTTAGGGTTTCTTAAACTTATTTTCATTTGAATCAAGCTTTATAAATCGTATTTGGTTTTTATAAAATCATTCTTAAAATTTTGATTTTATAACAGTAGTTCCCATTGATTAATGTGGTTATATTTTTTACAGTGTTTAATCCACCATTTATTGTGCTGTTGCCTTTCCTTTGCTTATATGTTTTTCTGATTAATTATTATTTTTAAAGGGAGTTGAAGTGGGTTAGTGGTAAGGAGTTTCTTGATGGTAAACAACAACAAAAACAGCATTTTTTTTAAAACTTTCTCTAAATTTTATATACAAAAGCAAAACTTTCAAACTTAATTTTGAAAAATTTGAAAAACTAAAGTGGGAAAATAATTATTTTTTCTATACTTTTGCTATATTGTTGTTGTTGTTGTTGTTATGTGCCGTAGAGTCGTTTGTGACTCATAGCCACCCTATGTACAACAGCCCTAAACCCTGCTCTATCCTGTGCCAATCGTATTGCCTCTGACACAACCATCCCGATTACCCCAGTCACTGAATCAATCCACCTCATAGAGGGTCTTCCCCTCCTGTGCTGTCCCTCCACCCTACCGAGCATGATTTCCCTCTCCAAGGACCTGTGTCTCCTTACAACATGTCCAAAGTATGTCAGACGAAGCCCCAGAATCCTTGCGTCCAAGAAGCAGCCTGGTTTAACCCTCTCTAGGATGAATCTGTTTTCTTGGCAGTCAATGGTACATTCAGTACTCTTCTCCAGCATCACAGCTCAAAGGCGTCAATTCTCCTTCTGTCCTCCCTAGTCATTGTCCAACTCTCTGATGCATAACAAGTGATTGCAAAAATTATGGCCTATATCAGGCGCACCTTAGTCTCCAGAGAGATACCGTTGCTCTTGAGTACTTTAGAGAGGCCCCTAACAGCAGACTTTCCCATCCGAATACGTTTTTTTTATTTTCTGGCTACTAGTGCCAAAAGTGTTGACCGTAGAGCCAAGCAAACTGAAGCTATGAACAATCTCAATCTCTTCGCCATCCATGCTGATGCTACCGATTGGTCCAGTGGTGAGAATTTCTATCTTCTTGACATTGATCCTCAGTCCATATTGAAGGGTGCAGTCCTTGACCCTCTGCGGTAAGTGCATGAGGTCCTCCTCAGTTTCAGCGAGCAGGGTTGTGTCTTCTGCATAACGCAGATTGTTGATAGATCGTCCACCAATCCGAAAGCCACACTTCTCCTCATAGAGCCCAGCCTCTCAGATAATCCGCTGTGCATGCAGGTTGAAAAGGTATGGAGACAGGACACATCCCTAGCGTACACCCTTCCAAATTTTGAACCATGCATTGTTACCCTGCTCTGTTCTGACGACTGCCTCTTGGTCCAAGTATAGGTTTCACATTAGCATGATTAAATGTTCTGGGATTCCCATTCTTCTCAGAGTCAGCCACAGTTTGTTATGATCCACGCAGTCAAATACCTTTGCATAATCAATGAAACACAG
>NW_006399869.1:3343780-3346978 GCF_000299155.1 Elephantulus edwardii | reverse complement strand
TCAGCTCCTGGCCTAGTTTTCACAGCTGATATTGAGCTTCTCCAGCAGTTTTTTCCACAGATGTAATCGATCTGATTCCTATGCATACCATCAGGTGAAATTCATGTGTATAATCTACATTTATGTCTCTTGAAAAACGTATTTGCAATGAATAAGTCATTGATTGTGCAAAATTCAATCATTCTATCTCCAGCTTAATTTCTGTCACCAAGTCCATGTTTTCCAACTACTAATTCTGCTTCCCTGTTCCCAACTTTTGCGTTCCAGTCGCCCCTTATTATCAATGCATCTTGATTGCATGCTCGATCTATCTCTGCCTGTAAGAGTTTTGCTATATAGCTAAGTAATAAAGACACTGTGATGTTTTTTAAAAGCTAGATAAATAAATCTTTTATAACTCTTGGCTTTCTTTATGCAAAATATCCTTGATGCCAACTTAGTGCTACTTGGCCTTTAATAATTAGTATTTAATGCCTCAAATATATTCTTGATTAGATTTTAAACTCAGTTGGATAAAAACTCAATGTTACATTTTTATTCTCATGGACTTGTTTTCATTTTCTTCACCTTTTTCTGCTTTGCTTATGAGTAGTAGACCATCTATTTCACAGTCAATCCCTGACCTTAATTTGACTATTGATATTGAGATTCTTCATTGTCTCTCTCTACAGTCTTATATCAGGTGAGGTATATGAATATAGTTGACATTTATTTCTTTTAAATTGGCTATTTGCAATGAATAAATTATTGATTGAAAAATATTTTACTGCGGAATCTCTAACTTCATTTCATATCTCACCAAAGCCATGTTTCCTAACTACCATTCCTTTATCTTATGCAGATGATACAACTTTGTTTGAAGAAAATGAACAATACCAAAAGCACTTACTGCAGAAGATCAAAGGCCTCCTGTACTCCACCATTAGACTAATAAGACAAATCATGACATGTGGAAAAAGAGATTGACATTGTCAATGATTTACACTTACTTGAATTCACTATTAATTTTCTGACTAACTTAAGCCCACTGTTGCGGTCACAGTGTCAAACCATCTTTTTTAAGATCTTCCTCTCTTTTACTTACCTTCCACTTTTCCTAGCATGATGTTCCTTTCCAAGGAATACTCACTTCTAGCAACATGTTCAAAAGATTTAATCTGAAACTTCTCCGCTCTTACCTTTAAGGATTATTCTGGCTACATCTTTTCCAAGACATACCTGTTCTTTTGGACGTCTGTGGGATTATCATTACTCTTCTCTAATACCAAAATTCAAAAGCATAGATTGGACATCTATGAACAAGTAAGACAAAAGGAACCTCAATAAAAACGTCACACTTTGTATAAAACCAAGTTAAAATACATCATAGGCTAAACTGAAAAACTGTACATATTTCTTCCTTTTCTATGTGTGTTCCTTTTGCAAAAGAAGAAATGGAATAAGTAATAAAAAGACTTCCCCATAAGAAAAGTTCTGGACTGGATGGCTTCACAGCTAAATTCTACCAAACATTCAGAGAGGAAATATCACCAGTTCTATTTAAATTATTTAAAAAAATTGAAAAATAAGGAACATTCCCAGAGTCATTCTATGAAACAAACATAACACTAATACCAAAACTAGGCAAATATATTACTAAATTACTGCCTAACATGGGAGGGGGGGACTGGAAAGCATTATGCTAAGTGAACTAACTCAGTCTCATAAAGATAGATACTATATAAAATCATTATTGTAGAATGAGAATAAGGATCCGAGGAAGAAGGTGCTTAACCATAGGGTCACACAATTGGATGGGTGAAAGGGTGAGAGAGTAAAGGAAAGGGGAAAATTCTGGTGTGAAAAACTATGTTATGAATTTAATGAACTTATACATAAACCAGTATAAAATTACCATAAAACAACAACCAGTATGAAGACAATGTTTTGAGAGAGAAAATACCAAAACTACAGACTTATATCTCTAATGAATATAGATGCAAAAAGCCTCAACAAAATCCTAGCCAATAGAATGTAAAAGCATATTAAAAAAATCATCATGATCTAGTGGGATTTATAATAGGTATGAAAGGATGGTTCAACTTAAGAAAAACAATCAGTGTAATCCACCATATTAACAAAGCAAGTAAGAAGAACCATATGATCTTAGCAATTGCTACAGAAAAGGCATTTAACAAAATCCAACACCCCTTCCTAATAGAAACTTAGCAAAATTTGTATAGAATGGAATTTCCTCAACATAGTGAAAGGTTGCTGTTATTGTTGTTATGTGTCGTCGAGTCCTTTGTGACTCATAGGGACCCTATGTACAACAGCCCTAAACCCTGCTCTATCCTGTGCCAATCACACTGCCTCTGACACACCCATCCCGATTACCCCAGTCACTGAATCAATCCATCTCATAGAGGGTCTTCCCCTCCTGCACTGTCCCTCCATCCTACCAAGCATGATGTCCCTCTCTAAAGACCTGTCTCTCCTTGCAACATGTCCAAAGCATGTCAGACGAAGCCCCAGAACCCTTGCCTCCAAGAAGTAGCCAGGTTTAACTCTCTCCAGGATGAATCTGTTTGTTTTCTTGGCAGTCCATGGTACATTCAATAGTCTTCTCCAGCACCACAGATCAAAGGCATCAATTGTCCTTCTATCCTCCCTAGTCATTGTCCAACTCTCTGATGCATAACAAGTGAGTGCAAAGACCATGGCCTTTGTCAGGCGCACCTTAGTCTTCAGAGAGACACCGTTGCTCTTGAGTACTTTAGAGAGGTCCCTAACAGCAGACTTTCCCATCCCAATACGTGTTTTGATTTCCTGGCTGCTGGTGCCAAGAGTGTTGACCATGGAACCAAGCAAACTGAAACTGTGAACAATCTCAATCTCTTTGTTATCCATCCTGATGCTACCAATTGGTCCAGTGGTGAGAATCGTTGTGTTCTTGACATTGAGCCTCAGTCCATACTGAAGGCTGCAGTCCTTGACCTTCTGCAGCAAGCGCATAAGGTCCTCCTCAGTTTGGGCAAGCAGGGTTGTGTCATCTGCATAACGCAGATTGTTAAAGATCTTCCACTAATCCTGATGTCACACTTCTCCTCATAAAGCCCAGGCTCTCAGATAACCTACTCTGCATACAAGTTGAAAAGGTATGGAGATAGGACACATGCCTAGCGTACACCCATTCCAATTTTGAACCATGCAGTGTTA
>NW_006399869.1:3325805-3341205 GCF_000299155.1 Elephantulus edwardii | reverse complement strand
ACTCGATGGCACATAACAACAACAACATGCAAAATCAAGAGTCAGTGTTATTCTCAATGGAGAAAGACTAAAAGCATTTTCCTTGTGAATAGGGACCAGACAAGGATGCCCACTGTCACCATTTCTATTCAATATTTTACTGAAGTGCTAGCTAGGGCAATATGACAAGAAAAGGAAATAGAAAGTATCCCTATCAGCAAATGGATGGTTAAACAGTTGCTATATGCAGATTGTATGATAGGGTACACAGAAAACCCCAAGGACTCAACAACAACAAAACTTGTTAGAGGTAGTAGATCAATCTAGTAGAGGGGGAGGATATAATAGCAACAGCTAAAAATCAGTGCGATTCCTCTACAGTAACAAATAGAACTCAGAAAAGGAATCCAAGAAAGAAACATCATTTTCAATTACCAACCTCAAACTGAGATACTTGGGTGTGAACTTAACTTGAAACACAAAAGACCTGTACAAGGAAAACTACAGAACATTTCTGCAAAAAACAATAAAAGACCTACACAAATCTATCTTGTTTATGTATAGGAAGACTCAATATTGTGAAAATTACAGTCTTACCAAGCAATCTACATGTTGAAAGCAATTTCAATAGAGATAGTAATTTCATTTTTCAAAGACATCGAAAGAGAAATTGTCAAGTTTATTTGGAAATGTTGCTGGGAATTGCTATTCCTTGGAGAGGGACATGATGTTGGGAAGGGTGGAGGGTCAGCGAAGGAGAGGAAGATCCTCAACCAGGCAGATTGACATGGTGACTGCTGCAATGGGATTTGTGTGTTAGGAAGTGTGAGGATGGTGCAAGACAAAACAAAATTCAGATCTTTTGTTCATAGGTTCTCTATGAGTTGTTCTCAAATTGATAGCTCCTAATAACACTAACAATGAAACCAGAGATGTCATTGCTGATATCAGATGGATCCAGCCTGAAAGTAAAGAATAACAAAATAATTTCTATTTATACTTTATTGACTATTCAAAGACATTTGACTGTGTATCTTTGCTTATAAAATCCTACAGTTCTTTGAGATTTTCTTTCACCTGTTGGAAATATTTAAACAGTGTTCTTTTGAATTCCATGTCAGAACATTCCATCAGACTTTCCAGTTTCTTGAAATCCATTGGTTTTGTGTTTTGATCATACCATTGGGCTGATTTCTTGATTTGATTTTGAGTAGGGTGTTAGATAGTCTGCTTTTTCCATGTCATTGCTGTAATAGAGTTTTGGGTTTGGGGGTTTTTGGATTTTTTTTTCTGCTTGGGGCCCTACCAGGTCCTGGGTCTGTAAACCTTGGTGGAGGAGCTCATTGCTCCAAAGGAGAGAAGAGAAAGTCATGCTGTCTGAGATCTCACTAAGCCCTGGGCCCGTGTGAAGATTTGCCTTAGTTGGAGAGATCAACACTCCAGTTAGGAAAGGAGAAGACAACTCTCTCTGTCTTTGACCCTTCCTTTTTGGTCCTGTGGCAAAATTCACTTCACTGTGACGTGAACTCTCTTGGCCTCTATTCTTTCCTCTCTGGTCTACCAGATGACAGGAATGTTTGGATCCCATTGGAAAGAAAACCAGAGAACTCACCTACTTCTGTTCCTTCCTCTCTGGTCCTACAATGAAGTTCTCTGTGGCTATGGAGTCTCCTAGGGAGGGAACTAGTTCTGCCTCTGTCCCAGGGCTTTTGGGCAGATTGTCTCAGCTCATAAACATAGTCAAAAAGGAGATAGAGGAGATCTCACCTTACTTTTTCCCTTGCTCCTTGGTCTTTCAAAAAAGTTCATGGTGACAACAGAATCCCCTGGGAAGAAAACGTGCTCAACCTCTATTCAGGAGCTGCTAGGAGTTTTACCCTGCAGAAGCTCACCTGAAGAACTCTTTCTTTTTCTGTTCCTTCTTCTCTTGTCCTGCAACAAAGTTCTTTTTGGCTACAAAGTCCCAGTGGGGAGAACTTGCTCTGTCTCTTGTCCTAGTGTTGCTGAGAATTTCACACTAAGGGGAGAAGTTTATCTAGAGGGGACCTCACCCTGTTTATTTCCCTTCCTTTCAGGTCCCACAGCAACAAAGTTCTCAGGGGCTATGGAATCCTCTCAGAAAGGAACTTGCTTTGTTAATTTTTAAAATTTAGGTATAATATATCTTAACAGTATTATTTGCGCATCAATGTTATTTGTAGAGTTAATATGAAAATAAAAAGAAATTTGTTCTATGTCTTTTAAGATATTTCTCAATTGATATAATGTTCTCTACTCAGATCACTCTGCTATTTACTGTGCTTTCATCATCCACTTGGCTTAATTTGAAAGGCATAAATAAGAGGTAGTCTTTTAGAATTTCACTTCAAGAAATAGTACTTTTTTTTAAAAAAATGAATATTTGTGGTATAGTTTTAAGCATATGAATTTGATTTGTCTCTATATGTAATCACTATATACTTCTATATTGTCTTCAATCTTCTATACGAAAGATCATTTTATGAGATAATTATATAAGAGGTGGTGTTGAATTTGTTGAAAATATGTTCTTGCAGTTGTTGTTCACTAAAATATGTAATATCTTCTTTAAGAAGTTATAAGAAATTTCTCATTGGTGTTAGCAAATAATTGAGCTTTTCTTAAAAACTTATTTTTCTAAATCATTATTGAAGTATTTTGTAGCCTAAGACCTTTATGCTCCTTTTATCAACCATTCAGAAACTTAACAGAAAATTATAATACTTCTTCGGTAAGAAGACGTCCTGCAATCCCAAAGGTGTGCAGTTCAAAACTATCACCTACTCAACTG
Source organism: Elephantulus edwardii (assembly GCF_000299155.1). Taxonomy (NCBI): domain Eukaryota; kingdom Metazoa; phylum Chordata; class Mammalia; order Macroscelidea; family Macroscelididae; genus Elephantulus; species Elephantulus edwardii. Next base: position 3,338,417 of record NW_006399869.1, on the reverse strand, counting down.
AGGAAGAATGGGCAATCTCCACCAGTGCAATTTCTTATTGTTTGTTGAGTTGCTTGCAACTCACTGTGACCCTGTGTACAACAGCTTTGAATCCTATTCTATCTTAAGCCAACCTCATTGTCTCTGACACACCTCTCTTCATTACCCTAGTCACTGAGTCAATCTATCTCATTCATGGTCTTCCTCTCTTGCACTGTCCCTTCACTCTCCTAAGTAGGATGACCCTCTTCAAGGACTGGTCCCTCCTTGCAACATGCCCAAAGTATGTCTGTCAAGTAAAGCTTCAAGATCCTTGCCTTCAAGGAGAAGCAGTCTGGTTTCACCCTCTAGAGGCTGAACCAGTTTGTTCTCCTAGCAGTTCATGGTATATTCAATACTCTTCTCCAGCACCACAACAAATTCTTCTGTCATCCTTAGTAAATTTCTAGCTTTCTGATGGTTAGCAAGTAATTGCAAAGACCATAGCCTGGATCAGGCACACCTTAGTCTCTAGACTGACACTGTTACTTTTCAATACTATGGAGAGGTCCCTGACAGCAGATTTTCAAATTGCAAGTTTTTCCTTTGATTTTCTTGCTGCAGATACCAAAAGGGTTGATTGTGGAGCCAAGCATGCTGAAGCTGTTAACAATCTCAATCTCTTCACTATCTATGATGCTGTTGCTAATCGGCCCAGTAATGAGAATCTTGGTTTTCTTGGTGTTCCTCTTTAATTCATATTGAAGGCTTCAGTTCTTGACCTGCAGCAAATGCCTCAGACTGATTTACTGTATCTGAAAACCCAGTGGAAGGTCAGCTCTGACTCTGTTCTAACTCAACAGCATGCAACAACACTTGGTTCAGAGTGCATTTGGTAGACTAGGGATTCCAGCATCTTGGCTATGCGGGGAATACAATAGAAGAGAACAATAGGAAATCGACCATGTGTATTTAGTGTTTGAACTCCTTGCAGTATGATTTAAATATGGGTGAAAGAGAAATTTTCAGCTAGAGCAGGTTTCAGAGAAAGACTCAGCTTAGAGCTGTCATCAGTTTCCTGTAGTTGAGGGAAATGAGCCCTGAGGCTTGCAAAGAGAGGATCATTTGACAGACTCACTAGAGTAACCACTACAAGAACATGTCACAGAAGCATTTAAAAAACATGCCTTCACTGAATGAGAAAATGGGACTTAGAGCTTTATACCCACCCTAAGGAAAATTATTGCAATATCCCATTACTGACTAAAATCCCCTTATAGGAAAAAAGTAAGCAACTCCTGAAAAGCTGTAAGAATTAAATGAACTTCTGAAGCACTTCAGTTTTCTGTTGTTGTAAAACCAATTCTTTGTATTCACTGATATACAAAAGTAGTCTGGGTATATCTTTGAAATATTGGTATATAGTCTTAGAGAGACAATTTGTGTTAGAGATGTGGAACTACAGGTGTATTTAATACACTGACTTGAACACACAGTCTCAAAAGCTAGGATCAATGGCAAAGAGAAAGAACACTCTTCTGCAAGGAAAACAATGATCAGAAATACCGGTGCACATTAGATATGTGTTCAATGGATCTTCTTTTACACTTGTAAGCTAATGTGAACAGAACACTCTTGTGAAGTGTGGATAACTTTTCAGAAAGTCATTTGGCTTTTAGTCTTGGTTCTTGAGTGCCTGATACTCCTGAGACTCATGAGTATGAGGTTGACCAGCCCAGGAAGGACATGGGAATCTAAGCTTCAGGAAATAGATAGTAATCGATCATTGTCATGTGATGAAGCCTGTAAAGGTCTCTGAAGATGAGACAGAAAGCTCCTCCTCTGGACATAGGAACTTTGCATTGTGGCCTCTTCATGACATCACCCTACGTGTATGTTTATATTGTTGTTATATTGAAGCTATTATTCCGGGTATGTTATCTCCTGTAAACTCTGATTCTTTCCAGAAAACCATCAGGCTCGAAAGAGTGGAAGAAGGCATGTTGACTCCTGAGCTTGAAGCTGAAAACTTGGAAGTTATTAGAGGAAAACCTCATGATTGTGATTAGCTGCTCTGAAGTGGAGAAAATCATGTATACTTCTGAGCTGTAGTCAGTATCTGCTGATGCAGATCAGTAGGGTGGGGATGAGTAAGAGGAGGAACAGATGGGCAGCTGGGATCTGAATTGAACAGATAAAAGAATTTGAAAATTCTGTAGAAGGACAGCAATATGGAGTGATCTTAGTGGTAAACTTAGTTTTTCTAAAGTGATTTGCATAACTGATATGGTTAACTAAAAAGGAAGAAGATCATCAGTTACTAATAAGTATTTTTATATAGCATCAGAAAAAAAATGGGTTGAATATACCAGCCTCCTTTAAATTATGGTATCATAGCCTCTTTGACTCTTTCTGATTTAAACTATGGACTCATTTTATTGGAAAAAAAAATAGCTTCCACAGAAATATTTAATGTTACTTTAGGGTATTCTGCATCCCTGGAAATATTTTCATAGAGCTTTTGAAACATTCCAAAGAGCTCAGATTGAAATTTCAGATCATCTGTTATTTTCCATATCCAGTATCACCATTCTAATTCAAGCCAATTTTAAAATATCCCTGGTCTATGTAATTCTTTCCCAATCACTCTTGTTGAGGTTGCACGTCTGCTGAATATATCACTATCCAGCTTAAAGCAGTTTCCCTTTGCTTCTGAAAAAATACAAACTTCTCAACCCATTATTCCTACTCCTCTGTAATTGTATTTCAGTTTCTCTCTCTATATATATAAATTGCGATTTATTTGTTGACTATGCATCATCAAACATTTCCATGTCCATGCTTTACTTGAAAAGTTGTCCTTGTTTTTAGTGGCTTCTTTCCCATCTCAGACCATTGAAATCAAGGCCCAATTCAATGTCAGGTACTCTTTGAAGTTGCTGCCTATCTTTCTACTGTCTATATCATTAAATTGTTTATGTATTTAATAAAGTATTTGTCATATAGGAGCTCTGTAATATATTCTGTAGTATGTAGCACTGCTTATCAAAAGGCTACATCTTCAAAAGTTATAATCTATCAGCAGTTCAGAGAAAAAAAGATGAACACACTCCTTTCATTAATATTTACAGTCTCAGAAGCTGAGCCAAATATAGTGAGTTTGAATTTTAAATGTTCTCATCATTTATATATAACCTTTTATCTCTTTGTAATGAATTCATGTTTTCAAGTTTTGAAGTGTGTCTTTTTAAAATGACTTTTATTTATTCAATAACATTTTATACCAGACAAGTATCTTGTATTCAATACAAAATCATTAGCTTCATACCTTTTCAATCCATATGCAGGTTCATTCAGATCACTCAGGAGGTTGGGCTTTAAGAGGAGAAATGTAGCATCAGGATTGGAGGAAGATTCAACAACAACCTATGTTATGCAGTTGACACAACCTTGCTTGCTGAAACAGGTATAGAGGACCTGGAACACTTGCTTCAAAAGGTCAAGGACTACAGTCTTCACTATGGGTTAAAACTCAAAAAAGACAAAGATTCTTACCACTGGGGGCAGCACCATGAGGAATGGAGAAGAGATTGAGGTTTTTAACAGCTACAGCTTGCTCAGCTCCTCCATCACACTTTTGGCACCAGCGGTCAGGAAATCAAAAGGCAAATTGTGCTAGGTAAATCTGTTGTCAGGGACCTTTCCAGAGTACAATGATATCAGTCTAGAGACTAAGTTGCATTGGATCAACTATATGATCTTCCAGTACATTACTTGCTAGCTTCAGAGAGCTGAATAATGATTAAGGAAAATTGATGCCTTTGAGGTGTGGTGCTGGAGAACATACCATGGACCGCCAAGAAAAGAAATAGGTCTGTCTTAGGGTGAAACCAAATTTCTCCTTGGAGGCTAGGATTTTGAAGCTCTGTCTCACGTATTTTGGCCATGTGGCCAGGAGGGACTGATACTTGGAGAAGGACATCATTCTTGGAAGGGTGCTGGAAAGGAAGACTCTTGATGAGATGGATTGATAATGTAACTAAAGCAATGGGAGTAGGTGTATCGGAGTGAGACTGGCTCAGGTTAGGAAAGGCTTCAGAGATATTGTTTATAAGGTCACTATGAGTTGCAGGTGACTTGATGGCACATAACAACAACAACAAACATAGTCTTTGTTATCTATAGGACATAAGGTTGAATAGAAGGCACATCAACAATAAATTGGCAAAAAAATAAGTAATCGCAAAATTTGAAATGCTGTGAGAAATAAACAGAGAATGTAGTCAAAGAATAACAGAAAATGAACCCACTTAAACTAATCAGGTACCTCCCAGAGGAAGAAGTATTGAGAAAGAAACTACATTTTGAAACCTAGGAAAAAGCCTTTTAGATGGAAGGAGCAGTGTGGACAAAAACACTAAGGTGTGAAAAAAAACAAATGCTTTAGAAAGTTAATTACAGTCCATGTAGCTACAGTATTGTGAGTGAAGAGACGAATTGCCACAGTAGTTGCTGATTAGCAGAGGTTGGATTATTTAGGATTTTATATTCCATTATAATAATTTTGGATTTTATGACTAGTGTGAACAGAGGACAGATATAATTCAGCTTGTATACTGGAGAATAATTGATAGTAAACGACACGAGAAAGGACCAGAAATGTTAAAATTTAAAGCCCTATTGCAGTGGTTGAAGGGAGATGTCGCCAGCAACGGAGAAAGTATATAGTTCTGAGAAGACTTAGAAAAGATAAAATTAACAAACTTCAGGAGCACATTTGCCATAAGGATGAGTGAAACAGAAAGGAAGGATGACTTCCAAGCAACTGGATGATTAAAAGTTAATTCCGGGGTCATAAAGAAATACATTTGAAAAATTAATGATGGTTCAATTTCTGACTTTTTGAAAAGTAACTAGAATAGTCTAGAAAAGTGCATTCTTGTCCCTAAGGAGCAGCCTGCTTTCTTCCTCTCCAGAATCAACCTGTTTGCTCACCTAGCTAGCAGTTCATGGTATATTCAATATTCTTCTCCAGCACCAAAGCTCAAAGGCATCAATACTCATTCTATCATCCCTAGTCATTGTTCAGCTCTCTGATGCATAACAAATAATGGCAAAGACCATGGCCTGTATCAGATGCACCTTAGTCTCTAGACCGACATTGTTGCTCTTCATTACTTCGGAGAGGTCTCTGACATCAATTCCTAGAGCCTTTCCCAATATGATTCATCTTTTAATTTCCTGGCTGCTGGTACCAAGAGTGTTGACTGTAGAGCCAAGCAACCTGAAGCTGTCGACAATCTCAGTCTCTTCATTATCCATCATGATACTGTCAATCTGCCCAGTGGTGAGCGTTTTTGTTTTCTTGATGTTGAGCTTCAATCTATATTAAAGGCTGCAGTCACTGACCTTCTGTAACAAGCACTTCAGGTCCTTCTCAGATTTCAGCAAGCAGGATTGTATCATCTGCATAACACAGGTTGTTAATGAATCTTCTTCCAAGCCCGATTCTTCCTAATACAGCGCAGCCTTCCGGATGATCTGTTCTGCATATAGATTGAAACGGTATGGAGACAGAATAGATCCCTGGCATACACCCTTCCTAATTTTGAACCATGAAGTTTCTCCTCGCTCTGTTCTGACAACTGCTGCCTGGTCCAAGTATAGATTTCCTATTAGCATGATCAAATGTTCTGGGATTCCCACTCTTCTCTGATTTAACCACAATTTTTTGTGATCCACACAGTCAAATGTATAGTCAATGACACACAGATAGATATTCCTCTGGTTTTCTCTGCTTTCAGCCAAGATGCATCTAACATTAGCTATAATATCCCTAGTACCACGGCCTCTTCTAAATCAAGCCTTCATTTCAGGCAGTTCTCTGTTGACATGCTACTCCAGTCATTTTTGGATCATTTAATCTTGCTTGCATATGATATCAATGATGTTGTTTGATAATTTTCACACTCTGTCAGGTCACCTTTCTTTGGAATGGGAACAGGTATAGATCTCTTCCAGTCAGTTGGCCTCCAGATTTCTTGGCACAACTTAGTGAGTGCATTCGAAGCAGTGTCTGTTTGTTGAAATATGTCAATTGTATGCCTTCAATTCCTAGAGCCTTGTTTTTTGCCAATTCTTTCAGAGCAGCGTGAAATTCTTCCCTCATCACCACAGTCTCATACGTTGTTTCATGAAATTCTTCTGTGTCAGCCACTTCCTTCTGGTACAGTGACTCTGTATATGCCTTCCATCTTCTTTTAATTCTCCTTGGTTCATTTAATATTCTGCCCAATGCATCCTGATGGACTGCAACTCATGGTTTAAATTTGCTTCTCAATTCCTTCAGCTTAAGAAATGCTGAGTGAGTTTGGCCCTTTTGATTTTCTGACTCCAGCTCCTTGCACATTTCATCATAACACTTTGCTTTGTCTTCCCACGCTGCTCTTTGCAATCTTCTGTTCACCTCCTTAAATTCTTGATTTCTTTCCTTTTCTTTGGCTTCTAGGTTCTCTAGTGCAATATTCAGAGTCTCACGTGATATCCATCATGGTCTTTTCTTCTTCCCCTGCCTTTGTAATAACCTTTTGCATTCTTATTATCCTCCCACAGTTCATTTGGTCTTCACTCATTGGTGTTCAAGGCTTCAAACCTGTTCCGGAGATGTTTTTGAATTCAGGCAGGATAGACTTAAAGTCAAATTTTGCTTCCTGTGGATTTGATTACATTTTCTTCAACTTCAGCTTGAGCTTGCATGTGAGTAGTTGGTGGTTTGTTCCACAATCAGCACCTGGCCTAGTTTTCACAGCTGAGCTTCTCCAGCCATTTTTTTCACATGTGCAATTGATTTGATTCCTATCCATACCATCAAGTGAAATCCATGTGTACAGATTGCATTTGTGTTTCATATAAAAGGTATTCGCAAAGAATAAATCATCGAATATGCAGAATTCTACCATTCTATCTCCAGCTTCATTTCTGACACTAAATCCATGTTTTCCAACTATCAGTCCTTCTTCCCTGTTCCCAACTTTAGCATTCCAGTCACCTATTATTAGCAATGCATCCTGATTGCAAGTGCAATTGATTTCTAACTGCAAAAGTTGGCAGAAATCATCTATTTCCTCTTCTTTGGCTCCCGTTGTTGGTGCATGTTTGAATGTTAGTGGTATTCACTGCACTTCTTGTATGTGTATGGATATTATCCTGTCACTCAGAACATTGTATTTCAAGATAGATCTAAAAATGACTTTTTTAATTATGAAAGCAACCCCATTGTTTTCTCATCTTTTCATCCCCAGCATAGTAGATTATATGATCATCTGATTCAAACTGTCCCATGCTAAACCATCTCATTTTGCCAATATATATGCCTTCCATTTCTTTCTTAACTGTGTCCAATTTTCTACATTCATGCTTTTCCTATTTCACGTTCCAATCACTAGTGTCTGCTTACAGCTGTCCCTCCTTCTTTGTGTTTCCATATATGAGATCTCAGCCTCAGTTGCCATGTCTGCTAGTCTAACTGTACAAAAGATTTTCAAAGGCTTATTATTTCAGACTAAATCAAGCCTAGACGCAGGAGTGGCATCCACTTCCAAAATGGCTTGCCTCTGGAAACTCTATGTACGAACAGTGCTCAGGCTGTTCGTTCATAGGGTCGCTATGAGTCGTCTACGACTCGACGACATTAAACAACAACAACAACATTATTTCAGAAGTGAATGGCCAATTCTTCCTGATACGCCTTAGTATTTTTATTTTTTTTTATTCAGCAGTGAGGAAATGAAAAGATGAATTGCATTGGGAAAATCTGCTATCAGAGACCTCTCCAAAGTACTGAAAAGCAACGATGTCAGTCTGGAGATTAAGGTATGCCTGATACAGGTCATGGTCTTTGCAATTACTTGCTATGCATCAGACAATGACTATGGATAATAGAAGAAGGATTGGTGCTTTTAAGCTGTGGTGCTGGATAATAGTATTGAATATACCATGAACCACTAGGAGAACAAACAGGTTCGTCCTGGAGAAGGTGAAGCCAGGCTGTTCCTTGGAGGCAAGGATTCTGAAGCTATGTCTGACATACTTTGGACATGTTACAAAGCTGAGCCGTCTAGCTTGGGAGGGTGGAGGGACAGTGCAGGAAAGGAAGACTCTTGATAAGGTGGATTGATTCAGTGACTGGGGTGATCGGGATGGGTGTGTCAGAAACAGTGCGATTGGCACAGAATAGAGCAGGGGTTAGGGCTGTTGTACATAGTGTCGCTATGAGTAGCAGGCGACTCAACAACACATAACAAATACAATAACATCTGATAGACAAGCATTTTACTGAAAGGAGTAGATGAAAAACATTTACCCAATTATAGAAATATGGATAGATTCAGTATTTCTACCCACCCTTGGTCATGTGTCTTAACCCACCCCTTTCTCTATTTCACCGGCATCCTTTTCAACTTCCACCTACACCATTCAAAACCTCTCTTTGCTTATCCAGTCCTTGATATGACTTAAGTCTCAAGGCGTCGGAGCTTCTGTGATTCTCAACACCCAAACACCTTGTGCTGTTGTCAGTTTCTTATGCTATCACCAGTATCTCTTGAATTTAAAAATCTCCAAGTACAAATACCAGGTACAAGTATCATGGAAGGCTTCCTATCTCAGATGGTCCTAAGGAAAAGTCCTTTGCCTTGAACTTCTGCTCCAGGACTGACTTCCAAGTATAGGTTTCATATAAGCAAAATCAAGTGTTCTGAGATTCCTATTTTCCTCTAGATTAGTCACAATTTGTTGTGATACACACAGTCAAATGCCTTTGCATAGTCAATGAAACAGATTCCTCTGGTATAGTTGTTTCTCGTGGGAGGAGCCGAAGGAAGACTAACAAAACAGAACGTGGATCCAGAAAAGGCTAGAAGCTCGCTCAGGTTAACAGCATTGAGGAACCTCAAAACCTCTGCTTTTATTGTCATTAAGAAACAAGGGAATAGTTCACAGAGAAGTAGAAACATTAAGGCCCGAATGGGCTGGGTACAAATAGAAACATTAAGGATTACCATAGGGCCCGGATGGGCCGGGTATACAGTTAGATAAAAAACATACATTCAAGCAAGACTTCTTTGTATTCATAAACTGTGCTTTCTCTCATTTTGCAACAACCTTATCAAGAGCAGGAACACTTGTTTCTACTCTCACAAAAGTCAGTGTCTAAAGATGTATGGGAACTGTTTGTAATCTTCCTTCTCAGAGCACCTCATGAGAGCTGCTTGCAATCTTCCTTCTGAAGACTCCTCTGTTTGCAAGGCACAGAGCCCCATCCCAAGGATACAGCCCCTTATATTCTTTGCCCCTTACAGGTACTCTTTGCTTTCTGCCCAGATCCATCTGACATTGGCAATAATGTCTCTAGTGCCATAACTTCTTCTAAACCCAGCTTGTATTTCTGGTAGTTCTCTATCAGCGTACTGTTTCAGTCATTTCTGGATAATCTTCAGCAGGCTTTTCCTAGCGTATGATATTGTTTGATAATTTCCACATTCTTTTGGAACACCTTTTTTTGGAATAGGAATAACAACTTTACATACATGGCTCTCTCTATATAGTTGAATGTGTTTGTGTATATATATAGTTTTGTGTGTGTGTGTGTAGTTGTAGTTGTTTATCCTCAAGTCAGAACCAACTCATAGTGGCCTTACAGCTAAGATTAAGCATAGTTTACACATATACAAATATATAATTATTAAAGCAATTCATTTGATCTTGCTAAATGTAGTGCACTTCTAAAGCCAAATCAATTTAGAAAGGCCGCAGGCTCGCTCATGCTTTAGGTTCCCTTTGGTTCCCAGAAAAAGGCCTCTGGCCAGTCAAACAGGCCCAGAGACCTCTGTTCATTTTTTTGTATGGAGGTAACTCATGGTTGCTGCGATGTTGAACACTGTGACACTGATGTGCCAAATGCGATAATGGTTACCCATGGTGGGCGGTGTTTGGTGGAGTTTCCCTATTGAAATGAGCTTGGAAGCGGGAGCGGAATCCACTTCTGAAACAGCTTGCCTCTGGAAACTCTATGAAGTTGGGGAAACGACGAAAGTTATACAAGTGTTCAGGTCTTTCATTCATAGGGTCCCTGTGAGTCGGCTAAGACTTGCTGGCACTTAACAACAACAACAAATGTAGTGCAGCGAATTGCTTATATGATCCTCTAGCCATTGTCTTTGTAACTCCCACCAAAGGAATGTGCAATGATACTATGCAAGTGTGAGGGCTTTATGGTCCCATCAAGGGGACTGGGTAACTTTCTAACAATTTCAATAAAAGTGTATGAAATTCTTTTGGAGTGGTTGTTTCTGCTGTTGTCAAGTGAACTATAACTTATAGAAACATTATGTACAACAGATTAAGATATTGCCCTCCCCATATCCTCTGCAATGTTTCAGTCCACTGCTGCAATCACTCATCTCATTGCGAGTTTTCCTTTCCTTCGCTGCTCGTGAAGGGAGCTCTGGTAGCCTAGTGGGGAAGGAGTTGTGCTACCAACATAAATGGAAATGGTTTGAATCCATCAGTTGCTCTTTATTTTTTTTAAAGTCTTATACGTTTTACAATGATTTTAGCACTCTCCTCCTGTGTGATTTACTGCCTCTGAAAATCTGCTGAAGGGCTAGCTATGATTTGGTCTTTTTCCAAACAATATAATTATTAGATAATATCTAATTTAATGATTTAGCATTGGTGCAATGTGTGTGTAGCAATTTATATCATAGAGATTAATTATAAACTTTAGAAAAACCTCAATTTATCATAATTAAGATGACTTTCATTGTACACTTTTGGATAATATTTTTAATTTTGACAGAATGAAGTTGTTCTTGAATAATGGGCTTACCTCATGCTCTTGTTATTATATTTAACATTGCTAAAGATATTTTTAGCATTAGTTAAAGCACATCCTCTTTTGTCCAGTAGCCAGGTTTTATACTTATTTTTATGGATAAAGTTGATGTAAAGGAAGAGGTATTTAAAAAGTCTGTAAAAGCATTTTTTTTAAATGCTAGAATTATATTTCAAAGTATTCCTGCTGAAATCAGAACAGGTGTCTCAATTCTAGTCACTCTAAACCTATAATTTTATTTTTCTTTAGATGCCCTTTTTTTTTAATCCCATATATTTTAGCATTGATTTCAGCAATTCTCTGTATATCTTGATGTGTGACCAATATATTCAGCTGATCTTACTGTTATTTTTGGTGACTTCATCTGGTGGAAAAGGTAGTGCTGGGTTCCTCTGACACACAGATAAAGAGCTAATAACTCTAAGCATTATTCATGCAGCCAACTGAAAGGATGATATCTCTGAAAAGGCAAAGGCAAGAGCTCTAATTCCAACAAAAGCATCAGCTAGTATTGTGTCCCTTAGACTTTTCTGAGCCTTCATTTTCTCATATGCAAAATGTAAGTTATAAATTCACATAATCCAAAATATTTTCCATATTTAATCTAATGACTCTTTCATTCTCCTATTCAGTTTAGGCATGAAAATTCAATCCTTGGTGTAATGGTGTTATCAGCAGGAACATAGGTCAATTTCTTTCAAAGGATGGAATTGATGTGCTCAAGGCATCAATGATAGCATGGATTTGAGACCAAAGAATCTTTTTAAACTATGAAAATCTGGCTTGGTGATGCCCTTAACCTTTACATTCTACAGGTGAGGCAGTCTTTGCCAGGCTGCAAATTGGTGCCATAATATGGACAAAAATAAATTGAAATTCTATGGCTCAGTTGCCAAAAATCCAGGATGAAGAATGATATGTAGGTCAGTAGGAACATGAGATTTGGAATCAAACCTTAGTTTGAATTTCAGTCTGCCTTGTATTTATAGATATAAAAGTTCATCAGGACTGAAGAAGGACTAGGATGAGTAAACTCGGAACAGAATCCCAAGTACAATCACAAGTATATTTCATTCTGCCTCATTTTAACCTCTCCTCTGAATATAGGGGTTTTTTTTTGTCTCAAAAGTGTGAAAGAATGAAATCTGTAACTCTTGCTCTTAGAGTTAAGAGGGAGACTCATGACTTTTAGTACAAGTAAACTTTAGCATCATAAACTTCAAATTTGGAAAATTATGACATAGTGCTTGGTGGTTTACCAGTGTTTGTTTAATATACCCAATAGTGGGCCATTCATCACTTGTCTTAGTTTATCTAATGCTGCTGTAAGATACCACATGTAGATGCTTTTAACAAAGTTATTCAGTTTCTATCTCTCTTTGCGCTAGAGTAAGAATTGACTCATCAGTGTGTTTTCAAAGGTTACAATCATATAGGAGGAGATTATCCATTTTTCTCCATTGGACCAATTGTTGTACTCAAACCACCTCTTTGGGTGGGCAGGACCACTTCTTACCAGGAAATGTCCCACAGTTTAGAGTCTAGAAAACCAAAAACAAATTAAACAGAGCTCTGATAACATAGTCCACAATGAGTAGTGCTCTTAAACCAATGACTAAGTTTTCTGACAGTTCAAATTCACCAGTTGCTCTCCAGGAAAAAGATAGACAATCTCTTCTCATTTTATTTACAGCCTAGGAAACACAATAGAGGGCCAGGTATGAATCAGTTTATATTTAACAGCAATGAGCTAGTCAGTT
>NW_006399869.1:3321674-3324660 GCF_000299155.1 Elephantulus edwardii | reverse complement strand
CACGACCCCTTCTAAACCCAGCCTGGACTTCTGGCAGTTCTCTGCTGATGTGCTGTTCTAATCGTTTTTGGATAATCTTCAGTAGAATCTTGCTTGCATATGAAATCAATGACACTGTTCTGTAGTTTCCACACTCATTTGGGTCACCTTTCTTTGGAATGGGAACAAATATAGACCACTTCCAGTCAGTTGGCCAAGTGGTTGTTCTCCAGATTTCTTGGCACAACTTTGTGAGCACATCCAGAACAACATCTGGTATCTGAAATACTTCAATTGGTATACCATCTATTCCTGGGGCCTTATTTTTCGCTATTTCCTTCAAAGCAGCTTGAACTTCTGCCTTCATCACCGTAGGCTCTTGCTCATATGTTATTTCATTAAATTCTTCTGTATCTGCCAATTCCTTTCTATACAATGACTCAGTACAACCCCATGCACAACAGAACACATGCAGATTAGTTAGTTGGTCTTAATTATTTAATGCTACTGTACCAAAAATATCAGAAGGGGATCATTTAACAAACGGAAATTTATTCTATCACAGTTTAGAAGGCTAGATATCTTAATTCAGGGTTCTAGCTTTAGGAGAAGCCTGTTTCTCTTTGTGTCTTCTGGCTCTAAGTGTTCCCTAACATAAGAATGCATTTCCAGAAAACATTTACTATAATCTCTTCTCTTGGTACTGAAGTCTCTCACCTACACCCACCTCCATTACTTCTTTCTCATTCTATCTTTTGTAAGACAAAAGAGGGTGGAGGTCACACCCCAGGGAAATTCTCTTTACATGGGATTTGGGCTCTGATGGGATTAAGGGCATTACTTCTCATCCTTAATCCTTTACACTACTTGGTATATCAGACCAGGAGGAGCATTACAAAATTACATTACATTTGAATTTATGACATCTCCACTTTAATTTTCATCTTTATTAATGACATAGTTGTCAGTTGACATTGGACTGTCCAAAGGTTTCTTCCATTTTTTAGCACAACAGATGTGAGCAGAAAGTAAATTTGAGAATGGGAGAAAAAATAATAGTAGCAGCTTTTACTGAATTTGATTTAATGTCTTGACATGAACTAAATCTCCATAGTTTCATTTGCAGTAATAATTTAAGCTCAAAATCCATGAAACAACTCTTCATAAGTATTTTCTTTGGTTTTATATTATTATGTAAGAGAGATTATTTTATGTTTTTCAAAGTTTCATTTTATTTTAACCAGGTTTTGGGAAAATGCCAGGACAAGTGATTTGTTTTTTCTATATCTATTTCAAATACGTGGTTTGATGTTTCCCTCAGCTCTTGCTTGAAGTGTGAAATTGCTCCCACAGCTCTGGTAATGCTTCTTAAATTTCTCATTAAAAGCAAAATACAGGCATACACTCTCTGGGAAGAAAGCTAACTTTAATAAAATCTGTTGATCTCAACTGGAATCAGACCTGTGTTGTCTAATATTTTCATTCACTCAGCATGGTTAATGGGACTAATTTTCCTTTCTCAAACTGAAGTGTTCTTTTACATCACTCTGTTTCTTTAAACAGAAGAGTAATATATTTGAAAATAATCAGCGCTATTAAAAATGGAGTGATCAGAATACTGCGTATTACCAGTAACCCTACTTCTATTATATTTTAATACCTATGGCATAGTCCGCAGGAAGCCAGATTTGCTATTCAACTAGTCAGTCTTTATACCCCAGAAAGAATAGCATTTACTTCATTGAACATGAAAGATCAATCCAAAAGAGGATTAAATAATAAGATTGACATATCCCAGCACTCAAAGGATGGTTAATCTAAAAATTAAAGATATTTCAAGAGGAATATTTATACATAGTAGTAGCCATCTACTTTCTTTAAGAAAAGTCACTAACTTTAAGATGCAAAAACAGAGTGATGCAAAGTTTAAAAGGACAAGCTCCTTAGTCAGCTTGAAGTCCTGAGTTCGAATCCCAGTTCCATTATTTTGGCCTATGTCACCAAGAACAAGTTACTTGTATTTAAATCTAAGTATACATATGAGATGAATAATACTCTATGATCTCATTAAATTCTTTGGAGAAATAAAGAAAATATATAAAATGTATCTATTATAGCACCAAGTGCATAATAAAAAGTCAATGTAATATAAACACTGTTACATCATCATCTATTCCTGCTTTCTAGAAATATTTATTGTGCTTATATTAGACCATGTGGAAGTACTGAATATATGAGACTGTGAAGCTCTTTGCTTTGATAGTTCTCAAAATCTAGTACAAATAATAGTCTTGTTGTTATTGTTAAATGCCCTCGAGTATGACTCATAACAAGTCTTTGAACAATAGATCTGAAACCTGTCCTATCCTGTGCCATCCTCACACTTCCTGAAACATTAGAGCCCATTGCAGCAGTCACTGAGTCACCTCACCTTGCTGAGGGTCTTCCTCTCCTTTGAGGACTCTCCACCTTTCTGAGCATCATGTCCCTCTCCAAGGATTAGCCTCTCCCAGCAACATGCCATAATTATGTGAGTTGAAGCTTCATCATCCTTGCCTCCAAAGAACACTCTGGCTGTACCCTCTCCGAGACATTTGTTTGTTCTTTTGGCATTCCATGGGCTATTCAGTGCTCTTCTCCAACACTACAGGTCAAAGGCATCAATTCTTCTTCTGTCATTCATTTTCATTGTTTAGCTCTCAGGTGCATAGCAAATGACCAGAAAGACCATGGCCTGAATCAGACACACCTTTGTCATCAAACTGACATCATTACTCCTTAATAACTTAGATCAGTCCCTAACTTCAGACTTTCCCATTGTAATGTTGTTGTTGTTATGTGCCTTTAAGGTGCTTGCAACTCACAGCAACCCTATGTACAACAACCCTGTACCTTGGTATCTTGTGCCAATTTTATTGTCTCTGAGACACCTGGAAGCAGGAGCAGCATCCACTTCTGTAATAACTTGCCTCTGGAAACCCTATGAACCTGGAGAGAGGATGAGAGA
>NW_006399869.1:3320387-3321574 GCF_000299155.1 Elephantulus edwardii | reverse complement strand
ATTACCCCAGTTACTGAATCAATCCATCTCATCGATGGTCTTCCTCTTTTGTGTTGCCCCTCCACCCTCCCAAGCATGATGTCTCTCTCCAAGGACTGGTCTTCCTTGCAACATGTTCAAAATATAACAGATGGAGCTTCAGAATTCTTGTCTCTAAGGAGCAGCCTGGTTTCACTCTCTCCAGGATGAACATATTTGTTCTCCTAGCAGTCCATGGTATATTCAACACTCTTCAGTTCTACAACTCAAAGGCATCAATTCACCTTCTATCATCCATAGTCATTGTCCAGCTTTCTGCTGCATGGTTTGAATCAGGTACACCTTAGTCTCCGGACAGACATTGTTGCTCTTCAGTACCCTGGAGAGGTCTATGACAGCAGACTTTCCTAATGCAATTCATCTTTTAATTTCCTGGCTCCTGTTATGAAGACTGTTGATTGTGGAGCCAAGCAAACTAAAGCTGTTAACAATCTCATATTCTTCATTGTTATCATGATGCTGCCAATTGGCCGATTAGTGAGAATCTTTTTTTCTTGATATTGAGCTTCAATTCATATTTAAGGCTACAGTCCTTGACCTTCTGCAGCACATCTTCTGATTTCTTGACTGCTGGTATCAAGGGTGTTAATTGTGGATCCAAATAAGATAAAATTGTTGACAGTTTCAATCTTTTCTCCATCCATCATGATGTTACCTATAGGTCAAGTGGTAAGAATCTTTGTTTTCTTGACATTGAGATGCAATAACCATGTAGGCAATCTTTATGTTACAAAAAGATCCATTCCTGCAACACTGAGAATTTTTAAGGAAATCAAAACAGATGTATATTTAATCAACTCAGCCCTACTTTAGAATTAGCCTTATTTTAGCCCAAGAATAGACTTATGCCTTTACAATGTTTTAAAACCTGTGTATATAGTAAAAACAAAGTGATTGTGCTAAAGAATTTGTTGGGATCAGAAATTGTATCCAGTCATCTTAAAGTGAGACATGTATTTACATAAAATAAATAGGCAAGTAGAAGTTGTTGGCTCTTTATCAGACAACTATAGTCAAGGGACTAAATAATGTGAAAGTTCAGTGGCATTGGGACTTGCAGAACAGCAAAGACATGTGTTAATCAGGCTGGGGAAGCCAATGGGGGCAGCACAGGTAATAGACATTTTGCTTTTTTTTTTAAGCTGTTC
>NW_006399869.1:3315908-3320287 GCF_000299155.1 Elephantulus edwardii | reverse complement strand
CAGGTTGCCAATGATGCATCATCTAAATTTGATGTCACATCCTTCTGTACATTTTCCAGTTTCTCGTATTGATTGCTCAGCAAACAGATTGAATAAGCAGAGTGAAAGCTTTGTTTTTAGCAGGGAATAATTAAGAGCAACAACGCAAAAGACATTATTTTACAAAGAATGCAGTCCTGTCGACATAGGCAGGAGATTCTATGTGTTCTATTTCTAAGGTTGAAACTGTAGGATAATAAGATATTTATATTTCCAAATTTTTGAGTATTTTAAAATTGTTTCTCAAAGTGGCTATGGAAATTTTCACTCCTAGTCCCACTATGAAATACTACTCAGACTATTCCCAGTCTGATCCAGCTTATGTGTATATACTTGTTATGCCTCGGAAAGCTGTACAGTGACTAAGGATGACAGAAAAAGAATTGATGTCTTTGAGTTGTTGTGCTGGAGAAGAGTACTGAATGGACTGTACTATGGACTGCCAGGAGAAAAAAAAATACATTCGTTCTGAAGCTGGTGAAACCAGGCTGCTTCTTGGAGGCAAAGATTTTGAAGCTCCGTCTGACATATTTTGGGCATGTTGCAAAAAGGGGGACACATTCTTGGAAAGGTGGAGGGACAGCGCAAGAGAGGATGACCTTGAATAAGACAGATTAATTCAGTGATGGGGTATAGGGTAAATGCATCAGAGACGATGAGTTTGGCTCAGGAAAAAGCAGGGTCATGAATTGCAAGGGACTTGACACATAATAACAGCAACAACAACAACAACGTGTATATAATGTTATTTTATTACAGTTTTAATTTGCTTTTCCTTGATTAATAATTAAGTAAGTGTCATACAGTAATAGCTTTTATTTTGCTATGATGTTGGGAACTATGTCACTAGTATTTCAAACACTAGTAGGGTCACATGGTGAACAGATTTCAGTGGTTCTTACAGATTAAGAAAGAATAGAAAGGAGAGACTGGGGATCTATTTCAGGGGAGGAGGGAAAGGAGCCTGTGAAAACCTCATTGATGACAAAAGAACATGATCTGATATGGAGCTGAAAGTTTGAGACTCTTAGGTTGGAAGGTACTAAAAATATAGCTTAGAAATAGCTAGCTCTTCAAAGTAGTTGTTGTTAGAGCATCGTGGAGTTATAACTGACTCACAGCTGACATTCCAGTGGGTTTTAAGAGGCAGAAAATCTCATGGGAGGAGATTGCCAATCTTTTCCCCTGGAAACACTGGTGGATTCAAACTGCATACCTTTGTGTTGATAGAGTAGTTCCTTACCACTAAGCCATCAGAGTTCCCTCCTCAAATGTAGGGCTGATCTTAATAATAGGAATGGAGTAAAGCTTTTAGGACCTATGTTTGCTTATGTGGCATATGACTCAAAATAAAACAAAATAGCTGCAAGTATCTATTAAGAACTGGAATGCAGAATGTACAGAGTTGTAAAAAAATGTAATGAAATGCTTTTAGTTTGATACTGTAGTTACTAGGGAGATAAATTAATTGGTAATGTTATTTTTTTACTCTAAATATTACATAGTCTACTATGCAGGGTGTATACATAATTTGTTCTCTTAAGATTAGCAGCAGGTCAGTTACAAGAAGTGCTGAGTCGACAGCGTCTCAAATATTTGATCTGCTGTGTAACATCTTGTTTCCAATATCAACAGTCCCTTGTTCATTCAGGCATCCACTCTTCTATGTTCCAGGGTTTGGAAGGTCTCATAGACACTCAGACTCATCAGGTGAAAGACTCGTATGACAGTAGGCAATGTAGGCTAACACCGTAGAGTCTAGTAGATTATCAATTCTGCTGTAGCTGGAAAGTGGGTGTTCCAAAAAAAGTGAACAAGCGTTGAGGTCTCATGAGCTTATATAAGCCTCTAGTAGAGTGGGGCTTTTATTCTACCCTAATCTTCTCTCCTTGATACAATAAATACTTCAGCACAAAATAGTTAATCAACAATGAATGAACAGAAATCCAAGTTCTTTATAAACTTTCATTAAATTATAAAAAAATAGTTAATCAAAGGCTAAGAAACACATTTTTAATCATAAACCTTAGACACCATTGAGAATGACAAATTGAAGACAAAATATTCCACATTCATTGTCAATAAGAATATTTCAAGATCTGTGCTGAACTGCAATACTGTCAATGATATCCATATGCGTCCAAGGAAATAATTTTTGTTGACATTTACACATCAACCACTAACACTAAACATGAAGAAATTGAAGATTTCCCCCCAATCTCTGCAATCTCAAACTAATCTACAATCAAGATGTTTTGATAATTGCTAATGGTTAGAATAAGGAGCTCTGGTTGCCTCATGTGTAAGAAATTGTTTTGCCAAACCAAAAGTTCGTGGTTAAGATCCACTGACACAAATGAAATCTCTGAAAACCCACTGGAGTGTCAACTATGAGTCTGTTCTGACTCAGTGATAATGAAAGTGAGAGTGAGGGAATGATTGGTAGGTAAAAGTTGGAAAGAAAAGCAGAATTAGTAATTTGAAAATATGCCTTGGTGATAAACATGATGCTGGATATTACGAGATAGGATTCTACAGTATAAACAGCTTATTCATAGAAACCAGTTTTTCCCCAACAATGTTATATACTTTATAGTGTAAGATATACAAAAATCATATCAATTGCATTTCTGGAAAGCTATGGTTGAAAATCTCAATACCTTTAGTCAGGTCAAGATCACAAGCTAACTCTAGAACAGAGTATCAATTACTTACATGCAAGCTCAAGTTGAAGCTAAAGATAAAATAAGCTGAAAAAGTAAAGTGTGACACTGTGTCTGTATCACCTATGTTTACAGACAATCAGGAATAGATTAGATCCAAAAACGTGAAGAATTGTGGGCTCACATCAAGGATAACAGATATTAAAAAGAACATTAAAAAGGCAGAAAATAAATGAAAAGACCAAAACCAATGTCAGAAAAGACATTGAAACTGGAACATAAATTATTTAAAGCAAATATGAGAAATTATGGAGTAAAAAATTGAACAGAAGTTACAAAATAAAAAAATTGAACAGAAGATTTCAAAGAATGATAAGGGAATGTAAAGCAAAGTACTATAATGACATGTGCGCAACAACTTGCAATTAGAAAACAAAATGAAGAACACACTCAGTGTTTCTTGAGCCGAAAGAAATGGGGGGAGAAATCAAGGTTTAGTTGTAATATTGAAAGATTCTATAGATAAAAAAACTGAGCAATGTGTGACGTATAAAAGGAAGATGTGAAAAATTTACTGAGTCATTATACAAATAATAATAATTGGTTGATGTCCAAATATTTTACATCATGTGATAAAAAACCAGTGGTACTTAAGAAAAAAGTCAAAGCTGTATGGATGGTACTAGAGAAAAACAAGGGCCTAGGTACTGATGGAATACTAATTGCTGCAAGGAACAAATTCAATGGTGGAAACCCACTCACTGAGTAGTCCATGCCAAGAAATTGTAAGTCGGCTACATGTCCAATAATCTGAAAGAAATCTATATTCAAACCTATTGTAAAGATGAGAACACAACAGAAGGTAGTTATTATCAAACAGTATCATTAATACCAAATGAATATTAAATTTTGCTGAAGCTAATTGACAGGGAATTGCCAGAAACTCACACTGGATCCCTAAGAAAAGAGATGAAACAAGAAATAGCATTGCTGTTGTCAAATGGATCTTGAAAAAAAAGAATAGTATATCAGAAAGACGTTTTCTTGTGTTTATTGACTATGCATAAACATTTGATTCTTTGAATCATAAAATGTAGATAATATTTCAAACAATGGATTTCCAGGACAATTAATTTTGTGCAAAAGGAACTTGTACGTAGAACAAAAAACAGTTATTAAAATAGAACAAGCTGTTACTGCATGATTTGAAATTAAGAAAAGTGTACATTAAAGTTGTATCTCTCAGCATTCATTCAAACTCTACACTCAGCAAATAATCATAGACACTGAACTATGTAAAAAACATGGCATCAGGATTGGAGGAAGACACATGAACGACCTGTATTATACCGAAGACACAATCATGCTTGTAGGAAGTGAAGAGAACTTGAAGTACTTCCTGAAGAGGAGTAAAAATTACAACCTTTGGTGTGAATTACCCTGCAACATATAATAAAAATGCACACAACTAGAAATATCCTAATAAATGGGAGAAAGATTGAAGCTATTAAGGATTCCAATTTCCTTGGGTTCACAATCACAGCATGCATTAGTAAAGAAATCAAACGATATATTGTATTGGGCAAATCTACTTCCAAGGACTTATTTAAAGTAATAAAGAGCAAGGATGTTATTCTGAGGCCTGTGTCTGACCCAAGCTGTGTTGTTGTTGTTGTT
>NW_006399869.1:3311883-3315808 GCF_000299155.1 Elephantulus edwardii | reverse complement strand
TATGAGCAAGTGCTCTGTTTGTAGCCTAGGAAATAGACCTTCAGCACAAACTGTTTTAAGGTATTTATGGAAGCCGTGCAGGTGCTAGACCCATGATTATCAATAAAACAAGAATTCAGAAGTCTCAGGACATTCCTTGGGATCTACTGAGGCCTTTAAATGGTGGACAGGATGTAATGGTTTGTACGTGGTTTTGCAAATCAGAAATCCTGGTGGTGAATTCTAGTTTTTTCATGCTCACAGATTTGCTATGTATAAAATTCCATTCCCTTGTACAGTGCAAAGGTAACAGTGCTTTCATGAAATTTTTCACAGGATTGAAAGAAATAATATATGCAATGCAACAGACAAGTGTTAAGTGATAAATGGATGCTGGCTATTATTGTACTTGGTTGAAGAGTTTAAAACTGCGCTCATTTCAGGAACATCATCATTTTCCATTTGGTTCTGGAGGAACCATGACCCACAATTCACAATAAAAAGAGAGCACATCTCTTATTGAAACAGAAAAAAAAAATATAGAAATCCTGGAGAGAATGCCTCTATTTGTTATAACAGACTTTTCCATTTCCCTGGATGATGAAAGGTGAAGGATTCTGTAAGTGTTAAATCAGATAAGGGGCAGTTTTCATTTACATTGCTATGATAACTCTGTTTCATGTGTATTCACTCCCAATGTTTTCATTTGAAGTGCAAATATGATTTAGTCCTGATACAGCATGCTCCTGGCTTTATGGCCCCATGTGTTGCTGTATTGTTTATGATTTCTTCTTCTTTTTTTTTTACTTTTTAATAAGAATTCATTGATATATTCCTTTTATCAGAGTTTTCTCATGAATAGACTCCTCTGAAAATCAACAAGTAGTAAATAACAACCCTTTCCTTAGCACACAGGGCAATGAAGAAAGATAGGAGCAGTCTCAGGAAGGAAAGCAAGTCAAGCCTAGACATATTACTAAAACACTCTAAAAAGTGTATGGGAGCAGTGTAATTCCCACGACAATAAAAAGGCTGATTAATTAAAAACTCACTCCTGTCCCTTGCCTGTAACTCTTCATTGTTAGTTTCACCAGCAGCAAAGCTATATTGTAATTCTCCAATTTCAAGAGATTGCTGAACAAAATGTTTTAATTGAAAAGAGCAGCTTCTGAATCATCAACCAGCACCAATCAGCTGATAATAACAAAAAAGCAGACATTTGATGTGTATAGGCAATTATACATATGCTTACTTTTTTAGCATTAAATCAAGCTTACATAATTTATCACTTTTATTTCTAGCACTAGATCCTTAATACATTCAAATTTCATGGTAATAAGTATTCCAAGTAAGGCTTTTCTGCTTAGGCTGCTTTCAAAGGGTATTATTTTAAATAGAAAAAAAAAAGAGTCTACCATTTTATTAAAGAAATCAAGAAATTCCAAGTATGAAGAAAAAAAAGAAACTTCAAATATGGAATTAAAAAAATAAAAGACACAACTTAGAAGTAGTAAAAATAAATACATGTTAGAGTCTTGATAAAATGATGGATTAATAACAATTGTGACAGTGTTCACAACTGAAGTCACTTGGAGAAGAGATTAATCCTTTTAATAGTGCTTCTTATTTGCCTGAAAGTCATTACTTTTAGCAGAACAATTGGAGGGCATTCCAGAAAATCTTACTTTACAGAGATACTCCATACTGTCCATGGCATGCTTTCAGTTCAGTCCCAAACGGTAATCCTTATTACCAAAGGGGTGAGGGGGAATCAAACATATTTTCTTGAACCTTTCTCTTCTTGTTCTACAGACTACTTCTTGTTAAAGTGTATTTCAGTGGGCTCAACTACAGCAATGATTGTGAGATTGGCACAGGATCAAGTGCACATTATTTTATCACATTATTTTCAGGACTGTTGTGGCTATTAGGTGCTATCAAGAGTACTACAGCTCATAGTGACCCTATGAACAATAGATTTGAACATTGCCCTATTTTGTGCCATCCACACCATCTCTGATATGACAGAGCCCACTGTTGAAATCACTGGGTCAATCCATCCTGATGGGTGTTTCTCTCTCTTTAAAGATTTTTTTAAGACACTGAGCTATGTACTTTGAGCTTGGAACTGAACTCAAACTTCATGGAAAGACTTGCAGTCAAATAATGCACAGATCAATAAGGTGAATACTAACACTAGGGTAGTGTTCAGTCCCTGGCATAAACAAGCACATAGGATTTCAAGAGTAGTGTTTATCCAAGGATAAAATTTAGAGAGTAGGAGGGCAAGGATAGAAGGATCATGGGAACAAGACCCACAAAGAGATAGTGGGAAGACTGGCAATACCCTGTGGAGGAGGTAGTCAGTGTCATAAAAGCAAATACATATGAGTGGCTGAATGGAATTCCAGTGTGCTCTGTAAACTTTTACTTAAATAAAAATTAAAGCTTTAAAAGATAATTTAGATTGCAGATTTAAATATAAAAAAAAATGAACAATAAAGCTTTAGGAGAAATGACAGAGAAATGGGAAATACAGACTCATCAGAAAAGTACAGAAATTTTAATGAAAGAAAAGAATGAGTAAGTATAAAGAGAACAAAAAGAATGGGAAATAAAATACTGCTACACTCCCAGAAGTCCCATTATGTGGCCAGATTCTACTCTCTTCCTTCTCATTGATCACTGCCTTAAATTTAGAGTCTTTAATTTCCTCTATCTTTTCCTCAACCACTTAAACATTCCTAAAACTACAATTTTAAGGAACTGCACTGCCAACCCTTAGGCACATGGTTCAAATTCACCAGTTGCTCTGGGGACAAAAGAAGTGCAATCTCCTCCCATGTGATTTTTTTTCCCCTCTGAAAACTTGCTGGAGGGTCAGCTATGGGTTAATTCCAACTTGACAGTCCATAACAATAACAACAAAACTACACTTTAGGAGTTCCTGGGTTATACAAACACATAAGTGCTTAAATACTAACCAAAAGATACATTAGAATCCACTCAAATATGTCTCAGAAGAAAAGCCTGTTCATCTCCTTCAGAAAAGTAAAGCCATTGAAAACCTTATGGAGCACAAATCTACTCAGAAAGGCACAGGATCTTTATGAGTCAGAATCGATAGAGCAGTAGCTTTTTTTAAAAAAAAAAAAAGTATAGATTTATCTTTTTTTAAAAAGTCATGTTGTTTTTGAATACCGTCCAGTCGGAACTAATCCATAGCTGACCCTCCAGTGAGTTTTCAGTGGCAGTTAATTGCATGGGAGGAGACTGCCCATTCTTCTCCCGCAGAGTAGCTGGTGGATTCAAACCACTTGCATCTGGGATTCCAGTGTAGGTTCTTATGACTAGGCCACGAGAGCTTCTTTAAAAGTAATGCAAGCAGAATCAAATCAATGTGTAAGTCTCTGTTTTCTCTTATTTGATATTCTCCATGAAAGACTTTGGAGCAAAATGAGCTGCTATTTCTTTTTATTGCTAAAAAATATTACAATCTCTGCATGTTGTTATTATTGTTCTGTGCTATTGAGTTGCCTGTGACTCCTAGTGATCCTTTGCTACGTACAATAGCTCTGAACTCTGCTCTATCCTGAGGCAGTCTCACTGTCTTTGGCGCCTACCCCCTTTATCCCAATTACTGGGTCAATCTATGTCATCTGGGGGTCTTCCTCTCTTGCGCTTATTCCATCCTTCCAAACATGATATCCTTCTCCAGGGACTGATCCCTCCTTGCAACATGCCCAAAGCATGTCAGGTGGAGCTTCAAAATTTTTGCCTCCAAGTAGCAGCCTGGTTTCACTCTCCGAGATAAACCTGATTGTTCCTTAGCAGTCTATGTTATATTAAATATTCTTCTCTAGCTCCACAACCCAAAGGCATCAAATCTTCTTCTGTTATCTTTGGTCATTGTCCAGCTCTCTGATGTATAATTATGCCTGGATCC
>NW_006399869.1:3300285-3304803 GCF_000299155.1 Elephantulus edwardii | reverse complement strand
CTCATAGAGGGCCTTCCTCTCCTGCGCCGTCCCTCCACCCTCCCAAGCATGATGTCCCTCTCTAAGGACCGGTCTCTCCTCACAACATGTCCAATTTCTTCACATGCCTGTGATATTTGGACAATGAATAAAGACCGGAGAAGGATTGATGCTCTTGAACTGTAGTGCTGGTGAACAATATTGAATAAACCACAGAATTTCAGAGGAACAATGAAATCTGTTAGATGAAGCACAGGCAGAATTTTCCCTGGATACAAGGATGATGAGACTTTGTCTCACATACTATCGGCATGATACTGTTGTTTTTGTTGTTATGTGTCATAATATCAACTGCATATACTCATAGCGACCCCATGAGCCATATCTCTGAACCCCACCTTATCCTGAGCCAGTCTCAATTGCCTACAACACAAATACCCCAGGTACTGGGTCAATTCATCACCTTCAAGGTCGACCTCTCATGCACTGTTCCTCCATTCTTCCAAGCATGATGTTCTTCTCTAGGACTGGTCCCTCTTGGCAACATGCACAAAACATATGAGAGGTAGCTTCAAAATCCTTGCCTCCAAAGAGTAACTAGGTTTTACCCTCTCTGGGTCAGACCTGTTTGTTTTCTTGGCAGTCTGTGTTACGTTCAATACTCTTCTCCATACTCTTCTCCAGCACCACAACTCAAAGGCATAGATTCTTCTTCTGTCAGCCTTGCTCATTGTCTAGCTCTCTAATCCCTAGCAAGTGAATGCAAAGACCATGACTTAGAGCAGGTACACCTTAGTCTCTAGCTTGATATCATTGCTTATGAGCACTCTGGAGAAGTACCTGACTGCAGATTTTCCCAAAACAATTTGTCTTTTTTTTTTAAAAAATTTTTGTGTGTGTGTGTGTGTGTGTACCGTCAAATCAGATCTGACTGGTACAGGAGATTGCCCCTCCTTCTCTGGCAGAGTATCTGGGGGACTCGAACCACATATCCCTGAGATTGCAGTGCAGCTTCTCACCACTAGGCCACCAGAGCTCCCCTTGGCACCCGTAGCCAGGAAATTAAAAGATGTATTGCGATGGGAAAGTCTGTTGTAAGTGACCTCTTCAAACTTCTGAAGAGCAATGGTGTCTCTCTGGAGACTAAGCTGCCTCTGATACAGGCTATGGTCTTCACAATCACTTGTTATGCATCAGAGAGTTGGGCAATGACCAAGGAGGATAGAAGGAGAATTGATGCCTTTGAGCTGTGGTGCTGGAGAAGAGTATTGAGAGTATCATGGACTGCTAGGAAAACAAACAGATTCATCCTGGAAAGGGTTAAACTGGGTGACTCCTTGGAGGCAAGGACTCTGAGGCTCCGTCTAACATACTTTGGACATGTTGTGAGGAGAAACCGGTCCTTGGAGAAGGACATCATTTTTGGGAGGGTGGAGAGACAGCGCAGCAGGGGAAGGCCCTCTTTGAGGTGGATTGATTCAGTGACTGGAGTAATCAGGATGGGTGTGTCAGAGACAGTGCAATTGGCACAGGACAGAGCAGAGTTTAGGGCTGTTGTACATAGGGTCTCTATGAGTCGCAAGCGACTCGACGGCACATAACAACAAAAACAATAACAATTTATCTTTTGATTTTTTGACTGATGGTGCCAAGAGTGCTGATTGTGGACCCAAGCAAGCTAAAATTGTTAACAATCTCAATCTCTTCTCCATCTGTCATGGTGCTGCCAATTGGTCCAGTGATGAGATATTTGTTACTAGGAGGAATCAATGCATTAACAAGGTTGTCATGTTTCAGGGAGAGAGAAGACTCTCCGCAAGATTGTTACAGTGGCTGCACTAAAAGACTCAAACATAATAGGGATCATACAGAGATGCAGAACTTGGCAACATATTATAATTTCTTTTTATTACACATTGGGTGACATAAGTCAGAACCAGATCAGTTGCACCTAACAATAATGATACTGAACGTCTCTCTTGTGTTTCACTACAATCTGAATTTCCTTTTTGGTAAAAATTCTTGCTCAAATATATTGGTTTCTTTTGGTGTTTCTTCCTTTTCATTATTAATATTTTTAATGTTGTTGTGTTGTAATGTGCCGTCAAGTCACTTGTGACTCATAGTGACCCCATGTATAAGAGCCCTAAATCCTGCTCTATCCTGTGCCAACCTCATTGTCTCCAACACACCCACTCTCGTTACCCCAATCACTGAATAGATCCATCTCATCATGAGTCCTCCTTTCCTAGGCTGTCTCTCTACTCTTCCAAATATGATATCCCTCTTCAAGGACTGGTCCCTCCTTGCAGCATGCCCAAAGTATGTCAGACAAAGCTTTAGAATCCTTGACTCCAAGGAGCAGCCCAGCTTCACCCTCTCCAGGACAAACCTGTTTGTTCTCCTAGCAGTCCATGTTATATTCAACACTCTTCTCCAACACCACAACTCAAAGGCATCAATTCTGTTTCTATCATCCCTAGTCACTGTCCAACTCTCCAATACATAGCATGCAGTTGCAAAGACTGTAGCCTGGATCAGATGCACCCTAGTCTCCAGCCTGATGTTGCTCTTCAGTACTCCGCAGAGTTCCCTGACAGCTGACTTTTCCAATGCAATTAGTCTCTTGATTTCCTGGCTGCTGGTACCAAGAGTGTTGATTGTTGAGTCAAGTAAACTAAAACTGTTAACTATCTCGATCTCTTCACCATCCATACTGATGATGCCAATTGGCACAGTGGTGAGAATCTTTGTTTTCTTGATGTTGAGCTTCTATCCGTACAGAAGACTGCAGTCCTTGACCTTCTGCAACAAGCGCTTCAGGTCCTCCTCAGTTTCAGCAAGCTGGGTTGTGTCATATGCATAAAGCCGATTGTTGATGAATCTTCCTCCAATCCTGATGCAACATTCCTCCTCGTACAGGCCAGAGTCCTGGATAATCTGTTCTGCATACAGATTGAAAAGGTATGAAGACCAAGTACATCCCTGGTGAACTCCTTTTCCAATTTTGAACCATGCAGTGTCTCCTTACTCTGTTCTGATGACTGCCTCTTGGTCCAAGTATAGGTTTCACATAAGCACAATCAATAGTACACACACACACACACACACACACACACACACACACCCTTGGTAGCCTAGTGTCAAGAAGCTAATTCCAATTCCAAAGAAGATGAGGTTCAATTCCACCAGCTACTCCGTGGGAGGAAAATAAATGGGCAATTTCCTCCTGTGTTATTAACTGCCTCTGAGAATCTGCCGAAATGTCAGCTATAGATTGGTTCTGACTGGATGGTACACAACAACAACAAAAACATTATATAATACACTTTAGTAGTGTTGTTGTTGTTATCTGCCATCGAGTCATTTGCGACTCATAATGACCCTATATACAACAGCCCTCTATCCTGCTCTATCCTGTGCCAATCTTATTTTCTCTGACACATCTACCCAGTCGCTGAATCAATCCATCTCCTTGAGGGTCTTCTTCTCTTGTTCTGTTCTTGTTCTGTCCCTCCACCCTCCCAATCATGACGTCCTTGGAAATGGTCTGGTCTGTCCTTGCGACATGTCCTAAGTATGTCAGATGAAGCTTCAGAATCCTTGCCTTCAAGGAGCAACCTGGTTTCATCCTCTCGATTGTGAACCTGTTTGTTTTCCTATATGTCCATGGTATAATCAATACTCTTCTCCAGTATCACAGCTCAAAGACATCAATTCTCCTTCTATCCATTCTCAAGCTTTCTGATGTATAGCAAGTAATTGCAAAGAACATGGCCTGAATCAAGCACACCTTCGTCTCCAGACTGACATCATTGTTCCTCAGTAATTTTGGAGAGGTCTCTGACAGCAGACTTTCTCAATGCAAGTCATCTTTAATTTCCTGTCTGCTAGTACCAAGAGTGTTGATGGTGGAGCTTAGCAAACGAAAGCTCTTAACAATCTTAATCTGTTCATCGTCTATCATAATGCTGTCAATTGTCCCAGTGGTTAGAATCTTTGTTTCGTTTTTTTTTTCCTTCAACTTGTTTCCTCTGACAGAATACAAGACAGACATTTGCTTTACCTGAGTTTTCAAAGGACATATCCGTTGCCCCAATTGAATGACCAATAGAATAGTTGTTTTCTTGATGTTGAACTTCAGTCCATATTTAAGCCTGCAGTCCTTGACCTACTGCAGCAAGCACTTCAGGTCCTTTTCAATTTCAGCAAGCAGGATTGTGATGGCAGCATGAGAAACTGACAGCAATTTAATGTGTTCAGAATCACAGAAGCCCAGAAGGCTTGAGTTATAAGCCATTCATATCAAGGGCAAGATAGGGGAGAAAGGTGTTGAATGGGATAGGTGGGAGTAGAAGAGAATGCTGGTGGAGCAGGGAAAGGGGTGGGTAGAAGCATGCATGTAACAGGCAGGAACAACACTGAATCTATTGATTATTTCTATAACTGGGTAAATACCTTTCATTTGTTCTTTTCTGTGAAATGTTTGTCAGATACTGTTCTAAATCTAAGCATTCAAATTTAGATAGACTAGGAAGA
>NW_006399869.1:3284411-3298440 GCF_000299155.1 Elephantulus edwardii | reverse complement strand
GGTTTGTGTGGGGAGAAGGGTGCAACAATGAATGAATGGAATTCCAAAATCTCTGTAGATGTTCATTGAAATGAAAAATGAACAACCTAAGTTTAACAAAAAAAAAACAAAAACAAGGAATCTCTACATAGTTTAAAACTACTGAGAGTATATCTTGTTTGTAGGTTTTTCAGGATGCTTGGAAGACTGTTCATGTTGTGGATTAGGGTTTCTAGTGTTCTTCCAAGCTGTTCTCTAATGAAGTTTATAGTATTTGGTTTTAGTTCTAGGTCCTTGATCTACTTTGAATTGGTTTTTGTGTATAGTGTGAGGTGTGGGTGGGTCTTGTGTGAGTTTTCAGCACATAGTTTTCCAATTTTGCCAACACCATTTATTAAAAAAGGCTGTCTTTTCCCCACTTGACTGATTTCACCTTCTTGTAAAAAATCAGTTGACTATAGGTAGATAGGCTGATTTCTAGGTTCTCAAATATGTTCCATTGATCTATGTGTCTGTTATTGTACCAATACCTTCACTGTCTTGACCACCATGGCAGTGGAGTTGGATTTGAAATCAGAGAGTGAGATGCCCCCTACCTTGATTCTCTTTTTAAGGAATGTTTTGCTTAGGCATGGTCTCTTTCCATTCCAAGTGAAATTGGAGATTGCCTTTACCATCTCATTGAAGAATGGAATTGGTATTTGTATTGGGATTGCATTGAATGTGTAGATTGTCTTTGGTAGGATTTTTATTTTCCCAACATTGAGTCTTCCTATCCAAGAACAATGTATATTCTTCCATTTCTCCAGGTCTCTTTTTGTTTCCTATAGTAAAGTTTTATAATTTTCTTTGAGTTGATCTTTTTTGTTTCTAGTTAGATAAAATAGATGAATGGGACCTTCTAAGAATCAATCCCTATGCACATCCAAAAACTTCTCTTCTTCAACAGGGTAAAAAGGAAAGTTATACAATGGGAAAAATATTTGGTAATAACATGTCTGATAAGAAACATATATAAAATTTATAGAATATTCCAGCACTTCAACAAAATAAAAGTAAACAACCCAACTACAAAATGATCACAGGATATGATCAGACACTTCACCAAAGTCATTCAGATTGCTAACAAACACATGAAGAAATGTTCAAAATCCCTAGCTCTAAGAGAGATGCAAATCAAAACAACTGTGAGATATCATCTCATGCCAGTAAGAATAGCATAATTCAACAGAGCAGCAAAAACAACAAACGCTGGTGAGTTTGTGGAGAAACTGGAACCCTTATTCACTGTTGGTGGGAGTGTAAAATGATGAACCACTGTGAAAGGCAGTATGGAGCTTTCTCAAGAAGTTGGAAATAGAAATACCATTTGACTCAGTAATTCCATTACTGGGAATAAACCCTAAAAACACCAGAACTGCCACCCAAGCAGATATATGCACACCCATGTTTATTGCTGCTTTGTTCACAATAGCAAAGGGATAGAAACAACTAAAGTGCCCATCAACAAACAAATGGATAGAGAAGCTATGCTATATACACACAATGGAATGCTATGCAGCTTTGAAAAACAAGTTACCCTGGAGGACATTATGTAAAGTGAAAAGTCATAAAAGGACAAATACTGCATAATGTCACTGTTGTAAAACAGGACTGACATTGAGGCTGGGGGAAAACTAAGAAAGGGAGATAAATAATGTACACTGCATGGAAACAGATGAGGGAAAGAACGGCTTACAAAGGGATATACGATTAGGTATTATTTGTATGATAACAGTACAGAATAAGAGCTGCATTGCAAAGTGGATTGGGGTGGGGGTGGGGAATTGTACAACAATGATTTTTTTTTCAAAGAGAAAAGCAAACTGGGGGAAGGCAGGGAGGAAAATGTGCAACAATGAATGAATGGAAATCCAAGTTCTCTATAAACTTACTTCAAAATGATAATTAAAAAAATTAAAAAAGGGAGTGTGCCAAAGTTGTATTCTCTCTCCATACCTATTCAGTCTGTAAACAGAAGAAATTATTTGAGAAGCTGGACTCTATGAAGAGGAATGTGGCATCAGGATCAAAATGAGACTCATCAATAGCCTGTCTTATGCAGATGACACAACCTTGCTTGCTGAAAGTGAGTCCTTGAAGCACTTGTTGCAGATAATCAAAGAATATAGCCTTCACCGTGGATTTTATCTCAATGTCAAGAAAACAAAGATTCTTACTACCAAATTATAGGCAACATCATGACAGATGGTTAAAAGGTTGTCAACAAATTCATCTTACTTGGATCCACAATTACCCTTGGTACCAGAAGTCAGGAAATCAGAAGATGTATTGCAGTGGGAAAATCTTCAGTTAGGGACCTTTCCAAATAATTGAAGAATAATGATGTGAGTTTGAGGACTAAGGTGAATCTAATTCAAGTCACAGTCTTTCCAAACAATGATGCATCGGAGAGCTGGACAATGACAAAGAATTGACGCCTTCACCCTGTGGTGTTAGGGAAGAGGAGTGAACATCCCATGGACTGCCAAAATAATAAACAGTATGTCTTGGAGAGGGTGAAGCCAGAGTGCTCTTTGAATGAAAATATGATGAGACTTCATCTCACATGTTTTAGGTATGTTATTAGGAAGGGCTAATCTCTGGAAGGAACATGATACTTGGAAAGGTGGAGAGTAAGCACAGGAGAGGAAAACCCTTGATCAGGTAGATTGGCACCATGACTGTCACAATGAACTCTACTGTATCAGGAAGTGTGAGGATGGCACAGGATAGGACAGGGTTCAAATCTATCATTTATAGGGTTGCTATAGGTTGTCAATTGGCTCAGTGTCAAGAAGACAAAGATTCTCACCACTGGACCAACTGGCAGCATCAGGATGGATGGTGAAGAGATAGAGATTGTACACAGCTTTAGTTTGCTTGGCTCCATAGTCAACAGTTTTGGCACCAGCAGCCAGGAAATTAAAAGGTGCATTGCCATGGGAAAGTCTGCTGTTAGGGGCCTCTCCAAAGTACTCAAGAGCAATGGTGTCTCTCTGGAGACTAAGCTGTGTCTGATACAGGCTTTGGTCTTCCCAATCACCACTTGTTATGCATCAGAGAGTTGGACAATGACCAAGGAGGATAGAAGGAGAATTGATGCCTTTGAGCTGTGGTGCTGGAGAAGATTATTGAGAATACCATGGACTGCTAGGAAAACAAACAGATTTGTCCTGGAAAGGGTTAAACCAGTGGCTCCTTGGAGGCAAGGATTCTGAGGCTCCGTCTAACATACTTTGGACATATTGTGAGGCGAGACCGGTCCTTAAAGAGGGACATCATGCTTGGGAGGGTGGAGGGACAGCGCAGGAGGGGAAGGCCCTCTATGAGGTGGATTGATTCAGTGACTGGGATAATTGGGATGGGTGTGTCAGAGACAGTGCGAGTGGCACAGGAGAGAGCGGAGTTTAGGGCTGTTGTACATAGGGTTACTAGGAGTCGCAAGCGACTCGATGGCACATAACAACAACAACAACAACAACAACAACAACATAGGTTATATTTGACTTGATGGCACCTAACAACAATAAAATAGAAAATTTTTAAAATATATTTTCCAAACTTTTTTCTCCAGGTTTGTGAATTATATTTTTGTTCTTCAATGATATATTTTGGGGAATAAAAGTTCTTATCTATTTGTTCTTTGATGTCTGTGTCTTTATGGCCTTTTCTATGTCTTCTCTTTCTCTAATAATATTGTGATAATCAAAAGCTAACCTTTTAATGAAGTAAAATTTATAAATTTGTTTTCTGAACTGGTGAAGAGTATTGAATACACCAGGGATTGCCTGCCAATAGAGCAAACATATCTCTCCAGGAAGAGGTGTAGTCAGTTTGCCTTTTGAAGCAAAGATAGTGAGACTTGGTCTCATATCTTTGAAAATTTTGGCCAAAAGGACTGGACCTGGGAAAAGATAATCATGTTTGGAAAATTAGAGAGTCACAGAGAAGAAGATCCTTAATGAGACGGATTGACACAGTATGATGCAGTTTCAACCTGTTGGAGTTGACTCAGCAGTATGTGACAAACACAACACAATACATTGTTTACATGGTATTATTTAAGAACTATCTTCCCACCACTAAGATCAAGCAGTTTGTTTCCTCTGCTGTTGTTATGTGCCATCAAGTCACTTGCTACTCATAGTCACCTCTCTGAATTCTGTCCTATAGTTTCCTCTATTAACTTCTAGACGGTCTATAGTGGTGTGGGGTTTTGTGTGTGTGTGTGTGTGTGTGTGTGTGTGTGTGTGTTTTAATTTAAAACACTTGTGAGTAATTTGTATCCTAGATTAGATACTGGTCATGTATCCAACTTCTGTATCCAGAGAAGAAACATTATATTCATTGGGCTTGGAATGAGCAAGCGGAAAGGAAACATGGTTTTTGAGTGTATTAATTACTTTTTTCCAGCACTATGAACATTAGTTGACAATTTGTTTACACCTATCTTTGATTAATGTTAGCTTCTCTCCCAGCTAAAATGCTTCTTGTTCTTATTAGTGTTTAAAAATAACTTTTGTTCTGAATGCATAAATTATGCATAAAAGAGCAAGAAGGGTGGAGAGAATTCTAGTAATTTTTTTATATGTCATGGCCAGAACAAGGTATTTTAAAATTCTTTCTGCCGTCTATTAGCTGGCCTTAGTTTCTCTAACTTATTAACTTTCAAAGTTATAAATCTGTATATTAATTAGTTTCTTAAATATTAGATTATTTTTACCTGTGCTTTTTATTTTAGTGATTATAATGAAGAAAATCTAATAAGGTGGAGATTATTTAGAGTATCATCATGGTTATTTAATTTTAAATTATTCTTTCTTTCAAGATGTGTTTTATAAAGTTTTATATGTTCTTTAATATATAACGTGTTGTTGTGGATCCAAGTAAAATGAAGTTCTCTACCATTTCAGTCTTTCCTCTGCCATGACGTTGCTGATTGCACTCGTTGTGAAGCTTTATGTTTACTTTGTCTTGAGGTGTAAGTCAGCCATACCAGTGAGTTTCTGAAGTTTGTTGTGTTTGGGGTTTGTTTGTTTTTTTTTTTTAGTTTAATCAATAAGTGATGGGTTTGTTGTTTTTATTAGTTTTTAATTTTAGCAGTTATTTTTTTAATTGTCTAAAAAAATTGCATAATCTGCATATAGGTTGTTGATGAATTTTCCTCTAACCCTGATACCAAAATCTTTTTTGTATAATATACGGTCTCGATTATATAAGGGATCTCTGATGGCCTATTGGTAAGAAGCTGTGCTGCGATCCCAAAGGCACATGATTTGAATTCACCAGTTGCTCCACAGGAGAAGGATGGGCAGTCTCCTCCCATTCAATTAACTGCCCCTGATAACCCAGTGTAGGGTCAGCTATAAGCCACTTTCAACTCAGCCGTACACAAAACTAAATTGTATGTTCAGCATACAGACTGAATAGGTATAGTGAAAGGTAACTCTTTTTACCATTAGGGATAAAAAGCTTTATTGTTATTTTGAGGAGGAAAGAGAAATGAGTAAATTTTATTCGTTATATCTAGGGTTACTGTGATGCTATAAATCAGAGCCTATTCAAAGGTATTTGACAGCAAGAAGTTATTGTTATTTTTTTGTCATTTTTCTTTGTATATTGTTGTTGTTATGTGCTCTCGAGTCACCTGTGACTCATAGCAACCCCATACACAATAACTTGGAACCCTGCTTTATCCTAAGCCAATCTCACTGTCTTTGACTCATTGGCCCCATTGTCCCAGTCACTCTGTCAATCCATTTCATCCAGGGTCTTCCTCTCTTGCACTGTCCCTCCATTCTTCCACGCATGGTGTCCTTCTTCACAGACTTGTGTCTCCAGCCAACATGTCTAAAATATGTGAGATGAACCTTAGAAATCCTTTCCTCCAAGGAGCAAATAGGTTTTACCATATCTAAAACAGACTTGTTTGCTCTCCTGTCTGCCCATGGTATGTACAAGACTGTTCTCCAGTACCACAACTCAAAGGCATCGATTCTTCTTCTGTCATCCTCATTCATTGTTCAACTCTGATACATGGCAAGTAATTGCAAAGAACATGGTCTGAATTAGGTGCACTTTAGTCTCCAGACTGACATCCTTGCTCTTCATCACTCTTTCCCAATGCAATTTGTCTTTTGATTTTCTGACTGCTAGTGCTAAGAGTGTTGTTTGTGAAACCAAGCAAGTTGAAATTTTTAACAATCTCAATCTCTTCTCCATCTGTCATGATGATGCTTAATGGCTCAGTGGTGAGAATCTTTGTTGTCTTGATATCAAGCTTCAATCCATTTTGGAGACTGCAGCCCTTGACCTTCTGCAGCAAATGTTTCAGGTTCTCCTCTGTCTCAGCAAGTAAGGTTGTGTCATCTGCATAATAGGTTGTTAATGAGTTTTCCTCCAATTTTGATGCCACATTCTTTCTCAAAAAGCCCAGCCTCCTGAATGATATGTTCTGTACATAGATTGAAAAGATATGGAGACAGGATGTATCCCTGCCTGATATACTCCTTTCCTGATTTTTCAACCATGCAGTGTTTCCTTGCTCTCTTCTGATGATTACTTCTTGGTCCAAATACAGGTTTCACATGAGCACAGTCAAATGTTGTGGGATCCTAATTCTTCTTAAAGTTACCCATAATTTGTTAGGATCCACACAGTCAAATGCCTTTGTATTGTCAATGAAACACAATAGTAATTCCTCTGCTAGTCTCTGGTTTCAGCTATTTTTGTTTAACACTTTAAAATTGGATATTTTTTCAGTTTAAGATCTTTTAGAGAAAAGACACAGGAAAAAGATGGACAATCTCCTTCTGTGTGATTGACTGCCTCTGAAAATCTGTCAGAGAGTTAGCTATGGGTCTTTTTCCACTCACAATGAAATAGACAAGATAGATTACTATCTTTAAGATTTCATTAATTCTTTATTTACTTGAACTTTACCACAACTTTCTGACCTGTGATCCTATGCCCAATGTAGTCTGCATTGTATCTAAATATCATCTTGAAAGAAGCATGTGTAATTTTGGTGAACTTGATTTCTAGTCTTTAAATTCCTTGATATCCACTTATACTTCTAAATGGGTTTTGTTGTTGTTGTTCTCAAAGTGTAAACTACCTTTCATATAGCCTTTAAAATTATGGTCTAACTTGAAAATTAGCTGTAATCTTCTAATCAGCTCCTCAATAGTTCCTCTCTGTCCTAGTCTACTTTAGTCTAATACTCTACTCCAGACAAACTTGTTTCCCTTTGGCCACATATTTCACTGGCTTGCATTTTCCCCCATTCTGCCCTTAAAAATGGCACAGACTTCTCTCTTCCTTTGTTACACTGAATCCTTTTTACAGTTCAGGACACTTTCTCTTCTAGAATTTGTTATAAGTGTATCATTATATTAGCAAGTAATGCCTGATCAAATTTTATTTAAGAATTCACTCTTGCTGCACTGCAATCCCAGAGGTACGTGGTTCGAACCCACTAGATGCTCTGCTGGAGAAGGGGGGGCAATCTCCTCCTGTACCAGTCAAATTCGATTTGACAACACATACAAAAAATAATAAAATAAAATAAAAAAGAATTCACTCTTGAACTCATTTAAAAGAAATCACACGAAGTTTTCACACTGATACATAAACATAGTTGTTGCTTTGTGTCATTGAGTCGCTTGCGACTCATAGCGACCTTATGTACAAAAGCTCTGAAGCCTGCCCTATCTTGAGCCACTATCCAACATACCTACCCCTATTTTCCCAGTTACTGTATGGAGGCATCTCACCTGGAGTCTTCCTCTCCTGTGCTGTCCTTCCACCCTTCCAAGCATGATGTCATTCTCCAAGGACTGGTCCCTCATGGCCACATGTCCATAGTATGTGAGACAGAGCTTCAAAATCCTAGCCTCCAAGGAGAAACTAGGTTTCACCTTAAAACAGACTAATTTGGATTTTTGGCAGTGCTTAGAAAATTCAAGACTCTTCTCCAACACCCAAACTCAAAGGCATTGATTCTTCTTATATCATCCTTAGTCAATGACCAGCTTTCTGATGCATAGCAAGTAATTGCAAATACCATGGCCTGGGCACGCCTTAGTCTCTAGACTAGCATTGTTGTTTCACAGTACTCTGGAAAGGTCCTGACAGCAGATTTTCCCAATGCAATTCATCTTTTGATTTCCTGACTACTGATGCTAAGAGTGTTGATTGTGGAGTTGAGCAAACTGTAATTGTTAACAACCTCAATCTCTTCTCCATGCATCATGGCGCTGCCAAATGGCCCAATGGTGAAAGTCTTTGCTTTCTTGATATTGAGCTTCAATCTATATTGAAGACCACAGTCCTTTACCTTCTGCAGCAAGGACTTCAGGTCCTCCTCAGTTTCAGCAAGCAAGGTTGTGTCATCTTCATAACGTATATTGATGAGTCTTCCTCCAATCCTGATACCGTATTCCTCTTCATAAAGCTGAGCCCCACAAATTATCTGTTCTGCATACAGACTGAAAAGGTATGGAGACAGGACACATCCCTGATATACTCCTTTCTTGATTTTGAACAATGCAGTGTTTTTTTGCTCTGTTCTGATGACTTCTTCCTGGTCTAAATATAAGTTTCACATGTGTAAAGTTAAATGTCTGAGATTCCCATTCTCTTCAAGGTTAACCATAATTTGTTTTGAACTACTCAGTTAAATGCCTTTTCATAGTCAATGAAACATAGATAGTTATTCCTCTGGTACTCTTTGCTTTCTGCTAAGATCTATTGGACATTGCCAATAATGTCTCTAGTACCATAACCTCTTCTAAACATAGCTTGTTTTTCTGGTAGTTCTCTGTTAAGGTACCGTTCCAGTCAATTTTGGATAATCTTTAGCAGGATTTTTCTTGCTTGTGACATTGTTAGATAATTTTCACACTCTGTTGTTTCACCTTTTTTTTTAAATGGGAATAATTATGGATTTCTTCCAGTCAATTAGGTATCACTGTTTTGTTAGGTGTTGTTGAGATGATCTTGGTTATATTAATGCCATAGAACAGAGTAGAACTACCCTAAAGAGCCCAGACTATAATCTCTATAGAAGCAATTCGCCAAGTCTTTATTCCTCAGAACCAGAGGAGGGGCTTGAACTGTCAAAACTTTCTGTTAGTAACTGAGCCTTTAACTGTTATACTACCAGAGCCGCATGTTAACTATTATTTAGTCCACTATCCTCATTTTGCTGAACCTTTCCAGACTTCAGTTTCTTACATACTTAAAGGGGAAAAATAATATAACCCTGAAGTGAACATAAGGTATAAAAATAAAACCCAACACATAAAGACTTGATAATTGGAAGCTGTTATTATTCAAGTTTATTGGATATTACCTAGTGGAGATGTATGCACAGGATGGATAAAACTATTTACAAATTATTCTTTTAAAGAAAAAAAAAACTAATGCAAGGAGATAAGCTGGTTTTGATACTGATGTTTACTCATTTCATCTTATATTTTTAGTATAAAAATAAACATTTAAAAAGACCTTTTTAAAAGGTGAAAGTAGACGAACTGAAGATGATGTTATGCCAAACAGTTAGTAAAAATTGATTTTTATAAAATTTGTCACCAGTTTGTTTCCTCTTGACATTTGGGGAAAATGCAATATTTAGCTTACTTGCTTTTACAAACTTCTAAGCTAGTAGTTTAGATGATTTAGACTATTGACAAAAATAAGTAAACAATGCTATTACTCAATTATTCACTGGTACAGAACAAATTTAAAAGTCCACATATTTTTGAGGGTCATTTACTTCTAGATTTAAATCCTGTTACCTCTTATGGGCATTCAGTGTATTCATTTGTAATTTTATAAGACGATGTAGAGGAGAAAAGCATCTGGCAAAAGGCCTAGAGTCAGATGCATATTTTAGTGAAGTATTCTCAGGGGACAGTTTTTATCAACACATGCCTCACTC
Organism: Elephantulus edwardii; assembly: GCF_000299155.1. Lineage (NCBI taxonomy): Eukaryota > Metazoa > Chordata > Mammalia > Macroscelidea > Macroscelididae > Elephantulus > Elephantulus edwardii. The sequence goes on along the minus strand of NW_006399869.1, from coordinate 3,288,476 downwards.
CTACTTCCCTTAGGAGTATAAAAAGTACAAAAGTATCTCTTATGATAATCAGTGAATCTACATATTGGACCTAGTTGTTGTTGTTAGGTGCCATCGAGTCGAGTATGACTATGAACAAAGGGTCTGAACTCAGTCTTGCCTGTGCCATCCTCAAACTTGGTGACACACAAGAGCCCATTGCAGCAGTCACCATGTCAGTCACCTGGTTAATGGTCTTCCTCTCCTTTGCCGACCCTCCACCCTTCCTACCATCATGTCCCTCTCCAAGGAATAGCATCTCCGAGCAATATGTCCAAAATATGTGAGTCAAAGCCTCATCTTTCTTGCCTCCAAAGAGCACTCTGGCTACACCCTCTCCAAGACATATCTCTTCATTCTTTTGGCTGTCCATGGGATGTTTAGTGCTCTTCTTCAAAACCACAGCTCAAAAGTGTCAACTTTTTCTCTGGTATCCTTATTCATTGTCCAGTTCTCAGATGTATAGCTATTAATCAGAAAGAGTATGGCCTGAATCAGACTCACCTTATTCCACAAACTGACATCACTACTCCTCAATAATTTGGAAAGGTCCCTGCCTGCAGATTTCCCTGGTGCAATGTGTCTCCTTATTTCGTGACTGCTCATACCAAAGATGTTAATTGTGAATCTAAGCAAGAGAAGCTGTTGACAGTTTCAATCTCCTTTCCATCCATCATGATACTGCCTATTGGTCCAGAGGCAGGGGTTGGGGGGGGAGGACTGAGGTTGAGATGAAATTCATACTGAAGGCTGCATTCCTTGATCTTCTACAATGAGTGCTTCAAGTACTTCTCACTTTCACCAAGTAAGGTTGTGTCATCTGCATAATACTCCATTCCTAATGCCACACTTCTCCTCACAGAGTCCAGCTTCATGGATAATTTACTCAGTATATAGATTGAACAGGTATGGACATATTTGTTCCTATTCCTAAGAAGGATGATTCAGTTGAATGTGTAAATTATCAAACAATATCATTAATATCACATGCAAGCAAAATAATGTTGAATATCATTCAAAACTTACTGGTACAGTACATAGATAGGGAACTGCCAGAAGTTCAAGTGGGATTTAGAAGAGGCCTTGGTACCAGGGATATCATTGCTGATGTCAGATGGATCCTGGATGAAAGTAAGGAATAATAGAAGAATGTCTACCTGTGATTTATTGACTATGTTAAGGAATTTGACTTCATGGATCATGACAAATTGTTGCTGACATTGAGAACAATAGGAATCCCAGAGCACTTGATTGTGCTCTTGAGGAACCTATAACTGGATCAGGATGTTGTTGTGTGAACGGAGCAGGGCAGCACTGCATGGTTTGGAAATGGGAAAGGAGTGCATCAGAGACATACTCTATCCCCATACCTGTCCAATATTGGACCTAGTACCTGATGCAATCTTGATTACATGTGCCTAAAAATTATTTAAAATACATTACAAATGGGAATATTTTTGTATGATGCAATAGTTAATGTGAAAATGTAGATGAAAAGCCTAACTAACATGAATAAACATCTGCACATCGGTGACAATTTCTTCAGGGATATTTAGTTCATCTCCAGTGAAAGCATATAAGGCATTTAAGCAGAAGCTCTCAGTGAAGAGTTGAAGTTTTGCACAGCATTTTCTCATTATAGGCAAATAGTAATTATCTGAACATTTTCTGCTGACCAAATTTAGGGATGTTTAGAAAACGAAGGAAATGATCTGAGAATAGAACAAGAATTAAGAGTGAAAAACACACAATTAAGCCTCTGCTTTCCCCTGTAAGAGCGCAGTGAATTTGGAACATCATTTAATAGATATAAACCTCAGTTTCCTTGCCAAGAAATAAGGATGAGTAAATCCAATCTGTGAACATTTTATATCACACATGCAAAAAGGGGAATTCTTAAATTTTAACTCTCGTCTAACTTACGTATTCTTCTCCCATTCAGATATCAAAATGTATAAATTAGATTTTTTATTAATTCAAATGACTCTTATGTAGATTTTTATCCAATATTGAATGTTTTAAAATTAAACACACAAATTTAGAGAAAATATTTTAAAAAAATATATCTGATAAGAAAGTACTATCCAAATATATTTAAAAATCTCACGGTTAAACAACAAAGAGACACATTTTGAAAAATTAGTAAAGATTTGAAGAGATTGTTCTCCAAAGAAGAGACAAAATTTTGAAAGATATTTTCATTTAATCAGAAATGAGATAGTGAATCACAGCCAGTAGCATGGATATAATAAAAAAGATAAACAATAGTGGAAAAATTGGGAACCTCATGCACTATTGAGAAGATAATAAATTATGCAACCACAGTAAAAGAGTGGTAGTTCCTCCAAGAGTTGAACAGAATTGCCTTAAAAAATCATTGCAACTTCAAGTTGATTCCACTCCTGGTGATCTCCAGAGTTTTAAAGCTATATATCTTTATGAGAATAGATTTCCTACTTTTCTTCACTCAAAGTGACTTATGGATTTGAACCTTCACTTTTCAGGTAGCAGCCCAACAACTACCACATTATAGATAGAAAGATAGAGATATATAAATAAAGATAATATAGTGACAGATATACAGAAAGAAAAAAAATATATATATATATATATTCTCTTCCTAAATAACATGCCTTTGGAAACTCTATGATTTTTTATGAATGTCGATAGTCATAGAAGGGCCTCAGGCTTTTGGTTCATATGGTTGCTAGGAATCACCTGCGGGTTTCTGGAAGTCATAGTTATTTGTACCCGCGTGGTATGGGGTCCACTGAGAGACTTTCTGCCACACACGCTGTACCCCCTGGCTCAATTAAAACATATATCCATGCAAAAACTTGTACATAAATGTCAATCTCAGCTCATGATGGCCCCATCTGTTACAGAGTAGAACAATCCTACGAGGTGTTCTTTAATGGCACCATGTGTTACATGTTGTGCTGCTAAACAGAAGGTCAGTGGTTTGAATCCACCAGTTGTTTGGTAATAGAAAAATGTGTAATTTCCTCTCATAAAGATTTATAGCTTCAAAAGGCCTATGAAGGGTCACTGTGAGTCAGTTATCTCAATGATAGCAGGTTTAGATTTTGGTTTTTGGAATTGTCATGGGACTAGGTTGATAGACCTTTTCTTCCATGTAATGCTGGGTTTGTTCAGACCTCTTTAGCAGTCTAGTGCAAATTTCTTGTATCACTAGGGGCTTTCCAAGAAGTTTAAACAACCAAAATGTATGTTAATAAATTAATGGTAAGTAACGAGTCATAGGCATAGATAAGAATATTATTCAGAAAAGAAAAATGACATGAAGTATTGATATGTACCAACACATAAAGGAACTTTTAAAATATAATGCTAAGTACAAGAAAATCACAAGAGAACTCTATTGTATGAATTCATTTATATGAAATATCTAGAATATCCAGAGACGTAGAGGTATGTAGACAAATACATAGAGACAAAAGTGAATTAATGATTCCAGCCCAGATAAGAGACTAAGAGGCATTTTTCAAAGGTACCCAGGATTTCCAGCGTGCTCCTGGGCGGAAGGGAGACTTGAGGGCGGGCACAAGGAATCCAGCCCAGATAAGAGAGGAAGAGGAGTTTTTCAAAGGTACCTGGGATTTCCAGCATGCTCCTGGGTGGAAGGGAGACTTGAGGGCGGGCACAAGGAATCCAGCCCTGATAAGAGACTAAGAGGCGTTTTTCAAAGGTACCCAGGATTTCTGGCCCTCAGGCCAGAAAGGGAAACATAATCCACTGAGGAGTTCTACAGGACATGGCACCTTCCCTTGGAGACAGCTCAACTAAACTCAAGAGACACTGGTCAAAAGGAAAATGTCAGCAGTCGACGTTTTTGGAATCACAGAAGCCAAGAAAGCTTAAGATACACCTGTCAGATCATGGGTTGGACAATGGAAGATATTTTCTGAAGGGCTTTGGTAGATGAGAAGGGTTATGCTTGTGGAGGGTGGAGTTGGGAAGTAAGTGGGTCAAGGCACTGGGCTAAGAGGGGGATCAACACTTTAACTAATGCTTACCCCCACAATA